>NC_090939.1:515626301-515927574 GCF_040938575.1 Ambystoma mexicanum
GCCCTGCACTGCTGGGGGGTGGGGTGGTGGGAGACATGGGTGGGGGCCAGGTGGAGGGTGCCCTGCACTGCTGGGGGGTGGGGGTGGGTGGGGAACATGAATTGGACATGGGTGGGGGCCTGCTGGCAGGTGCCCCACAGTGCTGGGGGGTGGGGGTGGTGGGGAACATGAGTTGGACATGGGTGGGGGCCTGCTGGCAGATGCCCACAGTGCTGGGGGGTGGGGATGGTGGGGAACATGAGTTGGACATGGGCGGGGCCTGGTGGAGGGTGCCCCTGCACTGCTGGGGGGTGGGGGTGGTGGGAGACATGGGTGGGGGCCTGGTGGAGGGTGCCCCTGCACTGCTGGGGTGGGGGTGGTGGGGAACATGAGTTGGACATGGGTGGGGGCCTGCTTTCAGGTGCCCCACAGTGCTGGGGGGTGGGGGTGGTGGGGACATGAGTTGGACATGGGTGGGGGCCTGGTGGAGGGTGCCCCTGCACTGCTGGGGGGTGGGGGTGGTGGGAGACATGGGTGGGGGCCTGGTGGAGGCTGCCCCTGCACTGCTGGGGTGGTGGGAGACATGGGTGGGGGCCTGGTGGAGGGTGCCCCTGCACTGCTGGGGGGTGGGGGTAGTGGGGAACATGAGTTGGACATGGGTGGGGGCCTGCTGGCAGGTGCCCCACTTTGCTGGGGGGTGGGGGTGGTGGGAACATGAGTTGGACATGGGTGGGGGCCTGCTGGCAGGTGCCCCACAATGCTGGGGGGTGGGGGTGGTGGGGAACATGAGTTGGACATGGATGGGGGCCTGGTGGAGGGTGCCCCTGCACTGCTGGGGGGTGGGGGTGGTGGAAGACATGGGTGGGGGCCTGGTGGAGGGTGCCCCTGCACTGCTGGGGGGTGGGGGTGGTGGGAGACATGGGTGGGGGCCTGGTGGAGGGTGCCCCTGCTCTGCTGGGGGGTGGGGGTGGTGGGGAACATGAGTTGGACATGGGTGGGGGCCTGCTGGCAGGTGCCCCACAGTGCTGGGGGGTGTGGGTGGTGGGGAACATGAATTGGACATGGGTGGGGGCCTGCTGGCAGGTGCCCCACAGTGCTGGGGGGTGGGGGTGGTGGGGAACATGAGTTGGACATGGGTGGGGGCCTGTTGGAGGGAGCCCCTTCACTGCTGGGGGGTGGGGGTGGTGGAGACATGGATGGAGGCCTGGTGGAGGGTGCCCCTGCACTGCTGGGGGGTGGGGGTGGTGGGAGACATGGGTGGGGGCTAGGTGGAGGGTGCCCCTGCACTGCTGGGGGGTGGGGGTGGTGGGGACATGAGTTGGACATGGGTGGGGGCTGGTGGAGGGTGCCCCTGCACTGCTGGGGGGTGGGGGTGGTGGGGAACATGAGTTGGACATGGGTGGGGGCCTGCTGGCAGGTGCCCCACAGTGCTGGGGGTGGGGAGGAACATAAGTTGGACATGGGTGGGGGCCTGCTGGCAGGTGCCCCACAGTGCTGGGGGGTGGGGGTGGTGGGGAACATGAGTTGGACATGGGTGGGGGCCTGCTGGCCGGTGCCCCACAGTGCTGGGGGGTGGGGGTGGTGGGTCACATGAGTTGGACATGGGTGGGGGCCTGCTGGCAGGTGCCCCACAGTGCTGGGGTTGGGGGTGGTGGGGAACATGAGTTGGGCATGGGTGGGGGCCTGGTGGAGGGTGCCCCTGCACTGCTGGGGGTGGGGGTGGTGGGAGACATGGGTGGGGGCCTGGTGGAGGGTGTCCCTGCACTGCTGGGGGGGTGGTGGGAGACATGGGTGGGGGCCTGGTGGAGGGTGCCCCTGCACTGCTGGGGGGTGGGGTGGTGGGGAACATGAGTTGGACATGGGTGGGGGCCTGCTGGCAGGTGCCCCACAGTGCTGGGGGGTGGGGGGGTGTGGGGAACACGAGTTGGACATGGGTGGGGGCCTGGTGGAGGGTGCCCCTGCACTGCTGGGGCGTGGGGGGTGGGAGACATGAGTTGGACATTGGTGGGGGCCTGGTGGAGGGTGCCCCTGCACTGCTGGGGGGTGGGGTGGTGGGAGACATGGGTGGGGGCCAGGTGGAGGGTGCCCCTGCACTGCTGGGGGGTGGGGGTGGTGGGGAACATGAGTTGGACATGGGTGGGGGCCTGCTGGCAGGTGCCCCACAGTGCTGGGGGGTGGGGGTGGTGGGGAACATGAGTTGGACATGGGTGGGGGCCTGCTGGCAGATGCCCCACAGTGCTGGGGGGTGGGGATGGTGGGGAACATGAGTTGGACATGGGTGGGTGCCTGGTGGAGGGTGCCCCTGCACTGCTGGGGGGGTGGGGGGTGGTGGGAGACATGGGTGGGGGCCTGGTGGAGGGTGCCCCTGCACTGCTGGGGGGTGGGGGTGGTGGGGAACATGAGTTGGACATGGGTGGGGGCCTGCTTTCAGGTGCCCCACAGTGCTGGGGGGTGGGGGTGGTGGGGACATGAGTTGGACATGGGTGGGGGCCTGGTGGAGGGTGCCCCTGCACTGCTGGGGGGTGGGGGTGGTGGGAGACATGGGTGGGGGCCTGGTGGAGGCTGCCCCTGCACTGTGGGGGTGGTGGGAGACATGGGTGGGGGCCTGGTGGAGGGTGCCCCTGCACTGCTGGGGGGTGGGGGTAGTGGGGAACATGAGTTGGACATGGGTGGGGGCCTGCTGGCAGGTGCCCCACTTTGCTGGGGGGTGGGGGTGGTGGGGAACATGAGTTGGACATGGGTGGGGGCCTGCTGGCAGGTGCCCCACAATGCTGGGGGGTGGGGGTGGTGGGGAACATGAGTTGGACATGGGTGGGGGCCTGGTGGAGGGTGCCCCTGCACTGCTGGGGGGTGGGGTGGTGGAAGACATGGGTGGGGGCCTGGTGGAGGGTGCCCTGCACTGCTGGGGGGTGGGGGTGGTGGAGACATGGGTGGGGGCCTGGTGGAGGGTGCCCCTGCACTGCTGGGGTGTGGGGGTGGTGGGGAACATGAGTTGGACATGGGTGGGGGCCTGCTGGCAGGTGCCCCACAGTGCTGGGGGGTGTGGGTGGTGGGGAACATGAATTGGACATGGGGTGGGGGCCTGCTGGCAGGTGCCCCACAGTGCTGGGGGGTGGGGTGGTGGGGAACAATGAGTTGGACATGGGTGGAGGCCTGGTGGAGGGAGCCCCTTCACTGCTGGGGGGTGGGGGTGGTGGGGAGACATGGATGGAGGCCTGTGGAGGGTGCCCCTGCACTGCTGGGGGTGGGGGTGGTGGGAGACATGGGTGGGGGCCTGGTGGAGGGTGCCCCTGCACTGCTGGGAGGTGGGGGTGGTGGGGAACATGAGTTGGACATGGGTGGGGGCCTGCTGGCAGGTGCCCCACAGTGCTGGGGGGTGGGGGTGGTGGGGAACATGAGTTGGACATGGGTGGGGGCCTGCTGGCAGATGCCCCACAGTGCTGGGGGGTGGGGATGGTGGGAACATGAGTTGGACATGGGCGGGGGCCTGGTGGAGGGTGCCCCTGCACTGCTGGGGGGTGGGGGTGGTGGGAGACATGGGTGGGGGCCGGGTGGAGGGTGCCCCTGCACTGCTGGGGGTGGGGGTGGTGGGGAACATGAGTTGGACATGTGTGGGGGCCTGCTTTCAGGTGCCCCACAGTGCTGGGGGGTGGGGCTTGTGGGGACATGAGTTGGACATGGGTGGGGCCTGGTGGAGGGTGCCCCTGCACTGCTGGGGGGTGGGGGGGTGGGAGACATGGGTGGGGGCCTGGTGGGAGGCTGCCCCTGCACTGCTGGGGGGTGGGGTGGTGGGAGACATGGGTGGGGGCCTGGTGGAGGGTGCCCCCTGCACTGCTGGGGGGTGGGGGTGGTGGGGAACATGAGTTGGACATGGGTGGGGGCCTGCTGGCAGGTGCCCCACGGTGCTGGGGGGTGGGGTGGTGGGAACATGAGTTGGACATGGGTGGGGGCCTGGTGGAGGGTGCCCCTGCACTTCTGGGGTTGGGGGTGGTGGGAGACATGGGTGGGGGCCTGGTGGAGGGTGCCCCTGCCACTGCTGGGGGGTGGTGGTGGTGGGAGACATGGGTGGGGGCCTGGTGGAGGGTGCCCCTGCACTGCTGGGGGGTGGGGGTGGTGGGGAACATGAGTTGGACATGGGTGGGGGCCTGCTGGCAGGTGCCCCACAGTGCTGGGGGTGGGGGTGGGGAGGAACATAAGTTGGACATGGGTGGGGGCCTGCTGGGCAGGTGCCCCACAGTGCTGGGGGGTGGGGTGGTGGGGAACATGAGTTGGACATGGGCGGGGGCCTGCTGGCCGGTGCCCCACAGTGCTGGGGGGGTGGGGGTGGTGGGGAACATGAGTTGGACATGGGTGGGGGCCTGCTGGCAGGTGCCCCACAGTGCTGGGGTTGGGGGTGGTGGGGAACATGAGTTGGGCATGGGTGGGGGCCTGGTGGAGGGTGCCCCTGCACTGCTGGGGGTGGGGGGGTGGGAGACTGGGTGGGGGCCTGGTGGAGGGTGCCCCTGCACTGCTGGGGGGGTGGTGGGAGACATGGGTGGGGGCCTGGTGGAGGGTGCCCCTGCACTGCTGGGGGTGGGTGGTGGGGAACATGAGTTGGACATGGGTGGGGGCCTGCTGGCAGGTGCCCCACAGTGCTGGGGGGTGGGGGGGTGTGGGGAACATGAGTTGGACATGGGTGGGCGCCTGGTGGAGGGAGCCCCTGCACTGCTGGGGCTAGGGGGGTGGGAGACATGAGTTGGACATTGGTGGGGGCCTGGTGGAGGGTGCCCCTGCACTGCTGGGGGGTGGGGTGGTGGGAGACATGGGTGGGGGCCAGGTGGAGGGTGCCCCCGCACTGCTGGGGGGTGGGGGTGGTGGGGAACATGAGTTGGACATGGGTGGGGGCCTGCTGGCAGGTGCCCCACAGTGCTGGGGGGTGGGGGTGGGGGGAACATGAGTTGGACATGGGTGGGGGCCTGCTGGCAGGTGCCCCACAGTGCTGGGGGTGGGGGGTGGGGAGGAACATAAGTTGGACATGGGTGGGGGCCTGCTGGCAGGTGCCCCACAGTGCTGGGGGGTGGGGGTGGTGGGGAACATGAGTTGGACATGGGCGGGGGCCTGCTGGCCGGTGCCCCACAGTGCTGGGGGGTGGGGGTGTTGGGGAACATGAGTTGGACATGGGTGGGGTCCTGCTGGCAGGTGCCCCACAGTGCTGGGGGTTGGGGGTGGTGGGGAACATGAGTTGGCATGGGTGGGGCCTGGCGGAGGGTGCCCCTGCACTGCTGGGGGTGGGGGGGGTGGGAGACATGGGTGGGGGCCTGGTGGAGGGTGCCCCTGCACTGCTGGGGGGGTGGTGGGAGACATGGGTGGGGGCCTGGTGGAGGGTGCCCCTGCACTGCTGGGGGGTGGGGTGGTGGGGAACATGAGTTGGACATGGGTGGGGGCCTGCTGGCAGGTGCCCCACAGTGCTGGGGGGTGGGGGGGTGTGGGGAACACGAGTTGGACATGGGTGGGGGCCTGGTGGAGGGTGCCCCTGCACTGCTGGGGCTAGGGAGGTGGGAGACATGAGTTGGACATTGGTGGGGGCCTGGTGGAGGGTGCCCCTGCACTGCTGGGGGGTGGGGTGGTGGGAGACATGGGTGGGGGCCAGGTGGAGGGTGCCCCTGCACTGCTGGGGGTGGGGGTGGTGGGGAACATGAGTTGGACATGGGTGGGGGCCTGCTGGCAGGTGCCCCACAGTGCTGGGGGGTGGGGGTGGTGGGGAACATGAGTTGGACATGGGTGGGGGCCTGCTGGCAGATGCCCCACAGTGCTGGGGGGTGGGGATGGTGGGGAACATGAGTTGGACATGGGTGGGGGCCTGGTGGAGGGTGCCCCTGCACTGCTGGGGGGTGGGGGTGGTGGGAGACATGGGTGGGGGCCTGGTGGAGGGTGCCCCTGCACTGCTGGGGGGTGGGGGTGGTGGGGAACATGAGTTGGACATGGGTGGGGGCCTGCTTTCAGGTGCCCCACAGTGCTGGGGGGTGGGGGTGGTGGGGACATGAGTTGGACATGGGTGGGGGCCTGGTGGAGGGTGCCCCTGCACTGCTGGGGGGTGGGGGTGGTGGGAGACATGGGTGGGGGCCTGGTGGAGGCTGCCCTGCACTGCTGGGGGTGGTGGGAGACATGGGTGGGGGCCTGGTGGAGGGTGCCCCTGCACTGCTGGGGGGTGGGGGTAGTGGGGACCATGAGTTGGACATGGGTGGGGGCCTGCTGGCAGGTGCCCCACTTTGCTGGGGGGTGGGGGTGGTGGGGAACATGAGTTGGACATGGGTGGGGCCTGCTGGCAGGTGCCCCACAATGCTGTGGGGTGGGGGTGGTGGGGAACATGAGTTGGACATGGGTGGGGGCCTGGTGGAGGGTGCCCCTGCACTGCTGGGGGGTGGGGGTGGTGGAAGACATGGGTGGGGGCCTGGTGGAGGGTGCCCCTGCACTGCTGGGGGGTGGGGGTGGTGGGAGACATGGGTGGGGGCCTGGTGGAGGGTGCCCCTGCACTGCTGGGGGGTGGGGGTGGTGGGGAACATGAGTTGGACATGGGTGGGGGCCTGCTGGCAGGTGCCCCACAGTGCTGGGGGGTGTGGGTGGTGGGGAACATGAATTGGACATGGGTGGGGGCCTGCTGGCAGGTGCCCCACAGTGCTGGGGGGTGGGGGTGGTGGGGAACATGAGTTGGACATGGGTGGGGGCCTGGTGGAGGGAGCCCCTTCACTGCTGGGGGGTGGGGGTGGTGGGAGACATGGATGGAGGCCTGGTGGAGGGTGCCCCTGCACTGCTGGGGGGTGGGGGTGGTGGGAGACATGGGTGGGGGCCTGGTGGAGGGTGCCCCTGCACTGCTGGGGGGTGGGGGTGGTGGGGAACATGAGTTGGACATGGGTGGGGGCCTGCTGGCAGGTGCCCCACAGTGCTGGGGGGTGGGGGTGGTGGGGAACATGAGTTGGACATGGGTGGGGGCCTGCTGGCAGATGCCCCACAGTGCTGGGGGGTGGGGATGGTGGGGAACATGAGTTGGACATGGGCGGGGGCCTGGTGGAGGGTGCCCCTGCACTGCTGGGGGGTGGGGGTGGTGGGAGACATGGGTGGGGGCCGGGTGGAGGGTGCCCCTGCACTGCTGGGGGGTGGGGGTGGTGGGGAACATGAGTTGGACATGTGTGGGGGCCTGCTTTCAGGTGCCCCACAGTGCTGGGGGGTGGGGGTTGTGGGGACATGAGTTGGACATGGGTGGGGGCCTGGTGGAGGGTGCCCCTGCACTGCTGGGGGTTGGAGGGGTGGGAGACATGGGTGGGGGCCTGGTGGAGGCTGCCCCTGCACTGCTGGGGGGTGGGGTGGTGGGAGACATGGGTGGGGGCCTGGTGGAGGGTGCCCCTGCACTGCTGGGGGGTGGGGGTGGTGGGGAACATGAGTTGGACATGGGTGGGGGCCTGCTGGCAGGTGCCCCACGGTGCTGGGGGGTGGGGGGGGGTGGGAACATGAGTTGGACATGGGTGGGGGCCTGGTGGAGGGTGCCCCTGCACTTCTGGGGTTGGGGGTGGTGGGACACATGGGTGGGGGCCTGGTGGAGGGTGCCCCTGCACTGCTGGGGGGTGGTGGTGGTGGGAGACATGGGTGGGGGCCTGGTGGAGGGTGCCCCTGCACTGCTGGGGGGTGGGGGTGGTGGGGAACATGAGTTGGACATGGGTGGGGGCCTGCTGGCAGGTGCCCCACAGTGCTGGGGGGTGGGGTAGTGGTTACATGAGTTGGACATGGGTGGGGGCCTGGTGGACGGTGCCCCTGCACTGCTGGGGGGTGGGGGTGGTGGGAGACATGGGTGGGGGCCTGGTGGAGGGTGCCCCTGCACTGCTGGGGGTTGGGGGTGGTGGGAGACATGGGTGGGGGCCTGGTGGAGGGTGCCCCTGCACTGCTTGGGGGTGGGGGGGGTGGGGAACATGAGTTGGACATGGGCGGGGGCCTGCTGGCAGGTGCCCCACAGTGCTGGGGGGTGGGGGTGGTGGGGAACATGAGTTGGACATGGGTGGGGGCCTGCTGGCAGGTGCCCCACAGTGCTGGGGGGTTGGGGTGGTGGGGACATGAGTTGGACATGGGTGGGGGCCTGGTGGAGGGTGCCCCTGCACTGGTGGGGGGTGGGGGTGGTGGGGAACATGAGTTGGACATGAGTGGGGGCCTGCTGGCAGGTGCCTCACAGTGCTGGGGATGGGGGGAACATAAGTTGGACATGGGTGGGGGCCTGCTGGCAGGTGCCCCACAGTGCTGGGGGGTGGGGGTGGTGGGAAACATGAGTTGGACATGGGTGGGGGCCTGGTGGAGCGTGCCCCTGCACTGCTTGGGGGTGGGGGTGGTGGGAGACATGGGTGGGGGCCTGGTGGAGGGTGCCCCTGCACTGCTGGGGGGTGAGGGTGGTGGGGAACATGAGTTGGACATGGGTGGGGGCCTGCTGGCAGGTGACCCACAGTGCTGGGGGGTGGGGGTGGTGGGGAACATGAGTTGGACATGGGTGCGGGCCTGGTGTAGGGTGCCCCTGCACTGCTGGGGGGTGGGGGTGGTGGGAGACATGGGTGGGGGCCTGGTGGAGGGTGCCCCTGCACTGCTGGGGGGTGGGGGTGGGGAACATGAGTTGGACATGGGTGGGGGCCTGCTGGCAGGTGCCCCACAGTGCTGGGGGGTGGGGGTGGTGGGGAACATGAGTTGGACATGGGTGGGGGCCTGCTGGCAGGTGCCCTACAGTGCTGGGGGTGGTGGGGACATGAGTTGGACATGGGTGGGGGCCTGGTGGAGGGTGCCCCTGCACTGCTGGGGGGTGGGGGTGGTGGGGAACATGAGTTGGACATGGGTGGGGGCCTGCTGGCAGATGCCCCACAGTGCTGGGGGGTGGGGGGGGACATAAATTGGACATGGGTGGGGGCCTGCTGGCAGGTGCCCCACAGTGCTGGGGGGTGGGGGTGGTGGGGAACATGAGTTGGACATGGGTGGGGGCCTGCTGTCAGGTGCCCCACAGTGCTGGGGGGTGGGTGGGGTGGGGAACATGAGTTGGACATGGGTGGGGCCTGCTGGCAGGTGCCCCACAGTGCTGGGGGTTGGGGGTGGTGGGGAACATGAGTTGGACATGGGTGGGGGCCTGGTGGAGGGTGCCCCTGCACTGCTGGGGGGTTGGGGTGGTGGGAGACATGGGTGGGGGCCTGGTGGAGGGTGCCCCTGCACTGCTGGGGGGTGGGGGTGGTGGGAGACATGAGTTGGACATGGGTGGGGGCCTGGTGGAGGGTGCCGCTGCACTGCTGGGGGGTTGGGGTGGTGGGAGACATGGGTGGGGGCCTGGTGGAGGGTGCCCCTGCACTGCTGGGGGGTGGGGGTGGTGGGGAACATGAGTTGGACATGGGTGGGGGCCTGCTGGCAGGTGCCCCACAGTGCTGGGGGGTGGGGTGGTGGGGAACATGAGTTGGACATGGGTGGGGGCCTGCTGGCAGGTGCCCCACAGTGCTGGGGGGTGGGGGTGGTGGGGAACATGAGTTGTACATGGGTGGGGGCCTGGTGGAGGGTGCCCCTGCACTGCTGGGGGGTGGGGGTGGTGGGGAACATGAGTTGGACATGGGTGGGGGCCTGCTGGCAGGTGCCCCACAGTGCTGGGGGTTGGGGGTGGTGGGGAACATGAGTTGGGCATGGGTGGGGGCCTGGTGGAGGGTGCCCCTGCACTGCTGGGGGTGGGGTGGTGGGAGACATGGGTGGGGGCCTGGTGGAGGGTGCCCCTGCACTGCTGGGGGGTGGGGGTGGTGGGAGACATGGGTGGGTGCCTGGTGGAGGGTGCCCCTGCACTGCTGGGGGGTGGGGTGGTGGGGAACATGAGTTGGACATGGGTGGGGGCCTGCTGGCAGGTGCCCCACAGTGCTGGGGGGTGGGGGGGACACGAGTTGGACATGGGTGGGGGCCTGGTGGAGGGTGCCCCTGCACTGCTGGGGCGTGGTGGGGTGGGAGACATGAGTTTGACATTGGTGGGGGCCTGGTGGAGGGTGGGGGTGGGGTGGTGGGAGACATGGGTGGGGGCCAGGTGGAGGGTGCCCCTGCACTGCTGGGGGGTGGGGTGGTGGGGAACATGAGTTGGACATGGGTGGGGTCCTGCTGGCAGGTGCCCCACAGTGCTGGGGGGTGGGGGTGGTGGGAAACATGAGTTGGACATGGGTGGGGGCCTGCTGGCAGGTGCCCCACAGTGCTGGGGGGTGGGGGTGGTGGGGAACATGAGTTGGACATGGGTGGGGGCCTGGTGGAGGGTGCCCCTGCACTGCTGGGGGGTGGGGGTGGTGGGAGACATGGGTGGGGGCCTGGTGGAGGGTGCCCCTGCACTGCTGGGTGGTGGGGGTGGTGGGGAACATGAGTTGGACATGGGTGGGGGCCTGCTGGCATGTGCCCCACAGTGCTGGGGGGTGGGGTGGTGGGGAACATGAGTTGGACATGGGTGGGGGCCTGCTGGCAGGTGCCCCACAGTGCTGGGGGGTGGGGGTGGTGGGGAACATGAGTTGTACATGGGTGGGGGCCTGGTGGAGGGTGCTCCTGCACTGCTGGGGGGTGGGGGTGGTGGGGAACATGAGTTGGACATGGGTGGGGGCCTGCTGGCAGGTGCCCCACAGTGCTGGGGGTTGGGGGTGGTGGGGAACATGAGTTGGGCATGGGTGGGGGCCTGGTGGAGGGTGCCCCTGCACTGCTGGGGGGTGGGGGTGGTGGGAGACATGGGTGGGGGCCTGGTGGAGGGTGCCCCTGCACTGCTGGGGGGTGGGGGTGGTGGGAGAAATGGGTGGGTGCCTGGTGGAGGGTGCCCCTGCACTGCTGGGGGGTGGGGTGGTGGGGAACATGAGTTGGACATGGGTGGGGGCCTGCTGGCAGGTGCCCCACAGTGCTGGGGGGTGGGGCGGGGGAACACGAGTTGGACATGGGTGGGGGCCTGGTGGAGGGTGCCCCTGCACTGCTGGGGCGTGGGGGGGGCGGTGGGAGACATGAGTTGGACATTGGTGGGGGCCTGGTGGAGGGTGCACCTGCACTGCTGGGGGGTGGGGGTGGTGGGGAACATGAGTTGGACATGGGTGGGGGCCTGCTGGCAGGTGCCCCACAGTGCTGGGGGTGGTGGGGAACATGAGTTGGACATGGGTGGGGGCCTGCTGGCCGGTGCCCCACAGTGCTGGGGGGTGGGGGTGGTGGGGAACATGAGTTGGACATGGGTGGGGGCCTGCTGGCAGGTGCCCCACAGTGCTGGGGGTTGGGGGTGGTGGGGAACATGAGTTGGGCATGGGTGGGGGCCTGGTGGAGGGTGCCCCTGCACTGCTGGGGGGTGGGGGTGGTGGGAGACATGGGTGGGGGCCTGGTGGAGGGTGCCCCTGCACTGCTGGGGGGTGGGGGTGGTAGGAGACATGGGTGGGTGCCTGGTGGAGGGTGCCCCTGCACTGCTGGTTGGTGGGGTGGTGGGGAACATGAGTTGGACATGGGTGGTGGCCTGCTGGCAGGTGCCCCATGGTGCTGGGGGGTGGGGGTGTGGGAACATGAGTTGGACATGGGTGGGGGCCTGGTGGAGTGTGCCCCTGCACTGCTGTGGGTGGGGGTGGTGGGAGACATGGGTGGGGGCCTGGTGGAGGGTGCCCCTGCACTGTTGGGGTGGGGGTGGTGGGAGACATGGGTGGGGGCCTGGTGGAGGGTGCCCCTGCACTGCTGGGGGGTGGGGGTGGTGGGGAACATGAGTTGGACATGGGTGGGGGTCTGCTTGCAGGTGCCCCACAGTGCTGGGGGGTGTGGGTGGTGGTTACATGAGTTGGACATGGGTGGGGGCCTGGTGGACGGTGCCCCTGCACTGTTGGGGGGTGGGGGTGGTGGGAGACATGGGTGGGGGCCTGGTGGAGGGTGCCCCTGCACTGCTGGGGGGTGGGGGTGGTGGGAGACATGGGTGGGGGCCTGGTGGAGGGTGCCCCTGCACTGCTGGGGGTGGGGGTGGTGGGGAACATGAGTTGGACATGGGTGGGGGCCTGCTGGCAGGTGCCCCACAGTGCTGGGGGGTGGGGGGTGGAGAACATGAGTTGGACATGGGTGGGGGCCTGCTGGCAGGTGCCCCACAGTGCTGGGGGGTGGGGGTGGTGGGGACATGAGTTGGACATGCGTGGGGGCCTGGTGGAGGATGCCCCTGCACTGCTGGGGGGTGGGGGTGGTGGGGAACATGAGTTGGACATGGGTGGGGGCCTGCTGGCAGGTGCCCCACAGTGCTGGGGGGTGGGGGTGGTGGGGAACATGAGTTGGACATGGGTGGGGGCCTGCTGGCAGGTGCCCCACAGTGCTGGGGGTTGGGGGTGGTGGGGAACATGAGTTGGGCATGGGTGGGGGCCTGGTGGAGGGTGCCCCTGCACTGCTGGGGGGTGGGGGTGGTGGGAGACATGGGTGGGGGCCTGGTGGAGGGTGCCCCTGCACTGCTGGGGGGTGGGGGTGGTGGGAGAAATGGGTGGGTGCCTGGTGGAGGGTGCCCCTGCACTGCTGGGGGGTGGGGTGGTGGGGAACATGAGTTGGACATGGGTGGGGGCCTGCTGGCAGGTGCCCCACAGTGCTGGGTGGGTGGGGCGGGGGAACACGAGTTGGACATGGGTGGGTGCCTGTTGGAGGGTGCCCCTGCACTGCTGGGGGGTGGGGGTGGTGGGGAACATGAGTTGGACATGGGTGGGGGCCTGCTGGCAGGTGCCCCACAGTGCTGGGGGGTGGGGTGGTGGGGCACATGAGTTGGACATGGGTGGGGGCCTGCTGGCAGGTGCCCCACAGTGCTGGGGGGTGGGGGTGGTGGGGAACATGAGTTGTACATGGGTGGGGGCCTGGTGGAGGGTGCCCCTGCACTGCTGGGGGGTGGGGGTGGTGGGGAACATGAGTTGGACATGGGTGGGGGCCTGCTGGCAGGTGCCCCACAGTGCTGGGGGTTGGGGGTGGTGGGGAACATGAGTTGGGCATGGGTGGGGGCCTGGTGGAGGGTGCCCCTGCACTGCTGGGGGGTGGGGGTGGTGGGAGACATGGGTGGGGGCCTGGTGGAGGGTGCCCCTGCACTGCTGGGGGGTGGGGGTGGTGGGAGAAATGGGTGGGTGCCTGGTGGAGGGTGCCCCTGCACTGCTGGGGGGTGGGGTGGTGGGGAACATGAGTTGGACATGGGTGGGGGCCTGCTGGCAGGTGCCCCAGAGTGCTGGGGGGTGGGGCGGGGGAACACGAGTTGGACATGGGTGGGGGCCTGGTGGAGGGTGCCCCTGCACTGCTGGGGCGTGGGGGTTGGGGTGGGAGACATGAGTTGGACATTGGTGGGGGCCTGGTGGAGGGTGCACCTGCACTGCTGGGGGGTGGGGTGGTGGGAGACATGGGTGGGGGCCAGGTGGAGGGTGCCCCTGCACTGCTGGGGGGTGGGGGTGGTGGGGAACATGAGTTGGACATGGGTGGGGGCCTGCTGGCAGGTGCCCCACAGTGCTGGGGGGTGGGGGTGGTGGGGAACATGAGTTGGACATGGGTGGGGGCCTGCTGGCCGGTGCCCCACAGTGCTGGGGGGTGGGGGTGGTGGGGAACATGAGTTGGACATGGGTGGGGGCCTGCTGGCAGGTGCCCCACAGTGCTGGGGGTTGGGGGTGGTGGGGAACATGAGTTGGGCATGGGTGGGGGCCTGGTGGAGGGTGCCCCTGCACTGCTGGGGGGTGGGGGTGGTGGGAGACATGGGTGGGGGCCTGGTGGAGGGTGCCCCTGCAATGCTGGGGGGTGGGGGTGGTGGGAGACATGGGTAGGTGCCTGGTGGAGGGTGCCCCTGCACTGCTGGGGGTGGGGTGGTGGGGAACATGAGTTGGACATGGGTGGGGGCCTGCTGGCAGGTGCCCCACAGTGCTGGGGGGTGGGGGGGGACACGAGTTGGACATGGGTGGGGGCCTGGTGGAGGGTGCCCCTGCACTGCTGGGGCGTGGTGGGGTGGGAGACATGAGTTTGACATTGGTGGGGGCCTGGTGGAGGGTGGGGGTGGGGTGGTGGGAGACATGGGTGGGGGCCAGGTGGAGGGTGCCCCTGCACTGCTGGGGGGTGGGGTGGTGGGGAACATGAGTTGGACATGGGTGGGGTCCTGCTGGCAGGTGCCCCACAGTGCTGGGGGTGGGGGTGGTGGGAAACATGAGTTGGACATGGGTGGGGGCCTGCTGGCAGGTGCCCCACAGTGCTGGGGGGTGGGGGTGGTGGGGAACATGAGTTGGACATGGGTGGGGGCCTGGTGGAGGGTGCCCCTGCACTGCTGGGGGGTGGGGGTGGTGGGAGACATGGGTGGGGGCCTGGTGGAGGGTGCCCCTGCACTGCTGGGTGGTGGGGGTGGTGGGGAACATGAGTTGGACATGGGTGGGGGCCTGCTGGCATGTGCCCCACAGTGCTGGGGGGTGGGGTGGTGGGGAACATGAGTTGGACATGGGTGGGGGCCTGCTGGCAGGTGCCCCACAGTGCTGGGGGGTGGGGGTGGTGGGGAACATGAGTTGTACATGGGTGGGGGCCTGGTGGAGGGTGCTCCTGCACTGCTGGGGGGTGGGGGTGGTGGGGAACATGAGTTGGACATGGGTGGGGGCCTGCTGGCAGGTGCCCCACAGTGCTGGGGGTTGGGGGTGGTGGGGAACATGAGTTGGGCATGGGTGGGGGCCTGGTGGAGGGTGCCCCTGCACTGCTGGGGGGTGGGGGTGGTGGGAGACATGGGTGGGGCCTGGTGGAGGGTGCCCCTGCACTGCTGGGGGGTGGGGGTGGTGGGAGAAATGGGTGGGTGCCTGGTGGAGGGTGCCCCTGCACTGCTGGGGGGTGGGGTGGTGGGGAACATGAGTTGGACATGGGTGGGGGCCTGCTGGCAGGTGCCCCACAGTGCTGGGGGGTGGGGCGGGGGAACACGAGTTGGACATGGGTGGGGGCCTGGTGGAGGGTGCCCCTGCACTGCTGGGGCGTGGGGGGGGCGGTGGGAGACATGAGTTGGACATTGGTGGGGGCCTGGTGGAGGGTGCACCTGCACTGCTGGGGGGTGGGGTGGTGGGAGACATGGGTGGGGGCCAGGTGGAGGGTGCCCCTGCACTGCTGGGGGGTGGGGGTGGTGGGGAACATGAGTTGGACATGGGTGGGGGCCTGCTGGCAGGTGCCCCACAGTCCTGGGGGGTGGGGGTGGTGGGGAACATGAGTTGGACATGGGTGGGGGCCTGCTGGCCGGTGCCCCACAGTGCTGGGGGGGTGGGGGTGGTGGGGAACATGAGTTGGACATGGGTGGGGGCCTGCTGGCAGGTGCCCCTCAGTGCTGGGGGTTGGGGGTGGTGGGGAACATGAGTTGGGCATGGGTGGGGGCCTGGTGGAGGGTGCCCCTGCACTGCTGGGGGGTGGGGGTGGTGGGAGACATGGGTGGGGGCCTGGTGGAGGGTGCCCCTGCACTGCTGGGGGGTGGGGGTGGTAGGAGACATGGGTGGGTGCCTGGTGGAGGGTGCCCCTGCACTGCTGGGGGGTGGGGTGGTGGGGAACATGAGTTGGACATGGGTGGGGGCCTGCTGGCAGGTGCCCCACAGTGCTGGGGGGTGGGGGTGGTGGGGAACATGAGTTGGACATGGGTGGGGGCCTGGTGGAGGGTGCCCCTGCACTGCTGGGGGGTGGGGGTGGTGGGAGACATGGGTGGGGGCCTGGTGGAGGGTTCCCCTGCACTGCTGGGTGGTGGGGGTGGTGGGGAACATGAGTTGGACATGGGTGGGGGCCTGCTGGCATGTGCCCCACAGTGCTGGGGGGTGGGGGTGGTGGGGACATGAGTTGGCCATGGGTGGGGGCCTGGTGGAGGGTGCCCCTGCACTGCTGGGGGGTGGAGGTGGTGGGAGACATGGGTGGGGGCCTGGTGGAGGGTGCCCCTGCACTGCTGGGGGTGGGGGTGGTGGGAGACATGGGTGGGGGCCTGGTGGAGGGTGCCCCTGCACTGCTGGGGGGTGGCGGTGGTGGGGAACATGAGTTGGACATGGGTGGGGGCCTGCTGGCAGGTGCCCCACAGTGCTGGGGGTTGGGGGGGGTGGGGAACATGAGTTGGACATGGGTGGGGGCCTGCTGGCAGGTGCTCCACAGTGCTGGGGGGTGGGGGTGGTGGGGAACATGAGTTGGACATGGGTGGTGGCCTGCTGGCAGGTGCCCCATGGTGCTGGGGGGTGGGGGTGTGGGAACATGAGTTGGACATGGGTGGGCGCCTGGTGGAGTGTGCCCCTGCACTGCTGTGGGTGGGGGTGGTGGGAGACATGGGTGGGGGCCTGGTGGAGGGTGCCCCTGCACTGTTGGGGTGGGGGTGGTGGGAGACATGGGTGGGGGCCTGGTGGAGGGTGCCCCTGCACTGCTGGGGGGTGGGGGGGGTGGGGAACATGAGTTGGACATGGGTGGGGGTCTGCTTGCAGGTGCCCCACAGTGCTGGGGGGTGTGGGTGGTGGTTACATGAGTTGGACATGGGTGGGGGCCTGGTGGACGGTGCCCCTGCACTGTTGGGGGGTGGGGGTGGTGGGAGACATGGGTGGGGGCCTGGTGGAGGGTGCCCCTGCACTGCTGGGGGGTGGGGGTGGTGGGAGACATGGGTGGGGCCCTGGTGGAGGGTGCCCCTGCACTGCTGGGGGGTGGGGGGGGGTGGAGAACATGAGTTGGACATGGCTGGGGGCCTGCTGGCAGGTGCCCCACAGTGCTGGGGGGTGGGGGTGGTGGGGACATGAGTTGGACATGCGTGGGGGCCTGGTGGAGGATGCCCCTGCACTGCTGGGGGGTGGGGGTGGTGGGGAACATGAGTTGGACATGGGTGGGGGCCTGCTGGCAGGTGCCCCACAGTGCTGGGGGGTGGGGGTGGTGGGGAACATGAGTTGGACATGGGTGGGGGCCTGCTGGCAGGTGCCCCACAGTGCTGGGGGTTGGGGGTGGTGGGGAACATGAGTTGGGCATGGGTGGGGGCCTGGTGGAGGGTGCCCCTGCACTGCTGGGGGGTGGGGGTGGTGGGAGACATGGGTGGGGGCCTGGTGGAGGGTGCCCCTGCACTGCTGGGGGGTGGGGGTGGTGGGAGAAATGGGTGGGTGCCTGGTGGAGGGTGCCCCTGCACTGCTGGGGGGTGGGGTGGTGGGGAACATGAGTTGGACATGGGTGGGGGCCTGCTGGCAGGTGCCCCACAGTGCTGGGTGGGTGGGGCGGGGGAACACGAGTTGGACATGGGTGGGTGCCTGGTGGAGGGTGCCCCTGCACTGCTGGGGCGTGGGGGGGGGTGGGAGACATGAGTTGGACATTGGTGGGGGCCTGGTGGAGGGTGCACCTGCACTGCTGGGGGGTGGGGTGGTGGGAGACATGGGTGGGGGCCAGGTGGAGGGTGCCCCTGCACTGCTGGGGGGTGGGGGTGGTGGGGAACATGAGCTGGACATGGGTGGGGGCCTGCTGGCAGGTGCCCCACAGTGCTGGGGGGTGGGGGTGGTGGGGAACATGAGTTGGACATGGGTGGGGGCCTGCTGGCCGGTGCCCCACAGTGCTGCGGGGTCGGGGTGGTGGGGAACATGAGTTGGACATGGGTGGGGGCCTGCTGGCAGGTGCCCCACAGTGCTGGGGGTTGGGCGTGGTGGGGAACATGAGTTTGGCATGGGTGGGGGCCTGGTGGAGGGTGCCCCTGCACTGCTGGGGGGTGGGGGTGGTGGGAGACATGGGTGGGGGCCTGGTGGAGGGTGCCCCTGCACTGCTGGGGGGTGGGGGTGGTGGGAGACATGGGTGGGTGCCTGGTGGAGGGTGCCCCTGCACTGCTGGGGGGTGGGGTGGTGGGGAACATGAGTTGGACATGGGTGGGGGCCTGCTGGCAGGTGCCCCACAGTGCTGGGGGGTGGGGGTGGTGGGGAACATGAGTTGGACATGGGTGGGGGCCTGGTGGAGGGTGCCCCTGCACTGCTGGGGGGTGGGGGTGGTGGGAGACATGGGTGGGGGCCTGGTGGAGGGTGCCCCTGCACTGCTGGGTGGTGGGGGTGGTGGGGAACATGAGTTGGACATGGATGGGGGCCTGCTGGCATGTGCCCCACAGTGCTGGGGGGTGGGGGTGGTGGGGACATGAGTTGGCCATGGGTGGGGGCCTGGTGGAGGGTGCCCCTGCACTGCTGGGGGGTGGAGGTGGTGGGATACATGGGTGGGGGCCTGGTGGAGGGTGCCCCTGCACTGCTGGGGGGTGGGGGTGGTGGGAGACATGGGTGGGGGCCTGGTGGAGGGTGCCCCTGCACTGCTGGGGGGTGGCGGTGGTGGGGAACATGAGTTGGACATGGGTGGGAGCCTGCTGGCAGGTGCCCCACAGTGCTGGGGGTTGGGGGGGGTGGGGAACATGAGTTGGACATGGGTGGGGGCCTGCTGGCAGGTGCTCCACAGTGCTGGGGGGTGGGGGTGGTGGGGAACATGAGTTGGACATGGGTGGTGGCCTGCTGGCAGGTGCCCCATGGTGCTGGGGGGTGGGGGTGTGGGAACATGAGTTGGACATGGGTGGGGGCCTGGTGGAGTGTGCCCCTGCACTGCTGTGGGTGGGGGTGGTGGGAGACATGGGTGGGGGCCTGGTGGAGGGTGCCCCTGCACTGTTGGGGTGGGGGTGGTGGGAGACATGGGTGGGGGCCTGGTGGAGGGTGCCCCTGCACTGCTGGGGGGTGGGGGTGGTGGGGAACATGAGTTGGACATGGGTGGGGGTCTGCTTGCAGGTGCCCCACAGTGCTGGGGGGTGTGGGTGGTGGTTACATGAGTTGGACATGGGTGGGGGCCTGGTGGACGGTGCCCCTGCACTGCTGGGGGGTGGGGGTGGTGGGAGACATGGGTGGGGGCCTGGTGGAGGGTGCCCCTGCACTGCTGGGGGGTGGGGGTGGTGGGAGACATGGGTGGGGGCCTGGTGGAGGGTGCCCCTGCACTGCTGGGGGTGGGGGTGGTGGGGAACATGAGTTGGACATGGGTGGGGGCCTGCTGGCAGGTGCCCCACAGTGCTGGGGGTTGGGGGGGGTGGGGAACATGAGTTGGACATGGGTGGGGGCCTGCTGGCAGGTGCCCCACAGTGCTGGGGGGTGGGGGGGGGTGGGGACATGAGTTGGACATGGGTGGGGGCCTGGTGGAGGGTGCCCCTGCACTGCTGGGGGGTGGGGGTGGTGGGGAACATGAGTTGGACATGGGTGGGGGCCTGCTGGCAGGTGCCCCACAGTGCTGGGGGTGGGGGTGGGGAGGAACATAAGTTGGACATGGGTGGGGGCCTGCTGGCAGGTGCCCCACAGTGCTGGTGGGTGGGGGTGGTGGGGAACATGAGTGCGACATGGGTGGGGGCCTGCTGGCCGGTGCCCCACAGTGCTGGGGGGTGGGGGTGGTGGGGAACATGAGTTGGGCATGGGTGGGGTCCTGGTGGAGGGTGCCCCTGCACTGCTGGGGGGTGGGGGTGGTGGAGACATGGGTGGGGGCCTGGTGGAGGGTGCCCCTGCACTGCTGGGGGGGTGGTGGGAGACATGGGTGGGGGCCTGGTGGAGGGTGCCCCTGCACTGCTGGGGGGTGGGGTGGTGGGGAACATGAGTTGGACATGGGTGGGGGCCAGCTGGCAGGTGCCCCACAGTGCTGGGGGGTGGGGGGGGTGGGGAACACGAGTTGGACATGGGTGGGGGCCTGGTGGAGGGTGCCCCTGCACTGCTGGGGCGTGGGGGGGTGGGAGACATGAGTTGGACATTGGTGGGGGCCTGGTGGAGGGTGCCCCTGCACTGCTGGGGGGTGGGGTGGTGGGAGACATGGGTGGGGGCCAGGTGGAGGGTGCCCCTGCACTGCTGGGGGGTGGGGCTGGTGGCGAACATGAGTTGGACATGGGTGGGGGCCTGCTGGCAGGTGCCCCACAGTGCTGGGGGGTGGGGGTGGTGGGAAACATGAGTTGGACATGGGTGGGGGCCTGCTGGCAGGTGCCCCACAGTGCTGGGGGGTGGGGGTGGTGGGGAACATGAGTTGGACATGGGTGGGGGCCTGGTGGAGGGTGCCCCTGCACTGCTGGGGGGTGGGGGTGGTGGGGAACATGAGTTGGACATGGGTGGGGGCCTGCTGGCAGGTGCCCCACAGTGCTGGGGGGTGGGGGTGTTGGGAAACATGAGTTGGACATGGGTGGGGGCCTGCTGGCAGGTGCCCCACAGTGCTGGGGGGTGGGGGTGGTGGGGAACATGAGTTGGACATGGGTGGGGGCCTGGTGGAGGGTGCCCCTGCACTGCTGGGGGGTGGGGGTGGTGGGAGACATGGGTGGGGGCCTGGTGGAGGGTGCCCCTGCACTGCTGGGGGGTGGGGGTGGTGGGGAACATGAGTTGGACATGGGTGGGGGCCTGCTGGCATGTGCCCCACAGTGCTGGGGGTGTGGGTGGTGGGGACATGAGTTGGACATGGGTGGGGGCCTGGTGGAGGGTGCCCCTGCACTGCTGGGGGGTGGAGGTGGTGGGAGACATGGGTGGGGGCCTGGTGGAGGGTGCCCCTGCACTGCTGGGGGGTGGGGGTGGTGGGAGACATGGGTGGGGGCCTGGTGGAGGGTGCCCCTGCACTGCTGGGGGGTGGCGGTGGTGGGGAACATGAGTTGGACATGGGTGGGGGCCTGCTGGCAGGTGCCCCACAGTGCTGGGGGTTGGGGGGGGGGCGGGGAACATGAGTTGGACATGGGTGGGGGCCTGCTGGCAGGTGCTCCACAGTGCTGGGGGGTGGGGGGGTGGGGAACATGAGTTGGACATGGGTGGTGGCCTGCTGGCAGGTGCCCCACGGTGCTGGGGGGTGGGGGTTGTGGGAACATGAGTTGGACATGGGTGGGGGCCTGGTGGAGTGTGCCCCTGCACTTCTGGGGGT
This sequence comes from Ambystoma mexicanum, assembly GCF_040938575.1. NCBI lineage: Eukaryota > Metazoa > Chordata > Amphibia > Caudata > Ambystomatidae > Ambystoma > Ambystoma mexicanum. The sequence goes on from NC_090939.1 coordinate 515,647,125, forward strand.
GGGGGTGGTGGGAGACATGGGTGGGGGCCTGGTGGAGGGTGCCCCTGCACTGTTGGGGGGTGGGGGTGGTGGGAGACATGGGTGGGGGCCTGGTGGAGGGTGCCCCCACAGTGCTGGGGGGTGGGGGTGGTGGGGAACATGAGTTGGACATGGGTGGGGGCCTGCTGGCAGGTGCCCCACAGTGCTGGGGGGTGGGGTGGTAGGGAACATGATTTGGACATGGGTGGGGGCCTGGTGGAGGGTGCCCCTGCACTGCTGGGGGGTGGGGGTGGTGGGAGACATGGGTGGGGGCCTGGTGGAGGGTGCCCCTGCACTGCTGGGGGGTGGGGGTGGTGGGGAACATGAGTTGGACATGGGTGGGGGCCTGCTGGCATGTGCCCCACAGTGCTGGGGGGTGTGGGTGGTGGGGACATGAGTTGGACATGGGTGGGGGCCTGGTGGAGGGTGCCCCTGCACTGCTGGGGGGTGGAGGTGGTGGGAGACATGGGTGGGGGCCTGGTGGAGGGTGCCCCTGCACTGCTGGGGGGTGGGGGTGGTGGGAGACATGGGTGGGGGCCTGGTGGAGGGTGCCCCTGCACAGCGGGGGGGTGGCGGTGGTGGGGAACATGAGTTGGACATGGGTGGGGGCCTGCTGGCAGGTGCCCCACAGTGCTGGGGGTTGGGGGGGGGGGGAACATGAGTTGGACATGGGTGGGGGCCTGCTGGCAGGTGCTCCACAGTGCTGGGGGGTGGGGGGGTGGGGCACATGAGTTGGACATGGGTGGTGGCCTGCTGGCAGGTGCCCCACGGTGCTGGGGGGTGGGGGTTGTGGGAACATGAGTTGGACATGGGTGGGGGCCTGGTGGAGTGTGCCCCTGCACTGCTGGGGGTGGGGGTGGTGGGAGACATGGGTGGGGGCCTGGTGGAGGGTGCCCCTGCACTGTTGGGGGGTGGGAGACATGTGTGGGGGCCTGGTGGAGGGTGCCCCTGCACTGCTGGGGGGTGGGGGTGGTGGGGAACATGAGTTGGACATGGGTGGGGGTCTGCTGGCAGGTGCCCCACAGTGCTGGGGGGTGAAGGTGGTGGTTACATGAGTTGGACATGGGTGGGGGCCTGGTGGACGGTGCCCCTGCACTGCTGGGGGGTGGGGGTGGTGGGAGACATGGGTGGGGGCCTGGTGGAGGGTGCCCCTGCACTGCTGGGGGGTGGGGGTGGTGGGAGACATGGGTGGGGGCCTGGTGGAGGGTGCCCCTGCACTGCTGGGGGTGGGGGTGGTGGGGAACATGAGTTGGACATGGGTGGGGGCCTGCTGGCAGGTGCCCGACAGTGCTGGGGGGTGGGGGGGGGGTGGGGAACATGAGTTGGACATGGGTGGGGGCCTGCTGGCAGGTGCCCCACAGTGCTGGGGGGTGGGGGTGGTGGGGACATGAGTTGGACATGGGTGGGGGCCTGGTGGAGGGTGCCCCTGCACTGCTGGGGGGTGGGGGTGGTGGGGAACATGAGTTGGACATGGGTGGGGGCCTGCTGGCAGGTGCCCCACAGTGCTGGGGGTGGGGGTGGGGAGGAACATAAGTTGGACATGGGTGGGGTCCTGCTGGCAGGTGCCCCACAGTGCTGGGGGGTGGGGGTGGTGGGGAACATGAGTGCGACATGGGTGGGGGCCTGCTGGCCGGTGCCCCACAGTGCTGGGGGGTGGGGGTGGTGGGGAACATGAGTTGGGCATGGGTGGGGTCCTGGTGGAGGGTGCCCCTGCACTGCTGGGGGGTGGGGGTGGTGGGAGACATGGGTGGGGGCCTGGTGGAGGGTGCCCCTGCACTGCTGGGGGGGTGGTGGGAGACATGGGTGGGGGCCTGGTGGAGGGTGCCCCTGCACTGCTGGGGGGTGGGGTGGTGGGGAACATGAGTTGGACATGGGTGGGGGCCTGCTGGCAGGTGCCCCACAGTGCTGGGGGGTGGGGGGGGTGGGGAACACGAGTTGGACATGTGTGGGGGCCTGGTGGAGGGTGCCCCTGCACTGCTGGGGCGTGGGGGGGGTGGGAGACATGAGTTGGACATTGGTGGGGGCCTGGTGGAGGGTGCCCCTGCACTGCTGGGGGGTGGGGTGGTGGGGAACATGAGTTGGACATGGGTGGGGGCCTGCTGGCAGGTGCCCCACAGTGCTGGGGGGTGGGGGTAGTGGGGAACATGAGTTGGACATGGGTGGGGGCCTGCTGGCAGGTGCCCCACAGTGCTGGGGGGTGGGGGTGGTGGGGAACATGAGTTGGACATGGGTGGGGGCCTGCTGGCAGGTGCCCTACAGTGCTGGGGGGTGGGGCTGGTGGCGAACATGAGTTGGACATGGGTGGGGGCCTGCTGGCAGGTGCCCCACAGTGCTGCGGGGTGGGGGTGGTGGGTAACATGAGTTGGACATGGGTGGGGGCCTGCTGGCAGGTGCCCCACAGTGCTGGGGGGTGGGGGTGGTGGGGAACATGAGTTGGACATGGGTGGGGGCCTGGTGGAGGGTGCCCCTGCACTGCTGGGGGGTGGGGGTGGTGGGAGACATGGGTGGGGCCTGGTGGAGGGTGCCCCTGCACTGCTGGGGGGTGGGGGTGGTGGGGAACATGAGTTGGACATGGGTGGGGGCCTGCTGGCAGGTGCACCACAGTGCTGGGGGGTGGGGGTGGTGGGGACATGAGTTGGACATGGGTGGGGGCCTGGTGGAGGGTGCCCCTGCACTGCTGGGGGGTGGAGGTGGTGGGAGACATTGGTGGGGGCCTGGTGGAGGGTGCCCCTGCACTGCTGGGGGGTGGGGGTGGTAGGAGACATGGGTGGGGGCCTGGTGGAGGGTGCCCCTGCACTGCTGGGGGTTGGGGGTGGTGGGGAACATGAGTTGGACATGGGTGGGGGCCTGCTGGCAGGTGCCCCACAGTGCTGGGGGTGGGGGTGGTGGGGAACATGAGTTGGACATGGGTGGGGGCCTGCTGGCAGGTGCTCCACAGTGCTGGGGGGGTGGGGGCGGTGGAGAACATGAGTTGGACATGGGTGGGGGCCTGGTGGAGGGTGCCCCTGCACTATTGGGGGGTGGGGTGGTGGGAGACATGGGTGGGGGCCTGATGGAGGGTGCCCCTGCACTGCTGGGGGGTGGGGGTGGTGGGAGACATGGGTGGGGGCCTGGTGGAGGGTGCCCCTGCACTGCTGGGGGGTGGGGGTAGTGGGGAACATGAGTTGGACATGGGTGGGGGCCTGCTGGCAGGTGCCCCACAGTGCTGGGGGGTGGGAGTGGTGGGAAACATGAGTTGGACATGGGTGGGGGCCTGGTGGAGCGTGCCCCTGCACTGCTTGGGGGTGGGGGTGGTGGGAGACATGGGTGGGGGCCTGGTGGAGGGTGCCCCTGCACTGCTGGGGGTTGAGGGTGGTGGGGAACATGAGTTGGACATGGGTGGGGGCCTGCTGGCAGGTGTCCCACAGTGCTGGGGGGTGGGGGTGGTGGGGAACATGAGTTGGACATGGGTGGGGGCCTGCTGGCAGGTGACCCACAGTGCTGGGGGGTGGGGGTGGTGGGGAACATGAGTTGGACATGGGTGGGGGCCTGGTGTAGGGTGCCCCTGCACTGCTGGGGGGTGGGGGTGGTGGGAGACATGGGTGGGGGCCTGGTGGAGGGTGCCCCTGCACTGCTGGGGGGTGGGGGTGGTGGGGAACATGAGTTGGACATGGGTGGGGGCCTGCTGGCAGGTGCCCCACAGTGCTGGGGGGTGGGGGGGGGGACATAAATTGGACCTGGGTGGGGGCCTGCTGGCAGGTGCCCCACAGTGCTGGGGCGTGGGGGTGGTGGGGAACATGAGTTGGACATGGGTGGGGGCCTGCTGGCAGGTGCCCCACAGTGCTGGGGGGTGGGTGGGGTGGGGAACATGAGTTGGACATGGGTGGGGCCTGCTGGCAGGTGCCCCACAGTGCTGGGGGTTGGGGGTGGTGGGGAACATGAGTTGGACATGGGTGGGGGCCTGGTGCAGGGTGCCCCTGCACTGCTGGGGGGTTTGGGGTGGTGGGAGACATGGGTGGGGGCCTGATGGAGGGTGCCCCTGCACTGCTGGGGGGTGGGGGTGGTGGGAGACATGGGTGGGGGCCTGGTGGAGGGTGCCCCTGCACTGCTGGGGGGTGGGGGTAGTGGGGAACATGAGTTGGACATGGGTGGGGGCCTGCTGGCAGGTGCCCCACAGTGCTGGGGGGTGGGGGTGGTGGGAAACATGAGTTGGACATGGGTGGGGCCCTGGTGGAGCGTGCCCCTGCACTGCTTGGGGGTGGGGGTGGTGGGAGACATGGGTCGGGGCCTGGTGGAGGGTGCCCCTGCACTGCTGGGGGGTGAGGGTGGTGGGGAACATGAGTTGGACATGGGTGGGGGCCTGCTGGCAGGTGTCCCACAGTGCTGGGGGGTGGGGGTGGTGGGGAACATGAGTTGGACATGGGTGGGGGCCTGCTGGCAGGTGCCCCACAGTGCTGGGGGGTGGGGGTGGTGGGGAACATGAGTTGGACATGGGTGGGGGCCTGGTGTAGGGTGCCCCTGCACTGCTGGGGGGTGGGGGTGGTGGGAGGCATGGGTGGGGGCCTGGTGGAGGGTGCCCCTGCACTGCTGGGGGGTGGGGAACATGAGTTGGACATGGGTGGGGGCCTGCTGGCAGGTGCCCCACAGTGCTGGGGGGTGGGGGTGGTGGGGAACATGAGTTGGACATGGGTGGGGGCCTGCTGGCAGGTGCCCTACAGTGCTGGGGGGTGGGGGTGGTGGGGACATGAGTTGGACATGGGTGGGGGCCTGGTGGAGGGTGCCCCTCCACTGCTGGGGGGTGGGGGTGGTGGGGAACATGAGTTGGACATGGGTGGGGGCCTGCTGGCAGGTGCCCCACAGTGCTGGGGGGTGGGGGGGGGCATAAATTGGACATGGGTGGGGGCCTGCTGGCAGGTGCCCCACAGTGCTGGGGCGTGGGGGTGGTGGGGAACATGAGTTGGACATGGGTGGGGGCCTGCTGGCAGGTGCCCCACAGTGCTGGGGGGTGGGTGGGGTGGGGAACATGAGTTGGACATGGGTGGGGGCCTGCTGGCAGGTGCCCCACAGTGCTGGGGGGTGGGTGGGGTGGGGAACATGAGTTGGACATGGGTGGGGGCCTGCTGGCAGGTGCCCCACAGTGCTGGGGGGTGGGGGTGGTGGGGAACATGAGTTGGACATGGGTGGGGGCCTGCTGGCAGGTGCCCTACAGTGCTGGGGGGTGGGGGTGGTGGGGACATGAGTTGGACATGGGTGGGGGCCTGGTGGAGGGTGCCCCTCCACTGCTGGGGGGTGGGGGTGGTGGGGAACATGAGTTGGACATGGGTGGGGGCCTGCTGGCAGGTGCCCCACAGTGCTGGGGGGTGGGGGGGGGCATAAATTGGACATGGGTGGGGGCCTGCTGGCAGGTGCCCCACAGTGCTGGGGCGTGGGGGTGGTGGGGAACATGAGTTGGACATGGGTGGGGGCCTGGTGGAGGGTGCCCCTGCACTGCTGGGGGGTGGGGGTGGTGGGGAACATGAGTTGGACATGGGTGGGGGCCTGCTGGCAGGTGCCCCACAGTGCTGGGGGGTGGGGGTGTTGGGAAACATGAGTTGGACATGGGTGGGGGCCTGCTGGCAGGTGCCCCACAGTGCTGGGGGGTGGGGGTGGTGGGGAACATGAGTTGGACATGGGTGGGGGCCTGGTGGAGGGTGCCCCTGCACTGCTGGGGGGTGGGGGTGGTGGGAGACATGGGTGGGGGCCTGGTGGAGGGTGCCCCTGCACTGCTGGGGGGTGGGGGTGGTGGGGAACATGAGTTGGACATGGGTGGGGGCCTGCTGGCATGTGCCCCACAGTGCTGGGGGTGTGGGTGGTGGGGACATGAGTTGGACATGGGTGGGGGCCTGGTGGAGGGTGCCCCTGCACTGCTGGGGGGTGGAGGTGGTGGGAGACATGGGTGGGGGCCTGGTGGAGGGTGCCCCTGCACTGCTGGGGGGTGGGGGTGGTGGGAGACATGGGTGGGGGCCTGGTGGAGGGTGCCCCTGCACTGCTGGGGGGTGGCGGTGGTGGGGAACATGAGTTGGACATGGGTGGGGGCCTGCTGGCAGGTGCCCCACAGTGCTGGGGGTTGGGGGGGGGGGCGGGGAACATGAGTTGGACATGGGTGGGGGCCTGCTGGCAGGTGCTCCACAGTGCTGGGGGGTGGGGGGGTGGGGAACATGAGTTGGACATGGGTGGTGGCCTGCTGGCAGGTGCCCCACGGTGCTGGGGGGTGGGGGTTGTGGGAACATGAGTTGGACATGGGTGGGGGCCTGGTGGAGTGTGCCCCTGCACTTCTGGGGGTGGGGGTGGTGGGAGACATGGGTGGGGGCCTGGTGGAGGGTGCCCCTGCACTGTTGGGGGGTGGGGGTGGTGGGAGACATGGGTGGGGGCCTGGTGGAGGGTGCCCCCACAGTGCTGGGGGGTGGGGGTGGTGGGGAACATGAGTTGGACATGGGTGGGGGCCTGCTGGCAGGTGCCCCACAGTGCTGGGGGGTGGGGTGGTAGGGAACATGATTTGGACATGGGTGGGGGCCTGGTGGAGGGTGCCCCTGCACTGCTGGGGGGTGGGGGTGGTGGGAGACATGGGTGGGGGCCTGGTGGAGGGTGCCCCTGCACTGCTGGGGGGTGGGGGTGGTGGGGAACATGAGTTGGACATGGGTGGGGGCCTGCTGGCATGTGCCCCACAGTGCTGGGGGGTGTGGGTGGTGGGGACATGAGTTGGACATGGGTGGGGGCCTGGTGGAGGGTGCCCCTGCACTGCTGGGGGGTGGAGGTGGTGGGAGACATGGGTGGGGGCCTGGTGGAGGGTGCCCCTGCACTGCTGGGGGGTGGGGGTGGTGGGAGACATGGGTGGGGGCCTGGTGGAGGGTGCCCCTGCACTGCTGGGGGGTGGCGGTGGTGGGGAACATGAGTTGGACATGGGTGGGGGCCTGCTGGCAGGTGCCCCACAGTGCTGGGGGTTGGGGGGGGGTGGGGAACATGAGTTGGACATGGGTGGGGGCCTGCTGGCAGGTGCTCCACAGTGCTGGGGGGTGGGGGGGTGGGGCACATGAGTTGGACATGGGTGGTGGCCTGCTGGCAGGTGCCCCACGGTGCTGGGGGGTGGGGGTTGTGGGAACATGAGTTGGACATGGGTGGGGGCCTGGTGGAGTGTGCCCCTGCACTGCTGGGGGTGGGGGTGGTGGGAGACATGGGTGGGGGCCTGGTGGAGGGTGCCCCTGCACTGTTGGGGGGTGGGAGACATGTGTGGGGGCCTGGTGGAGGGTGCCCCTGCACTGCTGGGGGGTGGGGGTGGTGGGGAACATGAGTTGGACATGGGTGGGGGTCTGCTGGCAGGTGCCCCACAGTGCTGGGGGGTGAAGGTGGTGGTTACATGAGTTGGACATGGGTGGGGGCCTGGTGGACGGTGCCCCTGCACTGCTGGGGGGTGGGGGTGGTGGGAGACATGGGTGGGGGCCTGGTGGAGGGTGCCCCTGCACTGCTGGGGGGTGGGGGTGGTGGGAGACATGGGTGGGGGCCTGGTGGAGGGTGCCCCTGCACTGCTGGGGGTGGGGGTGGTGGGGAACATGAGTTGGACATGGGTGGGGGCCTGCTGGCAGGTGCCCGACAGTGCTGGGGGGTGGGGGGGGGGTGGGGAACATGAGTTGGACATGGGTGGGGGCCTGCTGGCAGGTGCCCCACAGTGCTGGGGGGTGGGGGTGGTGGGGACATGAGTTGGACATGGGTGGGGGCCTGGTGGAGGGTGCCCCTGCACTGCTGGGGGGTGGGGGTGGTGGGGAACATGAGTTGGACATGGGTGGGGGCCTGCTGGCAGGTGCCCCACAGTGCTGGGGGTGGGGGTGGGGAGGAACATAAGTTGGACATGGGTGGGGTCCTGCTGGCAGGTGCCCCACAGTGCTGGGGGGTGGGGGTGGTGGGGAACATGAGTGCGACATGGGTGGGGGCCTGCTGGCCGGTGCCCCACAGTGCTGGGGGGTGGGGGTGGTGGGGAACATGAGTTGGGCATGGGTGGGGTCCTGGTGGAGGGTGCCCCTGCACTGCTGGGGGGTGGGGGTGGTGGGAGACATGGGTGGGGGCCTGGTGGAGGGTGCCCCTGCACTGCTGGGGGGGTGGTGGGAGACATGGGTGGGGGCCTGGTGGAGGGTGCCCCTGCACTGCTGGGGGGTGGGGTGGTGGGGAACATGAGTTGGACATGGGTGGGGGCCTGCTGGCAGGTGCCCCACAGTGCTGGGGGGTGGGGGGGGTGGGGAACACGAGTTGGACATGTGTGGGGGCCTGGTGGAGGGTGCCCCTGCACTGCTGGGGCGTGGGGGGGGTGGGAGACATGAGTTGGACATTGGTGGGGGCCTGGTGGAGGGTGCCCCTGCACTGCTGGGGGTTGGGGGTGGTGGGGAACATGAGTTGGACATGGGTGGGGGCCTGCTGGCAGGTGCCCCACAGTGCTGGGGGGTGGGGGTGGTGGGGAACATGAGTTGGACATGGGTGGGGGCCTGCTGGCAGGTGCTCCACAGTGCTGGGGGGTGGGGGTGGTGGAGAACATGAGTTGGACATGGGTGGGGGCCTGGTGGAGGGTGCCCCTGCACTGCTGGGGGGTGGGGTGGTGGGAGACATGGTTGGGGGCCTGATGGAGGGTGCCCCTGCACTGCTGGGGGGTGGGGGTGGTGGGAGACATGGGTGGGGGCCTGGTGGAGGGTGCCCCTGCACTGCTGGGGGGTGGGGGTAGTGGGGAACATGAGTTGGACATGGGTGGGGGCCTGCTGGCAGGTGCCCCACAGTGCTGGGGGGTGGGGGTGGTGGGGAACATGAGTTGGACATGGGTGGGGGCCTGCTGGCAGGTGCCCTACAGTGCTGGGGGGTGGGGGTGGTGGGGACATGAGTTGGACATGGGTGGGGGCCTGGTGGAGGGTGCCCCTGCACTGCTGGGGGGTGGGGTGGTGGGGAACATGAGTTGGACATGGGTGGGGGCCTGCTGGCAGGTGCCCCACAGTGCTGGGGGGTGGGGGGGACATAAATTGGACATGGTTGGGGGCCTGCTGGCAGGTGCCCCACAGTGCTGGGGGGTGGGGGTGGTGGGGAACATGAGTTGGACATGGGTGGGGGCCTGCTGGCAGGTGCCCCACAGTGCTGGGGGGTGGGGGGGTGGGGAACATGAGTTGGACATGGGTGGGGCCTGCTGGCAGGTGCCCCACAGTGCTGGGGGTTGGGGGTGGTGGGGAACATGAGTTGGACATGGGTGGGGGCCTGGTGGAGGGTGCCCCTGCACTGTTGGGGGGTGGGGGTGGTGGGAGACATGGGTGGGGGCCTGGTGGAGGGTGCCCCTGCACTGCTGGGGGTGGGGGTGGTGGGGAACATGAGTTGGACATGGGTGGGGGCCTGCTGGCAGGTGCCCCACAGTGCTGGGGGGTGGGGGTGGTGGGGAACATGAGTTGGACATGGGTGGGGGCCTGCTGGCAGGTGCCCCACAGTGCTGGGGGGTGGGGTGGTGGGGAACATGAGTTGGACATGGGTGGGGGCCTGCTGGCAGGTGCCCCACAGTGCTGGGGGGTGGGGGTGGTGGGGAACATGAGTTGTACATGGGTGGGGGCCTGGTGGAGGGTGCCCCTGCACTGCTGGGGGGTGGGGGTGGTGGGGAACATGAGTTGGACATGGGTGGGGGCCTGCTGGCAGGTGCCCCACAGTGCTGGGGGGTGGGGGTGTTGGGGACATGAGTTGGACATGGGTGGGGGCCTGGTGGAGGGTGCCCCTGCACTGCTGGGGGTGGAGGTGGTGGGAGACATGGGTGGGGGCCTGGTGGAGGGCCCCCCTGCACTGCTGGGGGGTGGGGGTGGTGGGAGACATGGGTGGGGGACTGGTGGAGGGTGCCCCTGCACTGCTGGGGGGTGGGGGTGGTGGGGAACATGAGTTGGACATGGGTGGGGGCCTGCTGGCAGGTGCCCCACAGTGCTGGGGGGGTGGGGGTGGTGGGGAACATGAGTTGGACATGGGTGGGGGCCTGCTGGCAGGTGCCCCACAGTGCTGGGGGGTGGGGGTGGTGGGGACATGAGGTGGACATGGGTGGGGGCCTGGTGGAGGCTGCCCCTGCACTGCTGGGGGGTGGGGGTGGTGGGAGACATGGGTGGGGGCCTGGTGGAGGGTGCCCCTGGTGGCTGGGGGTGCAGGGGGACATGCGTTGGTGGGCAGTAATGCAAGTTGACATGTGGGTTGGCTGGGGGGCATGGCCATGGTGGATGGGGTTCCTGCAGGACATGTGCAGGGTAGGCCCCTGTGGTGTGAGTCACCTGCAGGGGCCGTGGAGGGTGTAGAGGGAACACCTGGAGGACCCACACGTGCAATTCACGTGTGGTGCTCCCCGCGCACCCCTGTAATACACGTACCCTGATGGAATCGCGTGTGATACTTTCCGCGCACCCCTGATATGCACGTACCCTGCTGGTATCGCGTGTGAATCTTCCCGCGCACCCCGAAATACACATAGCCAGGACATTCGCGTGTGGAACTTCCCGCGCACCCCTGATATACATGTACCCTGCTGACTTTGCGTGTGAAACTTCCCACGCACCCCAAGATACACGTAGCCAGGAGATTCGCGTGTGTAACTTCCCGCGCACCCCTGATATACATGTACCCTGCTGACTTCCCGTGTGAAACTTCCCACGCACCCCAAGATACACGTAGCCAGGAGATTCGCGTGTGTAACTTCCCGCGCACCCCGAAATACACGTAGCCAGGAGATTCGCGTGTGGAACTTCCCGCGCACCCCGAAATACACGTAGCCAGGACATTCGCGTGTGGAACTTCCCGCGCACCCCTAGATTACACGTACCCTGCTGATATCGCGTGTGAAACTTCCCGCGCACCCCGAAATACACGTATCCTGAACATTCGCGTGTGGAACTTCCCGCGCACCCCTGGAATACATGTACCCTGCTGATATCGCGTGTGAAACTTCCCGCGCACCCCGAAATACACGTAGCCAGGACATTTGCGTGTGGAACTTCCCGCGCACCCCTGATATACACATACCCTGCTGAATTCACGTGTGAAAATTCCCGCGCACCCCTGATGTACACGTACCCTGATGGAATCGCGTGTGGAACTTCAAGCGCACCCCTGTAATACACGTACCCTGCTGAAATCGCGTGTGGAACTTCCCGCGCACCCCTGAAATACACGTACCCTGCTGAAATCGCGTGTGGAACTTCCCGCGCACCCCTGAAATACACGTACCCAGATGGAATTGCGTGTGAAACTTCCCGCGCACCCCTGAAATGCACGTACCCAGCTGAAATGACGTGAGGTACTTCCCGCGCACCCCTGTGATATACGATGCCCGCTTGCCGTGCTGGTACAGGGTTAGCACAGCCCTTTGCGCTGGATTGGGGATTTTGATGGCTTTTCCCTGCGCGAGAGGCGTTCTTGGGGGCGTAATTGGCGCTGCTGCAGGGTCGCTGCGCCACTGTGCGCCACGGCTGGTTTTGGTAGCTGGAATCCATGAATACGCTTTGCGCGGAAATGGGTTTTGGCGCACGCGGCTGGCGCAGGGATTCGCACGCGCACACTGTGCGCCAGCCGCGTGCGCCACTTGTGCGCTGAATTCTATGAATTACCCCCTTTGTTGCTTGCCAGCTGGGTTCATGTTTTAAAAATTACAATGATACATACAAACCTACAGCTATTTATTGGCCTATACTTTCCTGAAATGTGTTATATGATGCATATGTTATTACAATTATTGCACAGAAATATTTGCGCTGGTAACGTGATCATTTAGGTGACATATCGCACCTTACAACACTTGTGTATAGGCACGCTATAAATGCCATATCATATCATATCATATAATGTTCCTTCTGCTTCTGCGTGTTTGCATTCATAATCCATAAACATTGTGGTGTGCACTTTTTGTGCCACCCATTTGTGAAGCGAAGAATATGAAATTAAAAAAATCCACCTGAAGGTATTTGCACCACTGTATCTGTATTTGTGCATTATCGTCGATTGAAACAGCATATGTGTGATTGGCATCAAAACCTTCCAGCCATCACGTTTTTATTTTGCTTAAGTCACCCCGAGTGGGATGGCTAGAGACCCAAGCTACTCCTCTCTGGTGACGCCCAACAAGGTCTAGACATGTCTGGGGATGCTTGTGGTCTCATGCAGAAGGGATGCGACCTAGCAGTTCAGGCTGGACGGCCCCTTGTTGGGTAGAACCAAGCCTGATTTGCATGTGGTCTTTCCCCTTCTGTAATGGCTTGGCAGGCTGAAAAACAATGCCCTGGAGGGTTGCCCAGAGCTGTGCCCTGGATTATGATTAATTCAAAACCTTCTAGCCATCACCTTTTGTTTTGCTTGTGTGCGGTTTCATTGCATTGTGTATGGTTTGGATCGTATCTTGATTTGTGAATAGGAGGATTTGTTTGCTCCACAGTTCACTGGTGGTGGAGGCACCATGGTTTTAGTTATTTTACACATATGTCAAATTCCTTGGGCATTCAGGTATAGCATCCACAGTGCCACCCACTGATCATCAAGGACTCTGGAATGCTTTATGAGGGTACAACCCATCTCCTGCCCTTTTCTGTTTTCAACCCTGGTTGCTTCCACGCAGTTTCCACACCAGCAGATGAAGCACTTTCCTTCACAGGATCCCTATTTCACCAAGCGAGCACGTTGCCCCAGAGCTATCTTTGTGCAACATATGAAGACCAGGGTCACACACAGTCATGCAGCTGGTATATTTGCCTTTGTACTGTAACATGTGTGACATCTTTGCTGCAAAAGGTGTGAGATCTCATAGAATGCTCTCATGCTAGGTTTCTACATAGGATTTTTGAGAGGAAACTCAGGAGGAAATGGATATCTGCAGGATTCATCTAGTGAAGAACATTCATTCACCTTTACTGTATAACGCGTCAAGTGGCAACGTGGAGAAAATCACAGCGCTGGTGTCACACTCTTCTATGGGTCCAGTTCATACAGAAATGAACCGGCAAAGTGCTGCGTCTTCGAGTAGACAAAACCCCATTCACAGGATCTGAAGGAGAACATGTGACCTTGTGTTTCAGAGAAAGGATAACATATATGTTTGTAAATTAATGCTCCCCTCATACAACCAATTATATTGATCAGGGACGAAGAAATCAAATGAGAAGCCCTGTGTACTGATGGGGGATAAGTGTTTATGTGTTTATGTTATTTTTGAAAGTATGGATGTAGCACAAGAGCAGCAGAGCGCTGTACAGTGTGTGAGTAGCCAGAGTATTGGCTGGCATCTTTTAACAGTAGCACAGTACTGTTAGTTGCTGTCTGTACATGGGTATGTGTGTTCATTGGAATTAGTCCTTGGTCTGATGTTGTTGGAAAACCCATGTTTTGAGAGACTTGCAAAATTGGAGAATTGTGGGTGCATTCTGAGCTGATACTGGGATCAAATTGCATTGGGTGTGTGCGTGACAGGATAAGGATTGCTTACGGATCCTCTCTTTGCGGACGAGTTGTGATTCGAGCTGGTTGGTCGATTTTCTGCAGAGGAGCGTGTGCCTCCTGATATGTAGAGCCTAGCCGCCAGGTACACTGGTGTGCTCCTTGTGACTGCTTGGTAGATGATAAATACAGTCTTGAACAGTCTCTTCGCCTGGTGAGGAAGCCAAAATAGTTAATGTAGGACTGGGGTGATTTTGTCAAATTTCTGCACACCCTTAAAAAGACATTATCAGCCATGCAGTTGTGAGATGGTTATAGAGGGTAATCTAAGACCACTGGCATACTGATAGAACTATACATTAACCTCATAATGTTACAGGACTGCTAGGGGTGATCTGTAACAGTTCTATCACATGTCTAGTACATGGCTACTGCTGCTGGGCCGTGCATATTTGCAACTGAGTAAAAAACCCAGTTCATACTGCGGTCTGAATGCATGCTGCTCTCACCAACTGTAGTTGTCTTGTGCACTAATAAGGTGTGTTTGTTATAGTGATACAAAGAGCTATGCTGTGTTTGGCTGTCCTCTTTACTTCTTGGTGCCACATAAATTCACTTCAAAGCAGTAATAGACTGATGAGGGGCCGTGGGGGGCAGGCAAGGCCTTGCAGGTGGGACGTGCTGTGCTGGCGCGCAATGAGGGACAACTGACACAATCTCTGGTGTTAGAGCGGAGAATGCCTTGTCAGGCTTTCTCGCTCTCCTTTATTTCTTCGGCCAACGTAGTCTATCCTGACAGCGTCATCATGAGTCACGTGGACATCACATCTCTCTTCAACCTGGACAAACAAACACACGAGTGAACTTCTCAAACATTGTGGTAGTATTTGGTGGTGTTCACTGGGGCACCAGTCTCGTGCATTCCAGCTCACTTCCGTCTGTAGATGCAATTTAGGATGTACCCTTGAAGTCGAGTGGAGGGTACCAGCCGTCTCCAGAGTGAGCAACATCCTCTATCATCCTTTCGTGGGGTGGTCAATCTGGATGGGCTCCTTTCTCTGTCTCTGGGTGCAGGAGTCTCATGAGCTGGCCTTTCTCTCTGTTCTCCGTCCGGTAGTGTTTGTTATTCCTGCACCGAGTGGGTCTTCAGAGGGGTTTTGTCTTCCTGGAATTCTTCCCACAAGGTGTGTGGCGTCCACTGGAAGTGGGACACGTTCCTGGTGACTCCTACTTGGAGGTGGTTTGGTGTAGCTCTTCTTGAGTGATCTTCCTTTGGATTTTGGTCTTGTTTTTTCTGTTCCATTTGTTCCAGGTCCACTTGTGGGGGATGCCACGAGTGGTGAAGGGGGAGTCCTGCTTGGATCGGTACCCTGAACATCAGGTCTGCAGGGCTGGCCTGTGTGGCTAAGTGAGGCGTTTGTCGATAGGATCAGAGGAACAGGTATAGTTCAGGTAGGCATCGCTGCCTTTTGTCCTTAGCGATCCTCAAGCACTTGTTGATAGACGCCATGAATCTCTCTGCGTCACTGTTGGCCTGTGGCCAGTATGGTGTGATATGGTGGTGGCAGAATCCAATGTCATCAATGAAGCGTTTGAACTCTTTGACAGGCCATGGGCTTGGGAGGTCCTAGTCTGTGTGTAGCTAGGCACACTGTACAGGCCTCAACCAGACCTATAACTTTCAGCTGTATTATTTGCCGCCTCCACGCTCGTGACTTGAGGAAAGCCTGTTTCTATATGATGCCCTGGAGCCCCTTGTGCGCCTGCTGGAGCGCTCTCTCGTGAAGGTTTGTGGCCATTACGTTGCAGTGTCCTTTGAGGTACAGGCCTTGCATGGACACAGATAGCTCATGTTATATCCCAAACAGGGCCTGCATCATCTCTTGGGCCTGAGGCATCTGATGGGATCAGCAGTGAGGAACTTTTTCCATTCACCAGTGAGTATTGCTTCCTTGGTCATTTGGAGGTAGGGGTTTCTGTCGGTTTCTTCTGCAATTTTGTCTAGCTTTAGTGCCTTTGGTTTGGCACAGGCGATAATCTGGCACACATGCTCCTCCGTCTCTTTGGCTACTCTTTGGCTACTTCGCGTTCTGTTTCTGTGCCCGGTTGGGGGTGCTGCAATAAGAAGTCTGCAGGGTTGTCAGCCCTGGCTCGGTATTGCACTTCGAAGTTGAATTGCTGTAGCTGTAGCATCCAGCGTTCGATTCTGGCAGGGGGGTGCAACGCTGACCCTTTCAACATTGGGTCCAGGGGTTTTTGGTCTGTTAGTATTTTCACGTGGTGGCCCAGGATGTATACCTATATGATGTCGAGGGCCTCTTTCTCTATGTGAGCACAGTTTCTTTCCATGGACTGAGAGCTCGACTGCAAATGGGACGAGGACACTGGTCCTGTCTCGGTCGGTCTGGGGGAAGACTACTCCAAGGCCCATGAGACTGGCGTCCGTTAGTACGTCTGTTTTTTGCGATGTGTCAGAGAACACCATGATGGCATCACCGGACAGTGAGAACTTGATTTTCGGAAATGCTGTCTTCTGGGTCACTCCCCACTCCCACGTTGTCTTTGCTTTTGTGAGCTCTTGCAGAGGGGTGGCAATGGTAGCTAGGTTGGGGATGAACCACCCATAGTATGTTCGCATACCTAGGAATCTGCAGACCTCAGTTGCATTTGTGGGGGCCTGAGCATTTTTGATGTCCTCAAAATTTCCAAGGTCTGGAGATACTCCTTTTTTGCTAAAGACATATCCAAAGAAGACCAGTATGGATTTCCCAAACTCACACTTTTCTTCGTGGAGCGTCAGCCCCGACTCTTCAAGTCACTCCAGAGTAGGTGCGGCTGTTGTGCTCCTTCTCTACTTTGCCGTATTCTAAGATGTCATTGCTGACATTCTTGACCCCTGGGAGGTCTTGAAGTACTTTTCGATTTCATGTTGGAATACCTGCGGTGTGGATGAAATTCCAAAATTGAGCCAGTGGTATCTTCTCAGCCCCAGATGTGACAAGAAGGTTGTGATATACCTTCAGTCTATTGCCAGCCGGATCTGGTGGTACTCTGACCTTAATTCCAATTTGCTGAAGATGGTGGCGCCTGTTAGGTCCACGATCAATTCATCCACTGTTGGTGTTATGTGTCTTTCCCGCCCAATCGCTATGTTTGGCAGGCACACATCAATGCATATCCACAGTGCTTGGGTTTTGCTGTCACAACCATGGGGGACACCGAGGGTGTGGGGCCTGTGGTCTTCTTGATTATTCAGAGGTCTTTATGTTTGTGCAGCTCTGCCTCCACTGCTTCCCTCATGTGGAAGGGGACTGTTTGGTATCTGACTGCCCTTGGCTCTACCGTGGGGTCTATGTGAAGTTTCACTGACCCCCTTTTAGGCATCCAATACCTTGGAAATCTTCCTGTGTTTGGCTAGTAGGTGGTCAACTTCTCTGCAGCAGATTGCGAAGGTGAACAGTATTAATTCTAGCCTTTCAGCAGTTGGGCAGCTGTGTAGTGTCTAAATCCCTGTGTCTACTACATAGGTGCGAGTCTTGCAGCTCTTCTCGTTGTGTGTGAGAGTGGTTTTGAAGTACCCCACAACTGGTAGAGGCTTTTTGCATCCATGCGCAAACAGTTGCACAGGGCTTTGCCGAAGAGTGCTCTAGGGTCCAGCTTGTCTAATCTGGTAGTCGGCATGACATTTACTGTGGCTCCAGTGTCGATCATCATCATCAATGGGATGTCTCCACGATGGTGGCGTTGCAGCTCCTGTGTGAGCTGATGTTTTTGGGGTGCCTGCCTTGGACCGGCTTGACCGCTGAGATCATGTGGACTTTTTCACGTCTTGAGTTGCAGTGCCGGCTTGTACGGTTTGGGGACTGTTCTCTGCCTGACTGGTTGTCGTCGCTGCTGCTGTCTGTGTCTTCTCCTTCGATAGCCCAGGCCCGTCCCCTTCATGTGTCACAGGCTCGGTCAGGCTGCCTCCATTGGTAGTGGTCAGGTTGTTTTGGGCGAAATACTTGTGCATTCCTGGGACTCGTGTCACTTCTCCAGTCCTGGGATCTCCTCTGAGGTGAGTGTTCTTTGGTTCTCTGGGAGTTTAGGCACACTGACGCATAGTGGTTGACCTTTGCACACTTGTAGCACGTGGTGTCATATGCTGGGCAGGGTTCCCCTTTGTGTTGCTGGCCGCTCCACCCCAGGCATTCCTTGGGCTTGTTCGCTGACTGCCTTTGTTGGGGTTTGTTAAGCCGCAGAGCGTTGATGGTGGTCATGCTCTTCGTGGTGTTTCTGCGTCTATTGGCAAGCGACTAATCATCTGTTCCATTTCTGCCACATGGTCATCTGTCCTCTCCCGTTGTCACCCCATCGTCAGGATGGTGTCAAGCAGGAGACTCGACTCCTATAGGATGGATCGCCTGTGTTCTTCGGAAGAGAGGTCATGTATGACATGCTGCAAATTTGTTGTCTGGGAAGTTGCAGCCTATGGCCATCTCTCGCAGCCGACCATGGAAGTCGTTGATACTTTCCTGTGGGCATTGTCTGGCCTGGCTCATTTTAAACCACTCAAAGTCGACACTTATCTGGGATTGAATTTCCTGATGAGGATAGCCTTCACTGTCTCATAGTCGTCTTCTTTTTCTTCTCGTCAGCCATGTTGTTGCATGCTTTAAGGCTCAATTCAAATTGCTGGACCCATAGCTCAAATAAGAGATTTATTTCCATGGTAGATCTAAGTGGCTGACTCATTAGCAAAAAGTGAAAGATATTGTCGGTAGGAATATTTACCATATTAGAACATTTGGATGTGGATGACGAAAACTCCAAATGGACATTGCCTCCTGCGGCTTTGGGCAAGAAAGTGGACTGAATTACTGCAGAGGAAGCAGTTGCTACAGTGGATACTCGATAATGTAACTGAAGGGGCAAACCTAGAGTCGGAACCTTGGGCTGAAAATTAGAGTGTATCACAGGGGGGTTGGTAGCTGCCAATATACATCAGAACATACTGTTATTTATGTATGTTTTTGTTTGAAGCAGGGTTATGTTCATGTTATCTAAGACACCTATGGCCCATACTTTTAGGTAGGTATTGAACTACTTTGAGCATAAAGATTATTTGTAGACCAATTTATACACTTATTCATAGTCTTATTTGTAAGGCTTATACATAGTTTTATTTCATAGTACTCAGTAATCTGGTTATTGAACAATCAAGGTAATGCATATTAGTTTATCTAAGAATGACAAAGAAATTAGAGCATGAGTCTCAAATGTATGCTAAGCCAAACATTTTCAAAACAAAAATAGTGACATTGCTTCACATTTGACTGACAATACAGTACGGATTAAAAAACAACAAACTGCATTGCATTGTTGGACATACGAACAGATACAGGTAATTAAACAACATAATGGTGCAGATATACACAAATTATACTAATTGAGGTTGCTATAAAATAGACGTAGGGAATAAACAAAAGATTGTCTTTCTTAGGTGAATGCAACCCTGTTTGCTGTGGGTTTTACTGTGATATGTTGGTGACCAATCCTCTGTCTACGTCGGGGAAGGAACTCCCCAAGATTGTAAATTGGACGGGCTGGTGGAAATCTTGGTCCTCGGACGTTTCAGCTGCCAGAAGCAGGGCCTTTTTTTGGGCCTAAGGATTGTGTCTCCCTGAAAGTTGTGAACACAAAAAGAAAAAAAGATGGAGAAAAATGGAACTCATGAAGAGAGTTTTACCTTCAAATGGAATCACAATACATAATGGGTCGAAAAAAGTTGAGGATTAATGAAAAAAAAAAGATTTGTCTGAAATAGTACTTGCTGGCCTTGTGCTTGAGTCGGGAACGTGAGAAGGAGGGGAAAGCAGGTGGAGCAGTGTAGATTATTGGACGGGTTGAGCCACTCATAGTCAGCCGATGGCACAATATGGCGACGTCAATGGCGAGGGTAAGGCGGGCTGGAATATATGAAGATAAACCAGTTTAATGCTGTTACTAGATGCCATGCATTAGTGAGGGGGACAAAGGTGGTGTGAAGTCTAGGAAGGGTCTGCTGTGTGATAACAGAAGGGAGTTGTTCTTACCTCACGATAATCTGTCAGGAACATAGCAGTCCTTAAGGGAATAGGGAGGTTCACTCTTGTGGAACGAAAGTTGGACACGTTCAGGCCATGCGTGGCTGCGTGTTGAGTTTTCTGGGATCCAAGATGAGGGCCCAGTAGCTTGATAGTATGAAGGTGATCAGTACACTTATCAAGCTTCAGGAATACAAGGTGAAGAAAAGGAAGGGGGGTAACCGACTGGTAGCTCGTGGTAAACATGGAGCAAGAGTGTGGGGTAGTTGGTAGCAGTAAACGACTGATATAGTCTGGTAACTTGGATCATCAAGGGCTTACCTAAAAACCTTGGAGGAATCATGTCTTTGGGCGTCCGGGCTGCAGTCGCTGGTACCGCTAGAGCTGTATACGTGTGCAGTTGTATATCGATGCATTGTGGATTGTATATCTTGGAACACTCGTGGGTTCCACTCCTTTCTTGTGAAAACGTAGGGGGTGGATATTCTTGCTAACACTGATATTTTTGCTTTACAGGAGACATGGTTAACTCATGTTCTGTGTGTTGATGGCTTCAACATTGTACAGAGATTTGCTTCAGGTAAAAAAGCTGGGTAGACCGAAGGGTGGTTTGGTTATCAGTGTTAGAAATAATATGATAATCACTGAATATTTGCCCAATTTAGTTAACCGTAATGAATGGCAGTAGTTGTTTTTATTCCCACTTCAAAGCCCAATCTGAAATTTTTAATAATACATGTGTATATACCTCCTGGTGGTGTTCTTTCTCTGACCATTTTAAAGTATATAGATTGTATTTTATCTTTGGGGATAAATGATCCCTGATTTCCCTAATAGCTATTATATGGTAGGATGTGATATTAGCACCCAGTGCTATACCCTGGACTATAATTGTGACACTTCTGAATCATGTGTGCCCCATGCTGGGGTTTGCTGGTCAACCTTTTCTGATATGTTTGGACGCTCTTGGACGCCTGCTTGAATCTAGGCTAGGATGGCAGTATTGCCTATATGTGGCCTAATAGTCAATTTTGGTCTAGAATAGACGTTCCATGTGAAAATGTCACTGTAAAAAAGTCTCCCGGTGGACGACTTCTTTTCCCTGACCCCTAAAATTCTTTCCCCAAATATTCTAGGAGGGATAAGATTATATAATATTACCTCCAGTCTTAGGATATTTGGGGAAAGTGTTTGATTGTCTGGAGGGTGCATTTTAATGGAAATGTCACCACCTGGTCGCTATTTTCCTGATGACATTATCACTGGATACAGAATAGACTACATTTACTTTACAGATAAATTACTTATAATAATGTAAGTTAGGGACCATACAGTGCTAAAATGCCAACTAAATATTCTTAATACACTCAATCAGTAAAAACTGCTGGGTGATGTAGAATGTAACTCAAAGGGTTGGTTGTGCGGCACTGCGTGGAGTGTTGAGGAGTTTAACAGGAGGTTGCAAGACGTTTTCCCTTCAGATGATGCTTTTTGGGAAGTTGTAAGTGATACCAGGGACTGAGAATAAGAGGAGATTTTTACTGTTGCTGATAACTGCTTTGTTGTGTTGGAAATGCCAAGTGCAGATCTGTGTATGGTAACATTTAACATGGAAGGGTATATGATGCAGCCATTGCTGCTCAGAAGAGGAAATTTAGAGCTGGCCTGAGCTGTTTAAAAACATGGATCCATGATCTTTATTTGAGGCAGCAGCTATTTATTCAGGCAAGCACAAAGTATAAAAACTGGGTTTGCCTTCACAAAATTTCCCTGCATTATGGAAACTGGAAAATTGTTTCCTCATCATTGAGAGAAAGAGATTCTGGCACTATGTTAAAAAACACATGAAGGGTAAGAGAAAACCCAGAAATTAACACAGTGTCTGAAAAAGCATGGGTGGAATATGTTCAGATACTTTATTAGAAGAGCAAGCTATTGTGGTAGTGCCTGGCCAGGCTGATGTTCTTGCTAATCAACATTTGGAGGAAAATGGGGATTTGTATACATGTACCTCTGAAGATATATTAAAGATCACCTTAAAGCTGAAACCGCTTAGCCCTGTAGCTATTGGCTGTTGGCTCTCACTGACTCTGAATGAACGGATTATTGATAGAGATCTATTATCCTGTCAGCAAACTGGGTTCAGCAGAGGGTATGGGACTCTACATCATATTTGGAGGTTTCTGTATCTGAATAGAACTACTTTTATAACGAAAGGCCCAAAACTATATATATATATGTATTTGGTTGACTGTACAACAGCCTTCGATTCTGTGCCTCGTGATCGTTTGTGGAATAAATTGGAAGCCTGGGGTTGTAACATTTCTGTACTAAGTATGATTAAGCAACTGCATCAGGATACTTCAGTTTCTATTGGGCTGGATATGGAGGGAGGGTTGTCGACTAGTATTAAAACAAATCATGATGTTAGGCAGGGCTTTGTGCTGGCACCACTACTTTATAATTTATACATGGCTGAAATGGGTGATCATCTTGCTGCCTGTGGTAATTGTGTCCACCTTGTATTGGTGCCTGCATGTGTTTCTGGCTTTCCTATGCTGACGATAGCATCCTTTTGGAAAAGACACCCATCGGACTTCAACGAGTATTGATGCTCCTGTAGATTATTCTAAGGCAAACGGACTGTCCTTGAATGTCCCTAAAACAAAAATGATGATGATTGGGGACTGCAAAAAGAAGCCTAAAATATTTGCATGGAAAATTGAGGGTGAATTTGTGTAAGTTATGGACAAATATATTTATCTGGGTGTACTATTTAGAACTTGATTTTCCCAGGTGGCCTTAAAAAGATTAATTGCTTCAAAAATTCTTTAAAATGTATGGTTAATTAAGTCCTTCATCACTGCTAGAGTTGGGTTCTTGGTTGAGGAGCTAAATAAACTTTATAAAACCAGTATAATACTGGTTACTCTTTACGGGTTAGATGCTTTTGGAGACGATAAGGTAAAATGGCTTTGTCAACTCGAAGGGAAAATCTGGAAAAATGTATTAGGTCTTCCCCAGTGTGCTCCAACAGAAGTGTCCTGTTGTGAACTTGGACTTACCTCTTCAATGATTCACTGGAGAGTGCTGCATGGTTCTTTGTATTTGAAAATGAGGAAACAATCGAATTCCTCACCTTTGCACATTGTGCTGCTATGATAAATGGAATTGTAAAGGCAAATTGTATAACTGTGCAATTGATTGAGGAAGTTCAAAAGTTCCATGAATCGATTGATTTCAAAATGGAATCTCCTTTTAATCTGAGTGTATGTATAAACCAAACAAAAAGTAAAGCACTACGGTGGGACAGAGGGATGCTGGTGGAGAAGCTTTCTCAGATACCTAAGTATAGTGTATATGTGAGACAAGCCTTTTCATTCCCTTGACCATTCTTGTATATTATGAACACACAATGTGGTTCCCTACAGAACTTCCTAATGAGATTAAGATTTAATTTATTACATACTTATGAAATCTTGGTTACCTGGACTAAAACTCCATATGTTAATAGGAAATGTAGGTTGTGTCAGTCGGAGGTAGAGACTCTGAGACATATTTAACAGATTGCTGTTTGTTGCATTAGAGATACATGAAGGGTTATTCTATGTTTGTTAATGACTTATTGTTCATTAGTACCCAGCGAGGGACAATGAGATTGTAACATGCAATCTCATTGGCCCTCTTTGGGACGTTACCCGACTGGGAATCGCTCTCCCCACAACGTTCCTTTCTTTCTGTCCCCAGCTGGTGGCGGTGTGGCACCCACTTATCTAATGAGGAGGCTCAGAACGGGGTAATCCCTGCCCTGAGCCACAACATGGCTGGAGGCTGCCATCTTCACCCGCTGGGGTTTGAGGTACGTGTTGTTCCCTCACTCCCCCAATCTAAAGAATCCCTTCCATGCACTCCCAACCCCACTTACCTTCCTTTTTGTCCATTTGAGGAGCAGACGTGCTGGGAACATTTCTGTACCCAGCGCGTCTGCTCCCGATCCACGACAGGCCGTCATGGAAAGGAAGAAGGGACTACACGTAGTCCCTTCTCTGATTTCCATTGCTGCCATTTTATTTGTTTACATTTTTCCCTTTTCTTTGTTTACTTTTTCACATTCATTTTCAATGGCCACCATGGATAGGGAAAACAGACTTTGTTTTCCTTTCCCCGGCAGCCATTTTTTGGTCAATTTCTTTTTCAGTTCCGAAACGCCAGAGCATTTCGGAACAGAAAAAAAAATGCTCTTTGAACCCTGGATTTACGGGCCGGGGTACTAATAGCAATAGTCCCCTTACAGTGGGTCGCATTACCACTTCAGGTAATGCCCCGGGGCCTTCGTTAAGGCCCTCGCTTTGCTCGTGCCTGTAACCTTGGACCTGGGGCATTACTGAAGTGGTAATGCCCCCCTTTGAGGGGCCTATTGCTTAACTAAGACAAGTCGGTTTTGGGGTTCTATTTACTCGGGTGAATCCTCAGTAATGACAGGTGCTGCCATTTTATATGGCAATAATTCTAAGAAATGATTATGATGGATTGATTTTAATTGAGTTTTAGGCATTTGATGTACAATATTTTTACCTTGGCTTGGTATGTGATGATTGTATTTTGATTTTGTATATTGTAATGGTCTATTAAATCTTTTTGTGTATTGTTTGTGTAAAAGGTTTATAATATAATCAAATGCACAATAAAAAGATTGTTTTAAAAAAGGTTTGTTGAGAGTGCAGTGTGTAGACTCTTGCTGTTTAATGTGTTTATGAAGCCATTTTGTGTTTCCCTTTCTCTAAGGGTTTGTTCAATTTGTGTTAGTGTCTGGTGTTAGTTACCCCTTATGAAAAACAGGAAACCTTTGCCTTTTTTCTCTTGCACCTTTCAATTTGTGTGTCCCCTTATAAAATGTAAAAAGCAAAATTAAAAATCACACTCCTGTTTGTACCTCTAAAACACCAAGAAACCCACAACCCACCTCCCTCTGTGTGTTGGTCATTGACAGTTTTCTTTTAAAGTAGTTACTGGTGTAGTTGTGGTTTAGTTCTAGTTTTAGTTCTAGTTTTAGGAGTAGGATTCTTTTGTTTGTTGCCTTGTATGTCCGCACATGTCACTTGGAGTTGTGCTGGTTCTCTCTGGTTCTCATGGTACACATTTGGGTTCTCAGGGTGAGCAGCAATGAACTGAGGACGCACAAAAACAGTTCTCAGTGTTGTCATTTATGTCAGTCAGAGGAGGTTCCTTCCATGGTTGATGTGGGAGGAAATCTTGTTCTCTATGTGCTGGTCAGGTCACAGAGCACCATCAATCCTCTGAATCGGTGGGGGTGGCATAGTCATTGGGGGAGGTCCGAGGAGTTGGAAAGGAGGCATGTTGTAGGAGGAGGCATGGGCGTGATGACAAGCACAGAGAATGGGGTGGGAGGCCCTCATATGGAAAGCAGGAGTTTGTTCTACCTGAAAGTGAAGAGGATGGAAAGGTACAGGCGGAGGAGGTGGGAAAGGAGCCTCTCCCTTCTGTGGTGTCAGGAGAAGCAATGAGGGAGACGTGACCTCAAACCCACTCATCCTCCACACACACACACACACACATCCCACACAGTCCTGGGTGATAGACTATTCTGCCCTGTCGCCAGAGAATACCATCAGTGGGGAGGAGCCCTGGCCACAGAGCATGTCAGTCCTCTGAGTCAATGGAGGGGGTGGCAGAGGCATTTGAGGAGGCCCCAGGAGTGGGAAAGGAGGTCTGCTATTGGAGCAGGTCTGGCCGTGACAAGCACAGAGTATTGGTAGGGTGGCCCACATATTGACACCCCCGCAGATGGGTGAGGCAGGGCCTGATGTGGAGGCTTCCACAAAGGCAATGGATGAGCAGGCAGGGCTGTCCCTTGTTTGGGAAGAGGTGCAGCTACAATAAGTGACCTGGAGTAGTTGGTTGGAAGGGGTCCAGACTAGGTGGAGTCATAGAGAAAGAAGTTGTCTCCGCCAAATCAGTGTCAGGGTGCTGCCTCAGATAAGAGGGAGGACTGCCAGGAGGGGGTTCAGAGGGAGGACCGGCATGTGGAGTTGCCACAGCAGTAGGTGTTTCTACCTGAGGATGAAGAGGATGTGCAGGTACAGGAAGAGCAGGAGACAAAGCCTCTTCCGGCTGAGGCTTAGGGGCAAGCCAGTAATATCCCTGTCACCAGAGAACACCATGAGTGAGAAGGAGCCTGAGGTGTTCTGCACATGGAAGGGCTGTGGGAAATGGGACCAGTGGGGACACAAGTCAAGCAGCAAAGTGGACCATTTCCAGGGACAACTGCACTGAGGAATCACAGTTGCCAGTGACACATGAGGGTGTATCAGGCACAGTATCCTCTGAGACTAGTGATAATACAGTCATCACTGCCCCCTCTTCTGGTGGTGAAAAAGAGGGTCCTGCTACATGCAGGTAATAGGGTACAGCATGGCAGAAACACCAGGAACAAAAAGACCAAACCCATGTATTCATACAGCCTGCCCAATACACATTAGTAAAATCAGTAACTGTGGTCAGAAGCAAGAACCTTTTGCACAGCTGTTGGGGGTGGTAAAGCACTGGCAACATGCAGTTTCAGTCAGGACCCCTTGGAAAACTTCATGTAGTATCAGGGACCTACTGCTTTTGTTGTAGGGAGTTAATTATCACAGGGGCGCTGGACTACGTAGTGGTGGCAAGCAACCTGAGGAGGAACAAACCTTCCCCTTTGGTTGGGTGCTGTGCAACGGGGAAGGAATAAGACAGTCATAGGGGAGTCAAATGTGATTGTCAGAACACTCTGTGGGAGAACTGGAGAAATGTAGGCAAGGATTTGAAATGAAAGGGGGGCTGTGCCCTGTGGGAGAGCTCATGAACCTTTGTGGGTGGCTGCACCCTGTGAAAAGTCACAGATACTGCTACAGCTATATGTTTCCCAGACACACTGGACTCTTTCGCGACCTCTGTGACTCTCACTCTCTATTCTCCCCTCTGGCTCGACTCACTCTGCAGGGCACACTCTGGATGTTCTGCTCTCCTCAGACCTTCCCCTTTCGATCCCTCTCACCACTCCTCTCTCCTGCAGTGAACACTTTCTCCTTTCCTCCCAGCTCACCCTCTCTCCCCTCAGGCCATGCCAACCCCTGCACTGCCACCTACCTTCTCGGTCATCCGACCCATGAAGTGTGTGTCAGTTGAGGTTTTTGCCACCACTTTCTCACCCCCCGCCTCCTTCGGCTAACTCACACCTTGACACAGCCCTCTCTATGCTCCACCCTGCTTTATCTGATACTCTTGGTGTTCTTGCCCCTGTCATGAGGATCCGCTTGAAGCCCAAAGCCAAATGCAACTCCTGGTATGACTCAGACCTCGTCACCCTCAAAAAAGTGCAGGGTGGCTGAGAGGAAATGGTGTGCTTCCTGTACATCCTCTGACAAACTGGCCTACCGACTGCTCCAAATGCAATACTGGCTCTCTGTCCGCACCAAGAAGAGAGCCCTCATCCCAGCCTGTGTATCTGTGGCATCCAACAACTTAGCCAAACTCTTTAAAATTAGCAGGGAGCTGGCCAATCCGGCTGCAGTCTTTACCTCTCCTGTCCCCTCCGAAGCCCTCAGCACGGCCCTGGCTTCTCATTTCATCTCTAAAACTCAGGACATCTTGTCCTCTCTCTCTTCCGTTCCTCCTCCTGCCTCTAGTCCCCTCTCCTCCTCTGGTCCTTCTTTGGCCACCCCTCCTCCCCCTTCTCTGCCTTTCCCCTTTTCTCCACAGACGACGTTTATAGACAAGTCCGATCTAAAAGAAAGTCTCGTCATAACAGGTTCTCTCCTGTTCCTCTAAAACCATGAAGGACCACATTGACAACCTGGCTCCTGCTTTGGTCTTCTGCAAATACTCCTTTGCCACTGGAGTCTTCCCTTCCCCCCTGAAGCACTCTCTTGTGCACCCTCTTCTTAAGAAACCCTCTGCCGACCCTTCCCCCTTCCTGCCTAGCTAACTATTGCCCAATATCCATCACTCCTTTCCTGGGCAGACTCCTG
The DNA here is from genome assembly GCF_040938575.1 of Ambystoma mexicanum. Lineage (NCBI taxonomy): Eukaryota > Metazoa > Chordata > Amphibia > Caudata > Ambystomatidae > Ambystoma > Ambystoma mexicanum. The sequence continues at coordinate 515,674,654 of NC_090939.1, forward strand.
TTAAAGCTGGTCATATCCCAGCTTAATCTCCACACTGAATCTGTTGGCTGTCTCCATGATCATCAGTCTCGCTTCATAGCTGCCAGAAGCATGGAAACTTTTTTATTTTTTTATTTATTTAACATTTATAAAGCCCTCACACAGCCCGCAGGCATCGAGGCGCTGTTACAGGAATTGTTTGTTTTACTTAGTTGCGTAATTGTGTTTTGTTTTTTTTTGTCTTAGTTACGTATTTATAACGCGCTTAAACACCCAGAGGTTTCTAAGCGCGGACCCGGGGATCGCACCTGTTGTTGCTTCGTGTTGTCTTGCTTTCAAGACGCGCACGCTGCCGCTGAGCTATCCTCCCGGGACAAACTGCTCTCCTGAACATCGTGAAGACCTGCTATCTAACCTCGATTCCAACACTCCCTGTGTTTTCATCTTACTTGATCTCTCTTCTGCCTTTGACACGGTCAACCATACCATCCTGCTCAACCGTCTCTGTGATAACCTGGGTATCACCGATCAGGCACAGGCTTGGCTGACTTCTTTCCTCTCCGATTGAACGTCACGGGTCCAACTTGGGTCCTTCCTCTCCTCTATCTCTATCTCTATCTCTACCTGTGGTGTCCTCTAGGGGTCTAATCTCTATATCTGGCTGTTCAACCAATACCTAGCACTTCTTGCCCACTGCATTGCCACTCTCTGCCCCAACTTTCAGTGCTATGTGGATGATATTCAGCTCGTTTTCATACTTCCTTCCGCCAACTCTTCTCCTTCAACTCTTCTCCTGCTCCATTCTTTCCTGTGACTCTCTGGCCAGCCTCTCTTGGCCCTCTTCCAGCTCCCACCTGCTCAGCCAAAAACCCTGGGGTCATCTTCAACTCCACACTCTCCTTCTCTCCTCACATCTCTGACATCTCTAAGAAGTCACACTACCAGCTGCACCTCCTCAGAGGTATTCTTCCTTTCCTCTCCTTCCCCCAGAAGCTCACTGTCTCCAGATCTCTGGTTCTCTCTAGGCTGGACTACTGCAACAGCCTCTTTCTAAATCTGCCTGCCTCTACTCTCCGCCCTCTGCAACTCATCCAAAACAGGACTGCAAGACTTGTCCTTGGCCTCAAGCCCAGGGATCGTATCTCTCCAGGACTGAACACTCTGCATTGGCTCCCAGTGGCTGCGAGGATTATGTTCAAAACCCTCTGCATTGTCCACAAGGCCTTCTGAGACCTGGGCCTCAATACCATCAACTCTCTCTTCCTAAATATCTTCCTTCACGAGCCCTTCGCTCATCCGCCTCCAACTCACTCATGGCCAGTCACTTCTCCAAGCAACGAGTTGGTGGTAGATCTCTTTCTCCGGCTGGGGCCTCCCTCTGGAACATCCTCCCTACCTCTCTGAAACTTGAGGAGAACCATCTCCGGTTCCAGAACCACCTCAAGACCTTCTTCTTTGCTTCTGCTTTCTCTCCTCCTCTCCCCTGCTGAACTCCTGGCTGAAACTGAAATTGCACTGGTCACCTGGCTACCCTCTGTTTCTCGGGCCCAGGTCCCCTCCGCACCAGTTGCACACTTGCACTGCCCCCCTGTAACCCCCCCTGTAACCCTCCCTGCACTCGGGGGCTGTTTCTGTATCCCTACAACCCCCCTACAAGCACCTGACATCTGATGTCTGCACTTACCCTGCACTTGCCACCACTTGGCTGCACTTCTTATTTATTGTATTTATTGGCTTTTATTTATTTTATTGTTATCCTATGTACTGCACTGTCCCCTCCTCTTTCCCCCTCGCACTTGTCCCTCTCCCCCCTCCCCTGCACTTGCACGATCTCAATGTCACTTGGCCTATTAAGATCGTTGTCTCTGCCTTCCCTCTGTGCCCCCTCCTTTGCCTCGTCGTGCCTTTAAACACTTGTGTATAGGGGCGTTATAAATGCCCTATCATATCATATCACACAGACACACCATGAAACATTGCTGTTCTGCTTTTCAGTTTCTCACGAGTAAAGGACAACAAACCATCTTCACCCAAGCTAGCTTGTTGGCTATGGGCAGACGTTGTTCCATAGTCTTCAGCAAAGAAGTGACTGTTCATTTTTGTAAAGCTTAATTTTTCAACACTCAGCAATGCAAATCTTCTCCATTGGTTTGAAGAAAATCATTCCCCTAGCCATACTAAACTCTCACAGACTGAACACTTCCAGGGTGACGCTCAGCAATTCCACTGCAACTTGCACAAGTGTAGTACATCATTAACCATTGACAAAGGAGAAGTGTTCAACAGATAGATTTAAAACATCTGTTCATCTGATAGTCTGTTGTCGCTGTTAATGAACCGTATTTGTTCAAGATGCCCAAGTCACTGTAGAGGGTGTTCCACAGACTCTCCTCCATCTAGGCTATGCCTGCTACCCTCACAAAGATTTCAACTGGTGTCAGTGATGTACTGAAGGTTGATGCAGTAAATGCCCTTGAATTTTCCATGCCGGGTTTAGTTATCAACATTTTGACTGGTCGGTGTTCTTCTTGCTGCCTTCGTGTTTGCGCCCATTGATTTTTTAAATCTGCTTCAGGGAAGCATCCTTTCAAATTTGCATAGCGTCTGCTCCTTTTGATGCTTCCTGCAAGGCCTCCTCCCCCGAGCCATCTGGATAAAAAGTGCAACATTTACTATGAAACATGGGTCCAAAAAGGAGGCCTGCAGGTACTCGACATTTAAATCCAACAACCCATGGATAACCACACAAGGCTAAAAGCAAGTCCCTCACAAGTTGTACCACATTAGCATTACTTTCCATGACACATGCCATTGCCATGTTGGTCAGTTAAGCTGAAGCATTTGCACCAGAGGGAGATCTTCACCCGGATATGCATTGTGGTTACTAACCTGCATTGTGGCCTCCTCAAAGGTTCATAGGGCACAGCAGTCATAAGACTGTACCAATTTAGACCTCTACTATGTGTGCTTCAGTGATCTGTGAAGACACTGCATAATCATGCATCCTGTCCAGCAAGTCAAAAGCAGAGTTTCAATGGGTGGCCACTTGCATATTCAGGTTGTGCAGTGACAAATTGTGGCATACTTGCCTTTTGGGCAGTTGATTCTTGCATTTTTAGCATGGCTGAATAGGGAGCAGATCTTCTGAGCCACATGCAACCCTTTATTTGACAAGCTCACAAATGCTTATAAAGCATGTGACCACATGGTGGAGGACATGCACATGGAAGGGGACGTGCATTGTCTTGCAAACTCATATTGCAACTAGGAGATTTGATCCATTGTCTACAGCAAAGAAGCACAAATACAACAGCTAGACCTTGGTCAATGTGCTTACACCATCTCCATCTGCACCCAGATGTCAACTGCCCAGTGACTTTTGCACTGAAACCCTTGTATGCATTGCATTGCCTCATGCTGAAATGCATACAATTGAAATACTCTGGAACTCCTCTTGCCTGCTGGAGGAAGTGAAGACCACCAAATGTGATGTGGTGACCTTGCAGTTAATGCTCTCATGACGGGTACACATGCCAATGGTTAAGTGGGATTAATGGGCCATGGGCTGCTGTTGTACATGTTGTGAAGGAAACAACAGTTATCAGGAGCTGCTGTGATGAATCCTATGGACCCTTCACTAAAACCCTGCTTAAAATCTCCTCCGAGGTGGCCAGGGAAAGGCAGATGCTTCCTGATCCTGACCTTGGAGGTGGTGTACTACGGAACGATCACCACAGAGGAGACAATGCCGAGGGAAGTGAGGCGATCCAGTTTGATTAGAACCAGGTTATCATCACAAGTTGGGTGGTATCCCAGCAGTAATGCCGCCGTGATATTGCCCAGCACTGATAGCGCTACCACAACTTGGTATGGAGCAATTTTCTCCGGTACACAAGCTGGGGGGGTGGTAAATCCCCTTTGCCCATTGGGTCCATAGGACCCAATGGGGTTGGGGAGCCCTATTACTGTGGTCAGGAATTGTGCTGGTGGTAATAGTGACAAAAATGGCCCATGAATATTCATTTTTACCTACAGTAAAAAGCTGAAGGTAAAAATACAATTTTCCGCCCAACTTATGATTTGGGGAGCTCTTAAATGCGGCGGTAATACTGTTATTACCACATTTAAGAGCTAAGGCCGAACTCATGATGAGGCCCATAGTATTTATCCTTGAACCTTTTAAAGGTACCAAAACATGCATTTAGTAATTGTCATTATGATGTATAGAAACCACATAGTAAATCTGTTAATGTTGGTAACTCTGGTATGACATCTTTACCTAATTCTAGGAAAGAAAGATTGTTTGAGACTTCCAAGATTAAAAATCCCCCTTACTCCCAAAGGTACAGTGAAAGGAAACCTACACATATTGGCTTAAACAAACTGCCAACTTCTTTTCAAGTAAACTTTAAAGCTTCCTCTTCAAATGCATTTAAGAAAAATAACTATGCCTTTAAAAATAAGAAGTTAACAAGAAAACCTAATTTTGTTGTTTGGGACTACAAGTCCTATAATCCCCTGAGTACTGGGATGAGGAAGAGGGCTCAAGAGCAATGTTGCAGTAATAGTCAGCATGTTAATCATAATGACCTACACCTGAGGGGAGCAGAGAGGCTTAAAAGGCCCCCTCGGGTACAGGCCATTAGAGAGTGATGGAGTCAGGCGTAAGCAGTAGTAGCAGCAGCAGAAACAGAGCACAAAGCTGGCAATCCAAGAAGAAGTGGGTGAACTGAAGGGATGCCGGGACTTTAACCAAGTAGATTACAACTGCCTGTTCTGAGAGGGTCCTCTTCCCCCGAAATCTGAAGTGCAGAGGCTGAGCAGGTGGAGGCTTGAAGAAAGATTGTTTTCCCCATGTGAACCTGATTGCAGCAATTAAACAGCAGGAAATGTGTCGGAGACCGTAACTGAAAGGAGATATGCAGCCGAGGGTCCCAGGAGTGAGAGCAGCTCATTATTGGTGTGGCAGGACCGAAGACACTGTTACCGAAGAGGGGTGTGTGTCCAAAAGAAGGCAGAAGCAGCATAAGGCCTTAATCAAGTAAAGGGAGCAAGACAGAGGCCGGTGAGTGTTATCGAGCGCTCTGATACCTTGCGCGAACAAATGCAGGCAACTGCATCCAGTGGAATGACTCACAGAGGAGTGAAAGCTATCTTAGCGCTATCGCTGATTGATGGACAATGGGAAGTATGAAAAGTAACACTCTAGCATGAGGGAACTTTACTCCCTTTACTCGCATAAGAGTTGATAATGCTCTATATAACAGGATACTGAGATACAACTATATGACCTGCAGCCCACAAATGCATCTGAGCAGCCAGCACTTAAATCACCAAGCAATCTTACCTTATTTATGTTGCCACCAAAAAACCTTGATTGTTCACTCCAGGTGCATGTCGGTTCAACCAATTTAGCTGATGTGCCCTGAAAATCCATCTGGTGTGCCCACCAAACCTTTTTGACGTTCCATATAAATCTCCCACAAAATCTCCCCACTTTTCACTCCAGATCTCCCTTATGTGCCCTGCTTTCCACAAAAAGAGAAACAAGTCTTGAAACATGTTAATTAAATAGCTGTACCTTTAAAAACAGATGAAGGATTGGTTGCGTATAACTAAAAGTGATTCTAAGGTGAAGGTGAACCTAAGAATCAATTACAAAGCAGTCGAACAACAAAGTAACACTACAATTAAGTGACTGAACAATGAGTTATGGAGAGTAGGCATTGCCCAAGTCAAGGGTGAAACAAGTGTTGCCCAAGCCAAGAGTGAATCAAACCTTTCATAAGCCAAAGAGTGCTGCAAGCATTGTCTGAGACCAAAAAGTATACCAACATTGCCCAAACCAAAGGTGTGCAAGTACTGTCTAAAGCCAAAAGAGACTGATAACAAAGCCTACGGTTAAACTGCTCTGGTTGGCAGGAAGTAAAGAGATCAATGCAATGTTGCGAAAAGGGAAGCTTTTTGATTGGTACTGTTCTCTGAAAGTTGTTATAACTCACATTAGCAAAGCCAAGAAGAGGAAAGGTAGAATTAAATCCTTAAGAGCATTTTGGTTGTTTTTGTTGCAGAAAAACAAGAATGGAAAGAGGCTGCCCTTCTGGAAAGGAAATGGTCAGAGGAAAAGTGTCTTGCTGACTTGAAGGTGTTGATGTGCACTAAAGGGAATTTTGTCTTTTCAGAAAAGTTGTTAAAAGTCACAAAGATACACATTACTGAAGTGGTGGTAATACATTGTGCTGTCAGTAGATTTACAACTTCAGAAGCACAGTTGAATTTGGAACACTATGGAGCAGGCGAGTATACTCACAAGGTGAATTTTACAGAAGTTAACCTGATATGAGATTTGTTCCGATAAAAGCCGAAGTGCTGGGAAGTCATCCTGACAAAGATATAAATTGTAACTTATACCATTATAATGAAGCCTAATAAGTACTGCCGAAAGCTGTTGTTCTTTTACCTTGCCGGAAATCATCTTTCATTAAACCTGACAAGGAACTTTATAAATTGTGCCAAAGCATCTTGATCTGGAACATCCTTGATGCTACTCACCGAAGTGGAAAGTCATTGCTCAAGGAAGAGAAGAAATGTTTCTATTGGTTGAACATTGGTTTACAGAATGTTCTTTTGACACAGATAAGGAGCCAGGAAATGAACTGAAAACAGATTTCCTTGTTTCCTTTTTCTGTTGACCACTAGAATTAAAACTAACTTGAAAACTGGGAAAGGGATCTGGCCAGGTTACCAAGAGAGACTGTGCATATATAATAAATAAAATTACTGATATTCTTGTGAATTACCATGGCCCTCATTCCGAGTTGGGCACAAAGGGATACCGGGCACCATTAAGGACATCGGTGCCGGTAATCCCTTTGCGCCCTATTCCGAGGTCCCTTAGCGGGTCCCTTCCTTAATGCCTGGTTTTACCAGGCGTCATGGACGGGGCCCGTTAAGAGACTGCAGAGCTAATAACGGTACCGCAATTTGCGGTACCGTTATTAGCGCCTTCCCATTGAGCCCTGTGGGGGCTGAAATGGGAATGGGGAATGGCTTTTTCAATGGGGATTTACCAGTCCCACAAAGGTCGGAATAGACCGGTAAGTCCCCATTGAACCAGGGCGGACTCAGTACCGGTATTGGAGATAGTCATGGCGCAAATAGCGCCATGATTACCTTCAAATTCGGAATGAGGGCCCATGTATTTTTTTTGTATATTTATTGTGTAATTGTGATGATCAGATATCCCTTGTTAGAGTGTTTCCTTTAGTTTTGGATAGGATGGGACATCCTCGTCATAGTAGGGAAAGTGAAGTATTTGTTGAAACTTATAATTTAATGAAGCATTTGTTGAAACTTATAATTTAATAAAATGGCACAATGTGAGAAATCATCTAAAAGTTGGTCACCTTACATTTTTGACAGCTCACACTGCCCAGTGGTGATCGACTTTTTCCCTACTGCATTGGAATCCATAATTTCCCACAAATAAGCAGGTCAAGAGATCCATTCCCAACATTATCGCCAGATTAGCATCGAGCAGGCACTATCTGTTATGGGACTTGCGATATTTGTGACCAATGCTCAAACACTTCCATGACACTGCCCTGACGCAATAGCAGATCAGTGCTGAGCACCACTGGCATACAGGGGCTAGAACTTGGTGTCCTACTCCAATTGCCAAGCACTGATGCATCTGAAGTGTTTTCAAGAGTAAATGTGCATACAGGTGGAGGTATGCTGCATGTCTGATGGTATATGGAGGGATGAACCTAAGAATGTTTTACTTCTTCACATGTCTGTGGATGGTGCCACTACATATGGGACATCATAAAAGTGCTATGTAAATTTGTTCCTGATACATCTCGCCACATCTGTTTGTGGAAGAGAATGTGAGGGAAAAGAGTTGGATGCTGGTTATTTTCTGGCAAGTGCTTCCACATATTTGACTTTTGTAGTGGGCTAGCAGCATACAGGCTGGGTTCATGCGGGCATGATGCAGCTTGCAATGGCTGTGCTGGTAGTGTCCTGGATGCCATGTAATGAAGTTATGTGTTTTCTAATTTACAACAGAAAGGCTGTTTCGCAAAGATACTGTTTATTCACTGAAAATACTTTACTTAAACTGTGCAGATTTAATGCAAAAAAAACATTGAATTAAGGGGTGTGGGAAGTCATGACCAGCCTAACTGCTCCCATTAATTTCGCCATACAAAAAAAGTCTACATTTCTGTGCAGCGCACATCAGAAAACGACTTGATGGAATTGGAACAGGTATGAAACAACTTGGGCACGAACAGTTGACTTGATTTATGGGAGGGGCATGGGGTTATTCTGTCCAGTAGTGTTAACATATTTTATGGAGAAGGGGATGCCCCCTTCTCCCAAAATTAAAGCTATATATGTGTCCCACAATGCATCAGCAAGGCTTTTCAGAAATGAAAAAGCCGCAATTTATTTGGTATTTTGCTCTATACAAAAGATAAGCACAGTTAATACCAGGGTTAGCCAAACATGAGAAGTACAGAAAAGGGCATTTGGAGTAGGAAAAAGGAGGACATGTCATCAGGCTAGAGGTGGCAGAAAATTGCACTTGCCCCCCAAGCCAAATGTTGTCAGTCCTCCCCTGATGGCATGTGTCCCATTCATTCACTTCAAGAGATGGATACTGACAGATGTATCACCCACTGCCATGCTGAATCTCTGCTACTACCTCCCTGAAAACTTTGGTGAGTATGAATGTTGCACAACAGGTCCCCCTTGATCTCTCCACAACACTCCAGTGACTCCCAGACAAATGCAGAATCCAGTTCAAAACCCTCTGTGTCACGCAACGTGCCTTTGATTCAGGGGCCCAGAATCCACAAAAAAAGGTTCAACCATTTTTCACCAGTCAGAACACTCCAATCCACTAACACAGCTTTAGTAACAGTTCTGCACTTCAAGTGCAAGTAGCAAGGGGGGCAATCTGTCTAATTTCTGGCAACCAACACATAGAACACCATATCCATGTGAATTAGCAAAATGGAAGATAGATTGGCCTTCAGGGCATCATTCAAAACATGTCAGTTTCTCAGATCACAGCAGAGAAACGAGCACAGATCTGTACACTCAAAACACTGTATCCTATCAGTTTGGGTAAAACACACCATTAAGCACGTGGGAATACAATACAAACCTGAGTACAGCATCACAAGCAACAATGCACTCTTGTCTATATTCAGTCAGGACAGTCTTGCCTATATAACCCGCAATCACCTCAGCACAGGATCGCAAACAAAAACTCTCTGCAGGTCGGACTCTGTTAGTTGGGCCTCACCAATGCATTTTCTTTAACAAACAGGAGATACTACCCGATTATGCAAGACCAGATGAAATCCAGGACGACCATGATCACAGTACTGCTGCAATCCATTCTATGCCAACTGCTTGCCCTCCGCATTGGACACATGAATTGAATACCTCCCTTTTATCACAACGTCACTGTTTTTGCATCCACTGACTGAAGATCTTCTGAGATGGTTGAGCCCATCACTAATCGGCACGGGATGCTTCAAGACCCTACCTTGAAAAATGAACACTCAACAATCATCATTAATACCAAACAAGCACAACAAGATCACACACATTATTATTATACTAACATTCCATGAACCTTACCATGTTCACCAACCCACTGAGCCAAACCCCACCAGGACTGTCTGGCCTATCAGCAGCAAAGAAAGGACCTCCCAATTTTCTGCCAACTAACCTCTTATACTTTCAGTCTATTACCATGTTGCACTACTACATGAATCCCCATGCACACTGCATCCTAATGCTTGCTAGCAACCACGCCACCATACTAACCACTTTGCATCCTTGGAGGTCAAGGTCTGCATGGCTTTGCAAAACCTCTACCCCTATCACATATTAACCAGACCAGTGGAAATACTGATATTCCAGATTTAGCTGCTACTCAATCTTGCACTCACCTTGATGCAAAGACAGAACCCCAAGTCTCAATACCAAAAAACATCTAGAAATGTACTGGCACCCAGGACTCAGTAGTTGCAAGCACAACAAACCTTCCCTTGTCTCCCCTACCCGGTATCCTTCGAGAACCATGCATGAAGAGACTTCCAAATGTGCAGATGTTGTGCTTTATAAGATCATTTTACATCACATTACATATACCATATCATACGCTATAGGGAGGTTTAACCGTGGGCGAATTCAATGAATTCGAATGTATCTTTTGTTTCTTCGACAACTTTTGCCTCAAATATATGTGAGGGGTGGGTTTAGGGCAATAACAAATGTGGAGGTGTTATGGGAGCTGGGGTGGGCTGATGGGGTGTCTCCCCCTGCATATATTTGCAGCAAAACCTTCCCCAAAAGAAATGCAATGAAATCAAATTCGATGGATTCTTTTCTAGCAAATCACATAGAACCTATCATGCATTGATCATATATTCTAAAAGTAGTGAATGCTAGCATTTCCCGTTTTTATGCAGTATGATAAAATAATGCTTTGCTGTGTCTGAAAACAGGTGCTGCGATCTCATACTCTGCATTAGCCTCACTGTTATTTGAGGGCTAAGCTTCCAATGATCAAAATCAGGTCCTAAATACTATGACTGTATATTCAAATCCCAAACTCTTGAGACTGGAGGAAATAACGGCTCTGGAAATAAGAAAAGCAGTCTGACAGCAATGACTGAACCAAATGAAAAATTATGAGGAAAATAAAGCAAAAAAGGATAAGTGGAATAATAAAAGGTGTAATCTTAGAAGAAATAGTGATGGAGCAATAAGGCAGCCGAAATACGGAAAAGAGACTATTGAATAATGAAGGAGTACAGAAAAGGGAGGGTGAAGGGAAGCAACAAGACTCAGCACATAAATGGACTTTTAGTAGTAGGACTGGGTGAACTTTATTGCTAGAAAACCTAATCACCAAATTTTAGAGGATTCAATGTGGTCTAACATCAAACTTTTTAAAAAGTGTGTTGTACGTTCGACCATTTGGCTTAAAGTGTGATATGTTCAGTCTTAGTGAGCTTTCAGTGAGTAATTTTTAGTACATTTAGGGAAGGGTTATTACAGAGCAGAGTTTGAGTAGTTGAGGGAGGGCGGGGGTTGTGAGCAACAGGGACCCAGTGAGTGTTATGTTAAGGGTTGGTTTTGCTTATGAAAAGTGCCATTTGGAGAGAGTTGAGGTACAGGGAATCCCTCAGATGGACAGCAGTTTGAGCAGCTAGGAGAGACATAGGTATGTGACAACTGGTTTCCATGAGGTCAACTTGTGGGAGAGTCACACTCATCTGATGTTAGTGGGGGAAGTAGCAGATTTTCTTGGAGGTACACCAGTTAGTGTCCGTCTCTTGAAGTGTGTGGACGAGAGAGACACATGTGTCGATACGTAGAGGAATATGTCATACATGGCATCTTCCCACCCCTGCGTCCATACCGTAGAAATTCGAGGAGTACACAATTCAAGGCGTTGAATCTTTAACTGCCTAAATATTGCAAACACGAGAGACGGTGCTCACTAAGGCAACCCTACTGACCTTATCCCAGAATCATTGAGGAAGAGATGAATTGGCAAGCTCTAGAAGACATGAACATGCTGTGACTGAAGATAATAAAAGCAGGCAACCTTATAGCTGGGCTGACACATGTAGATGCACGAGAAACGAGGCAGATATGCACTCACCATGAAGATACACGGACGCTAGGTCAAACTCGCATTTAGACATGAAGAATGTTACCTGTCTTCAATAGACAATAGAAACATATCTGTATACGATGAAATGCAAAACACTTAAGAATACATATAAAGCTTGCTTAACACAGAGGTGCCGCAGTAATGAGTGGCCATTTTGGGGAAAATGGACGTCGCAGTCACGTTACAGTGAATGGAGAATCCAAGGATGCCTCAAAGCTGCAGAGAAAGTCGGATTGTTGAATTAGCTGAAACACAGACCTGCAAAGCCCAGACAAGGTCTATGCTGCCCTCTTCATAGTCATTGCAGAAAAGGGAGGGTTGGCTAACTATAAAGTAAAACAGAAGATAACAATCCCCAAGTGCAAAACATATTTCTCTTAGATTAAGTAAAGGAACAAACAACCTTCAAATGCCAGGTGCCAGCTAATTAAAAACTTAAAGTTACATGAAGAGTAGCTCGACTGAATCTCTAAAGCCAAGGAGAGTAACAGCGCTCATAATAATAGGAGCTAAGTTCATGGTAAAAGCTGAACAGAATAATTCAAAATGTGGTCTCCTCACACGTGACTCATGAATCAAGAACAGTGTCCATTCATTAGCACCAGGCACAGAGATGCACCTGCCTCAACTTCCTACAAATTCTCAGAATGAAGACATCGGACAAGGCCATTTCAAAGTGGAAGCCCTGTCTTGTGGCCTAGGAAGTCAGGGATGGTATCTCAGTTAATTAAAAGAAGCGGCTCGTTGGTGTCTCTCCCCCTACCTCAATATTTTGACAATGTGCTGATGACCTGCCAAATGTGAAGCCAGTACCAACCAATCATTGCTCTGTGATAATGCTGTATTGCAACTGTTGCAGAAGCCAATTAATTAATATTATGATGATCTATTCTCATACCTTATCACTTTAGGGATGGTCAAAAAGTGGGGCTACCAAAGTTCTATAACCAATGAAAACACTGAGCAGTATGTAGTCTATATGTAGATGATTCCCTTAACCAATCCCACATTCCCATAGGTTTTTGTAAATGCAACGTCAAGTATGATGTATTTTTTCAATCAATATAAGCTGTTGTCTGAGATGAAAATCCTTGAGAGCGTGGAGATGTTTGGCGTTAACTGCTGTCCCTGTTTTATGCTGATTGTTAATAAAACAGGCCTATGTCAATTACTATGACTCTTCCAATCTGGGTACAGGATTCCTGGCCTGTCTGTTTAGTTTGGGACTGAGGATTTGCAACCCTTCCCATAGATATGGTAGCCGTTCAGATGGTTAAAGTCCAGGCCCTCAGTTTGTCAGTGCCTCTGCTGCAAGCCTGAGGACTGCAGAGGTGATTTGTGGAGAACAGTGAATCATGCGTGTATTGAGAATGGCCAAAAGGAGCCCCCTTGGAGAAAATCCAGCCTGGTCCCCATGGGCACCCTGCAGGGTGAAGGCGAGTGACCAATTCACAGATGTAAGTATAGAGGATTGAAATGATAAATAAAGGGGGCTTGTACTTTTTTTAATAATATTGGGTAAGAGTGATAAAGGATTTCATTTATGAGAGGATACCTGTAACCAGGGTGGCTCACTAAACCTTGAGATGGGGTATTAAGTTATTAAGAAGCAAAAGAGATTACCTGCAACAAGGTCAAGGAAGAGGGCACCACGCCCCTTTGTGGCAAATTTAAGAGATAAGAGGATACCTTGTCAGAAGGGCAGGAAGCCGGTCATAGGGGTTGTGGTGCTGTGTGTTATATTGAGGGTGCACCCATATGTGGAAATAATTGCTGGTGCCACTGGGAGAGGGAAAGGTGGTTTCAACTGAGAAAAACAAAGCTTTGTCTGCATTGGTTTACAGTCTAGAGTATGTAGAATTGTGATTTGGCCTTAAAGGGCAGAATCCTGATCATGGGCGGCATGTGTAGTGCTTGCCCAAACAGTTGGTGTTGTAGCCAAAAGGCTTAGAATAAGGTGTAGGAGGTGTAGGAAAATTGAGGAAAACTTTGTAGACAAGATTGTGAAGGCGGAGTGAAGGGATAGTAGGTCTGAAGGGCTTTTAAGTATCGGCAGTCAAGAGCGTGACATGCAATCATGGGAGGAGACACTCCCTTTATACATTTATTTAGGTCTCTTTTGTGGTATGAAGATCAAGGACGAGGTGGAAGAGCCACAACCGAGGGAGTGGATGCTTAATCAGCATGAAGGGGAGGGCACAGCACCCTTTGCTCCTCCTCCTCCTCCCCAGAGCATCGATCTGCCAGATGAAGGGCAAGGATTCTACTCATTCAAAGAATTAAAAGCAGCAGCAAGATTCACCAACCCTTTATATGCGCCACCGCTTACAGTAGTGAAGGTGCAATAAGTGGAGCTAAATCGAACTAACGTAAGCCAGTATCTAGGCACGATAAGTATAACAAACACCATAAATTGCAAGCAAAGCTGAAAGAGGCTGTGGAAGAGATACATAGACAGAGAGGAAGGCAGAGCAATAAGGAAAAGACAGCGATGACTCCAAATGAGGGGTTGGGAAGACAGGTGCAAAGAAAGTGAAGTTAAAGAAAGACAGGAGAAAGACAATGAAGAGAAAAGGAAATAGGAGGAAAGGATATGACAAGACAGAAACAGGAAGAGGAAGAACAATAATAGGACAGGATAATTGAAGAAAAGAAGGGAGAGGCAACGTGAAGCAGATAGAGAGGAGAGGAAACAGAAAGAAGAAAAGAGACTGGAAATAGAGAAAAGAGAAAGAGAAAGATAGAAGAGACAGGGAATGAATGAGAAAACAACAGGAAGAGAAGGAGCAAGAGAGAGAGAAGAACAGGAAAGAATGAAGTGGCAAATGGAAGAATTCAAAAGGGTTAAGAAGTGCAGAGGAGAAATAGAAACACAATGCATAATGGAGGAAGAAAGAGAGTAGAAAGTAGAGCGAGAAATGGAACTGAGCATAGAGAAATGGTAGCAAGAAGCTGACAAAATTGTCATAGAACGCATGGTCCAGGAAAAGGAGAAGAATAAGGAGAAGGAACAGTAAAGAGATGAGATGTTGGAGAGGTGAGATATGGAAGTGGAGGAAATATTAAGAGACTGTACTCCTCTAAATGAGGAGGAGAGAGCAACAATACAAAGAAGGATTGGTAATTTTTTGCAGAAGCAGAAGGAGAAGAGCTACCAGAAGGTACAAAGTAGCATAGTGGGTGCACCAAAGAAAAGAGAAGAGAGCTTAATAGAGAAGGCATTGAAGGGATTATACGAAACGAGCCCCTGATAATATAAAAAATTAAAAATAGAAAAGACGAAGGAAGCAATGAAAGTTGTGGGACAATGTTTTCAGATGTGGAAAGGCACGAAAGTGAAAATGAGGAAGGGAAAGTGGCCACACCAGGCTGTCCCACAAGCTCAAAACAGAGTAAGAGATAACATGGTCTGATCTAGAAGAACCAGAAGGAAAAAGGCCTGAACCCATGACATACCCTAAACTCCAAAGGGACGATTGTGTAGTTTGGAAGAAACAACCTGTATGTAAAGAGGTTGAGAACTCTACCAGGGTGAAAGAAAATTAGCATGACAGATGCTGCAGAAAAAAGAAAGGGCGCAACTGGATTTGACTATAGTGCAGAATTGATGAAATTCTCATTACTAGAAAAAGGGGGAGGATGGCTGCAATATATACCCTGGCTGCAAATGGATAAGGATAATTTGAGGTGTAAATTGCCAACCTTAACATTGGGAGCAGGTAAATGGATTCATGAATTCATGAGACTGACAACAGGGATGAGGTTAGCGGTGGGTGACAAAAAAGTGTTCTTGCTGCCACCATTGAGAGAGGGTTGATGACTTTTGGAAGTGAGCAGGTTATCCTGGTGTGACAGCTCAGAATGTCTTATGAAGGATCAACCCTTTAATAATTTGAGAGCAGATGTATGGAGAGTGCTCAGAGTGCAATACCCAGATACGTCAGACCTTAGTGGAATTTTGACATGCAAGATGGTCATTGAGGAAGATCCCATTGTTTATATTATACGGAAGACGGCTGACCAATTACTTAATCACCTCACCCAGGAAAAGCAAGAACAACCAGAGAATGGAAGTTGGCCTATAGACCAAAGGACTTCCGGCCTAGGCTGCTGCAGACCGCACACACCTAGATAATCCGCCAAAGCATAGCTGGTGTTATATGATCAATAGAGACAATCCCTGCCCACTTAGGAATAAGAACCTAAAAGCCTGCACCAGAGGCATAGAAGCAACTTTGCTTGGCTAAACTCTCTGGAGAATCATGCAATAACCCAAGAAGCACCCAGCAACCCAGCATCAAATTGATCTAAGGACCCAGAAAATGGGCCCTCCAAGTTCCACTACAGAGCTTCTAGAAAAGAACCGCTCAACCGAGATAACACAACATGCCATCAGTGGCCAGTCTGCCTCTCTCTGAAATCCACCACCACGAACAACCACGATAGACAAGGCAGGTGCACTCTGCTCCAAAAGCATCACAAATAAGGAAGCCACCCACTGATAACCACAGACATTCATTCCGTTCAATATGCTCACTCTCCACTTTGCATCAACAAACAATAGAATGCAGCTACACCCCTCGATCAATTGGGCCTAACTGCACTCATACCTACATCGATCATAAAACACCTCAACAGCCTGGTAGAATGCAGCTGTACCCATGAATAAAACGGCCTAGCAGATACTATAATCTCTTACACATGCCCCGCGGCAGCCAGAATGCAGACTCAGAGACCACCCTCCTTGCTGCGCACATTAAACTGATCTATCACCTCCACCACACCATAATTAGCATAAGAATGCAGCCAACCCACGCAAACCACTCTGGCTGCTCACATACGAAATGCACCCAAGCACTATATGCTACCCTACTCTCTCAACTGATACAGACCAAGGCCCCTGAGTGCGTTCAACCCACAGCACTCTGAGATCATATCAACGGTACATAAGGCGCTATACAAATGCACTATAACATAACATATTTAAGAAATTCAAGAACGCTTGTGTCTTGTGACGAGGGAGCCATGGGACAAGACTATAGCCATTTTCTTTCACATATTATGTCATGGGATACCCAGCCAGTGCAGAGACAGTTGAAAAAATTGGTGGGAATGGAAGCAAAACCATTGCCAATGATTCAACCAACTATAGTTCACCATTGTAGGTTAATGTAAGAAAATGTCAAAAAGAAACTCAATAAAAGAAAGTTAGATGAAGCAAAGTTAGTTCAGAAAAAAACTATCGAAGTTTTCATTGGAAGGAGTCTTGTTGACTAGTGGGGAAGGCATGGTTACACCGAACGCACAGCAAATGCAGCCGTAAAGGCATAGTAGAAAGTCCCAGCCTGGAGTGGAACAGGCAGGCCGGGAAATTCAGTGCCCAAAAACGGACGAGCCAAGGTGATTGACAAAGCCCTGTTTTATTAATATTCAGAGAAAACAGGGACAGCAGCAAACACAAACATTTCTCCACACTGTCAACATTCTCGAGTTTGACAACAGTTTAAAAATACAAAATACATCACTAGTAACATCTCATGACAATCTTTGTTACAAAAACCTATGGGAACATGGGATTGGTTAAGGGAATCATCTATATATATAATACATAGTTTTTAGTTTTCTCATTGGTTATGCTTTATCTGATGGTTGCACCGGAGACGACCCCTACATTGATTACAGGTAAAAAACATCATCACCACGATTAACTCTTGGCTACCGCAACAGTTACAAGAAGGCATCATTTGAGAACAGTGGTTGGCACTCGCTTCACCAACCCTGGCTACTTGGCAGGTCATCAGCACATAAGTAACAACAGTGAAAAAGGGAGCGGCATCAAGGTGCTGCTTTTCTCAATTAAGAGATACCATCTCTGATTTCCTAGTTGACAAGCCAGGACTTTTAGCTTTGAACTTGGCTTTGTCTTGTAATGTTGTTCTGAAAATTTGAGGGGAGTGAATGCCTCAGTCTATGTGTCGGGAGTTAATGAATAGACATGTTCTCCATCTATAGGTCACGTGTGAGGAGACCAGGTTTTGAATTATTCTGCTTGACTTTTAATAGGATTTTAGCATAATTGAATGCATGCGCCTTTACCCTGCCTGTCCACTGGAGACTTGTTTGAGCTACTTTTCTTAAAATATTAAACCTTAATTAACAAGCACCTGGCTTTCCTGGGTTCTTTGCTTCTTTGCTTCATCTAAGAGAAATGTGTTTTGTGCTTGGGAATTATTATCTTCTGTTCTCCTCGATGCTAGTCCAAACTTCACTTTTCTACAGTAACCTTGGCAGAGGTTGTGCAGCTATTGTCTGGTCTGATCAGATCTATATTTTTGGCTGATTCAGCGAGTCTGAGCTTCCTGCAGCTTTGAGGCTTCTTCAATGCTTTCCATTCACTTGAACGTGACTCCACCGTCCATTTTATCCAAAATGTCTGCTTGTTACTGTTGCAGTTCTTCATTAAGCAAGCTTTGCATGTATCTCATCTGCCCTGTGTTTCAGTGTATAAATTGATTATGATATGTTTTCTGGTGTCTATTGGTTGCAGGTAACATTCTTCATGTCTAAATGGAAATTTTACCTAGTGTCTGTGTATCTTCATGGTGAGTACATATTTGCTTTGTGTCTTGTGCATCTATGTATGTCAGTTCTGGCAGTGATGACACTTGCTCTCGTCATTTTTTGGTTAAAACATGTTCATGTCTGTTAGAATTTGCAAATTTGTCTCTTCTTTGATTGCTCCAAAATAAGGTTGGTAGGGTTGTCTTAGCATATACGTGAATAGCGTATCTCATACTTTTTGTATGGTGGTGGAGAGGGGGCAGATGCAATAAATAATGCAATCAGGTGTTGCAAATAAAGCAAGCACCACAGGCACTTATGCAAATACAGCAAGTCCCTATACAGACACAACAAACACAGATGCAACCACAGGTGCCGGTACAAAAGAGCACTCTGGTGGCAAGGAACCTAAATACAGTAGCACAGGTGCCTACAACCAGAATAGGGAGTATGACCCTGGTGGGAGGAAACCCTTTCACTGGTACAGTGATGAATTTATACACACAATAGGGCAGCCCACAGAGTGACTTGGTGTTACACCAGACCCACAAGAGGAACCACGGGATGGAGTGACCAAATGTGACACAGCGTTTTCTTTCCTTGTAGATATGGGGCAACCAGGTCCTGTGTTACGAAGGGGAAGTACCCAATGTCAGGCATTGCCATGAATGCACAGGGTTTCTCTGGGGCCAGACGTTTGGTTCAATTTACTGACGACTTACCATCACTATCGGAGAACATGAACTTTCCATGCCACCATGATATTCACACAAGGCACCAGTCAATATAATGGGAAGGGACAAGATGAGAAAGCTCAACAGGGCCATCTTTTTCACGGACCAATAAATAGTGTGCTCCACACCACAAATTCATTACATGAATGTAAGAATTCATACAAGCATTCTTTGGTCAGAAAGTCTAGTAAGGCATACCATTAGACCCAGAAGTGTTTCATTACAGAATATACCTTTTGCTAGCATGGCTACCTGGGATCAGGGGAAAGACATTGTAATATCCGCAGTATTTGTATTCAGGCCAGAAGTACCTATGGATGACAAAGAGGGACAAATGATTCCCATAGAAATAGAGGAAGCCATAGTGAGAGAAGAGAGGGTGTTTCTTTATAGGACCGATGATGAGGGAACAGAATGGCGAGCAGATGAAGGACACAGATTGACTGACTTAACAGAGCAACTATTCAGGGATGATGATTGAGATGAGGATATAGTGTAATTTGTAAGCCTTATTAATTGATTGACAATTGAGAGCAGGTAAGTACTGCAGAGAATGGCATTGATAAAAAGACATCTGTTAGGAAAGATTTCGTAATTGTAGGTAATTTTCCTTCCATGTGGCAACCCCTAAACTTTTTGCTGTTGTTTTACACCTTGTTCTTGACTTTGCCAGAGAAGTTCAGCCTTCTGCTGCACTCCTCTGGGCTTTCGCTCCTTTTCTTACGGGGAAACTGACATGCCCTTAAGACAGTCAGTACCGGGGAACGCTGTTTCCCGTAGTTTCTTTTATCATGTTGCGGCTTTAGTGCAACATGACACAAGAGGGCACTGTAAGCTAAGTTACAGCTCTCTTGGGTCTCTAGCCTTCTACAGGCCCTAGATACTCGTTTAGGATGGTATTTGATCGGTGCAAGTCATTCAGGGACTGGAATGGTGGCAGCGATCGATTTGTGTATTTTGAGCTCCTTTTGGTGTTCTGAGCGCGTTTTTCACACTGAACCAAAAATGGTGGCCTGGCTCCCAAAATGGCCAGACCACGAGGCTCCTTTGTCTTGTCCACTGACCGTCTTGCTCCCTTCACCTTCCCCGGGTCGAGCTGACCCGGGGCCTTCCTTATTTGGGCATGTACTTTCCCGCGAAACACGGATGCTTTCGCGGGCTTCTACATGTCGTTTGTGTGCCTCCAGGGTGTGGGCTGGGATGTCTGGTCCCAATACACATCCTGGGTGCCAGAGAGTCTAGGGTGGTGTGAATGCCTGGGACCATCGTGGTCCGTGATTGGTCCACGAATGGTGTGTGTTGATGAGCGGATCTCCCATTGGCTCCCCTCCGTTTTGGCGCGAAGGGAACCGTGGATAAGAGGGGGCTGGAAACACCACTACCATGTCGATCTCCTGAGTTCTCACGAACGAAGGAATACAGGAGCCAAGTATCCTGCAACCAAGAGGCTGGACCGAGGAATCGCTGGTGACCCGCTGAAGGACTCCTCCTTTGCACTGCTGTCGTCCTGTGAAACCCTTTCCTCCTTTGATCGAACCAGAAGGCCTGTACTGGTGCTTCGACCTTTGGAATAGCAGGAACAGCTATTCTCGGCGACTTCATCATCTCCTGCCAGTAAGCCTTCGGAAGCGTCTCTGGGCCATCCAGTTGACTGACCAGCTTACAAGGGAGTCTTGCTCTGTAACCGCCGCCAGGTTGTGTTGTATTTCGAGTCCTGGTCACTCTCACACGCTTCGTACACTTGGCGTTCCCAAGTCTGAAGTGAGTAGTGTACATTTGGCTCGGATACACACGGCCGCTCCGTTGCCCTGCGGTGGTGACAAAACTGTGCAGGTTTCTTCGATTGGGACGTCTTTTTTCTCTACACGACGACGAGGCATTCCTGGCTGTTCTGAACCTGCCAGCTGCTGAAACTAACGTGGAGAAGCCTGGGTCTGCTTGCATCGGGGACCGGTGAGTAGTATAGCTAGGATCTGGTCGCCCTCCTGCAGTAGCCCATTGCTTTTCCCCGCTGTGTAAAAACAGCACCCTTTTGTCCGTACTCGCGCTCTGCTTCTGCTCGCTGTGGAGGCTGCGCTTGAGTCACGGAACCTGTTCTTCTTCTGTTTTGCACTAACCCGAACTGCCTGACTTCCTCCGAAGAGCTTCTCCTTTTGCCCGTTGGCACCAGCGTGTGCAGGTACTTTGAGCACAAGGCTCCACTCTTCGCAGGGCTCAGACTTCCATCTAGTTAGGTGCCTCTGAAGGCGAACTGAGTCTAAAGCATTATCGCACTGCCTGTTTTCCTTCCCTTGCAGGTGGACTACACATTTCGTGCCTCTAATGCTTGAGACTGTCGTATTTGTATATATATTGTGTTGATATGGTATGTGTTGGCTTAATATTGTGATATTGTGATTTTCTCGCTACGGTCGTTGTTTTAAAGGCCTTAAAATAAATGTGTATATATTTTTGATATAACAACTGTTTGGAGTAGTTTGTAAGCGCTCTTGCTTTGTGTGCTCATTGCGGGCTTTCAGTCACCCTCACCCCTCTTGAGACCTAGTCTTGACCGCCGCGATCGCTACCTTGATTGGTCTGGCTCGTCCAGAGGTTACCCTGTTCCAAGTAATTAGGTTGGCCTTCTGAACTTCTGCGCCACCAGGACAGAGTTCAGAAATCCGTCTTAACAAATTGGTGTACAGCGGTGGGATACGACTGAAGGTATCCAGTGTTGCGCACGAACTAAGGCATTTCAGGTTATTCCAACCAGTACACGTAGTGAATTGTTGTAGTATAACTTTAAAAAGGCCATAGTCCTATCTAACAGTATGGAAACAAATACCTTGTTAACTTTAAATGCTTCCAAATCAGAAACATTGAAGAAGATGTGTGCAGAGAGAGGTGTTTCCTCTCAAGGCACTAAATTGGAAATGATCCAAAGAATCGTGGCGAGGCAAGAAGCGCAGCTTGACGCTATAACTTCTGAGGACAGTGCAGAAGGAGGTGGGGCTGCTCTCACTGGTAGAACCGACGGTTCTGCCGCTGCACTGATCCATCGCGACCACGAGGACAGGGAGGACGAGATGTCTAATGTTTCCTCTGCCAGTGTTGATGGGGATGCTATGCTTGAATTCAAGAAGCAAGAGCTGCGGTTTAGGCAGCAGGAGCTTGAATTCAGCATAGCCAAACTAAAAATCGAACAGGCAGAAAAACAGAAAGACAGGGATCACCAGTTGGAACTGGCCAAGCTTCAGGTTGCAAATGGGTCCAAGGGTCCTGGACATGGGTCTGGGGCTTCCTCTCATCCACGGTTTCCGAAAGATCTGCTCAGTGTGTATGAAGAAAGGAATGACATTATGGACTGGCTGAATGCGTTTGAGTATGCATGCGAAGTTCAAGAAGTTGACAATGCTGATAAGATTGCGTGGTTACTCAGTAGACTGCCCCATTCTGGCTGTAGTGCCATTATGGAAATGTCGAAGGCTGAGCGAGCTGATTTCGCAATGTTAAAGCAAACTCTCATTTTAAAGTTTGGGAAGACTCCGGCCCAATATTTAAAGCGTTTTCGAGAGTATAAGAAAAAGGAAGGTGGTACTTGGGTATCTTATATCGCTGAATCTTTGAAAAACTTAACTGGCTGGGTCGAAGGTTATAAGGTTTCTACCTTCGAAGGCATGATAAATCTTGTCATGCTGGAACACATTTTTGCTTCTTCTTCCCCGGAGCTTAAGCAGCATTTGGCCGATTCGAAGGAGATAGATCCTAAGAAGCTGGCCATTGCAGCAGACTTATGGGTGTCACATCGAGTGTCCCATAAGGACAAAACTCATCCTGGTAAGCAGGAGGAAGGGAAAAAGTCCAAAGGTATGGAGGGTGGGGAATCTGCTAAATCTTCTTCCCATAAGGGCCACAAAAAGAAAAACAAGGGTAAGACACAAGAGAACTCACAGGGTAGTGGAGGTCCGCCTCCGAAACAGAACTCGGGTTACAATAAGCCTCCCTACGTAAATAGACCCACTGGGGCTTGTTTTTTCTTGTGGAGCAACTGACCACGTGAAGGGGGATCCCCGTTGTAAGGTTAGACCTTGGGGGGTCCACTCCGCTAATCTGGCCTTCTCCTCCTACGAGGAAGAAGAGATTACAGGAGCATCCTTCTCCTCAGACTCATTTCCCAGCGGGATAGAGGCTGAGGTAGTTTTAGTGTCCCTGGGTTCCTGGGAGCCTAAAGTCGCAGAGGCTTATGCTAGGATTCCGGATAATACCAAGCACTACTTTAAAGACAGTGTGCTGATCAATGGAGTGGATACTCCAGCTCTTAGGGATAGTGGGTGCAGTCGCACTGTAGTGGATTCTACCTTGGTAGACTCAGAGGAAGTTGCCAGAGCTACTCTGATGCCCACTAAGTTGGCTGACGGCCCCCTCCGTATGTTTCCAGTAATACCTGTAAATCTTACTTTAAATGGTACAGCAGTCAGGATTCCAGTGAGCATTCAGAGAAACGTCCCGGGAAAGGTCTTGTTGGGTAATGATCTCAGAGCTTTAGGGCTCGTAGGAGACACTGCCGAAAGACCCTACACACGGTCTCAAGCACGGGCAGCATTGGCCAAGTCCAATACGCCGCCCCAGCCGAAGGGGAAACCCAAGGCGAAAGGAGTCAACAAGTCACGACGAGGGAAAGAGAATATTCCCCCGAGCTCGCCTACCACTGCGGTGGAGGAAGTTGGTCAATCGCCCGGGCCTGACGAGGAGGTGGCGATGCCTGAAGTATTCGACCCCAACGATCATCCTGAACTAAAAGACTTGTTAGTTGAAGGAGGCCCTGATAGGGACGAATTCAGTAAAGGCCAACGTGAGTGCCCATCTCTGGAAGGCCTAAGGAGACAGGCCTGCGCCCAGCTTGAGGGTGAACCTCCTGGGAAGCATAGGATTTATTGGGAAGGTGGACTCCTGTATAGTGAGCCCACAGAGTCTACAGAAGGAGACCATAGGAGGTTGGTGGTTCCCCTTGCTGTTAGGCCCTTCCTCCTGCAGTTGGCGCATGAAGTTCCCCTTGCTGGTCACCTTGGTATGAAGAGGACCAAGCAAAGGTTATCCATGCACTTCTACTGGCCCAAGATGGGGGTGCAAGTAGAAAGTCACTGCAGGAGTTGTGCCGCCTGCCAGATGTCTGGTAAGGTTGGCGCGACAATCCAAGCTCCGTTGGTACCGCTCCCAGTTGTGGGGGTACCATTTGAAAGGGTAGGGTTCAACATGGTTGGTCCCCTTGACCCGCAAACATCCTCGGGCAATAGGTTTATCCTGGTGCTGGTCGACCATGCAACCAGGTATCCTGAGGCCACCCCATTGAAAACTGTAACTGCCAAGTCAGTTGCAGAAGCTTTACTCGGCATGTTTACTAGGGTTGGCTTCCCTAAAGAAGTTGTGCCGGATGATGGCAGCAACTTTATGTCGAAGTATAGGCAGGCTATGTGGAAAGAATGTGGGGTCACCTACAGGTTCTCTTCTGCATACCACCCCCAGACCAATGGTCTGGGGGGGCGTTTTAACAGGACGTTCAAGAGCATGATTGGGGCTCTGGAGGAGCCTCAGAGAAGAAAATGGGATCTTCTCGTTTCATGCTTACTGTTTGCCTACCCAGAGGTACCACAGGAGGGTGTTGGCTTCAGCCCCTTCGAACTTCTGTTCGGTCATCCCGTACGGGGACCCTTAGCCATCGTCAAGGAGGGATGGGCGATGCCCACTCCCCCTGTTACTACCAATGTAGTTGATTATGTGCTAGGGCTCAGAAAACGGATGGTACTTCTGATGGGCTTGGCTAGTGATAAATTGAAGGCAGGACAAGCGCTGGTGAAACCTTGGTATGACCAGAAAGCTTCCCTCATCAACTTTACACTTGGTCAGCAAGTCCTGATCATGAATCCCATAAGGCCTCGAGCTTTACAGGACAAATGGTCAGGCCCTTACACAGTGGTGGAGCCCCTGGGTGAGGTCAACTATTTAGTGGACCTTGGAAGGCCTGGACAGGCTCCAAAAGTGTTTCACGTGAATAGGCTGAAGGCTTTCGGCCCAAGCGTCGAAATCGCAGCACTGCTATTGGCTTCAGACGTTGAGGAAGAGGAGTCCGAACCTCTCTCCGACCTGTTCCCAAGCAGTCCTTCAGATAGCTCTTTTGAGGGTGTCCGAGTGGCCCCTCACCAAAATGGACAAGGCTCAGTGGTTTACCTTGGACATGAAGTAGGTGGAGGGAGGAGACAGCCTCTACTCAGTCAAGTACAAGCAGTACAAGACTGGCCTACCCCCACTACGCAAACCCAAGTGAGAGCCTTCTTAGGACTCACGGGGTATTACCGCAATTTTGTGGCAGACTATGGCACCATAGCTGCTCCTCTGACTGCCCTCACAACTCCGAAGAAACCCAAGCAGGTAACTTGGACCGACGAGTGTGAGAAGGCCTTCAATGGCTTAAAAGACTCCTTGTGCCAGGCCCCTGTCCTCAGGGCCCCTGATTATCAAAGACCTTTTATCGTGCAGACGGACGCCTCTGACACTGGGATAGGAGCTGTACTATCACAAGTAGATGAGAAGGGTAAGGAACACCCTATCGGTTTTATTAGTCGCCAGCTTAAGGACAGAGAGCTCAGATGGTCCACGGTAGAGAAAGAATGTTTCTCTGTTGTGTGGGCCCTAAGGAAGCTGAGGCCCTACCTCTATGGGACCCACTTCACTGTGCAGACTGACCATAAGCCGTTAAAGTGGCTAATGAACATGAAGGGGGAGAATCCAAAGTTGCTTAGGTGGTCCATAAGTCTACAAGGCTTCGACTTCACTATTGAGCATAGGCCGGGTGTCCAACATAGCAATGCTGATGGGTTGTCCAGAATGTTTAACCGACCTGAACAAGAGACTCATCCAGGGGTGGATTAGTTCCCCCTGTCCATAGTCTGGGAGGGGCGAGTGTTAGGAAAGATTTCGTAATTGTAGGTAATTTTCCTTCCATGTGGCAACCCCTAAACTTTTTGCTGTTGTTTTACACCTTGTTCTTGACTTTGCCAGAGAAGTTCAGCCTTCTGCTGCACTCCTCTGGGCTTTCGCTCCTTTTCTTACGGGGAAACTGACATGCCCTTAAGACAGTCAGTACCGGGGAACGCTGTTTCCCGTAGTTTCTTTTATCATGTTGCGGCTTTAGTGCAACATGACACAAGAGGGCACTGTAAGCTAAGTTACAGCTCTCTTGGGTCTCTAGCCTTCTACAGGCCCTAGATACTCGTTTAGGATGGTATTTGATCGGTGCAAGTCATTCAGGGACTGGAATGGTGGCAGCGATCGATTTGTGTATTTTGAGCTCCTTTTGGCATTCTGAGCGCGTTTTTCGCACTGAACCAAAAATGGTGGCCTGGCTCCCAAAATGGCCAGACCACGAGGCTCCTTTGTCTTGTCCACTGACCGTCTTGCTCCCTTCACCTTCCCCGGGTCGAGCTGACCCGGGGCCTTCCTTATTTGGGCATGTACTTTCCCGCGAAACACGGATGCTTTTGCGGGCTTCTACATGTCGTTTGTGTGCCTCCAGGGTGTGGGCTGGGATGTCTGGTCCCAATACACATCCTGGGTGCCAGAGAGTCTAGGGTGGTGTGAATGCCTGGGACCACCGTGGTCTGTGATTGGTCCACGAATGGTGTGTGTGTTGATGAGCGGATCTCCCATTGGCTCCCCTCCGTTTTGGCGCGAAGGGAACCGTGGATAAGAGGGGGCTGGAAACACCACTACCATGTCGATCTCCTGAGTTCTCACGAACGAAGGAATACAGGAGCCAAGTATCCTGCAACCAAGAGGCTGGACCGAGGAATCGCTGGTGACCCGCTGAAGGACTCCTCCTTTGCACTGCTGTCGTCCTGTGAAACCCTTTCCTCCTTTGATCGAACCAGAAGGCCTGTACTGGTGCTTCGACCTTTGGAATAGCAGGAACAGCTATTCTCGGCGACTTCATCATCTCCTGCCAGTAAGCCTTCGGAAGCGTCTCTGGGCCATCCAGTTGACTGACCAGCTTACAAGGGAGTCTTGCTCTGTAACCGCCGCCAGGTTGTGTTGTATTTCGAGTCCTGGTCACTCTCACACGCTTCGTACACTTGGCGTTCCCAAGTCTGAAGTGAGTAGTGTACATTTGGCTCGGATACACACGGCCGCTCCGTTGCCCTGCGGTGGTGACAAAACTGTGCAGGTTTCTTCGATTGGGACGTCTTTTTTCTCTACACGACGACGAGGCATTCCCGGCTGTTCTGAACCTGCCAGCTGCTGAAACTAACGTGGAGAAGCCTGGGTCTGCTTGCATCGGGGACCGGTGAGTAGTATAGCTAGGATCTGGTCGCCCTCCTGCAGTAGCCCATTGCTTTTCCCCGCTGTGTAAAAACAGCACCCTTTTGTCCGTACTCGCGCTCTGCTTCTGCTCGCTGTGGAGGCTGCGCTTGAGTCGCGGAACCTGTTCTTCTTCTGTTGTGCACTAACCCGAACTGCCTGACTTCCTCCGAAGAGCTTCTCCTTTTGCCCGTTGGCACCAGCGTGTGCAGGTACTTTGAGCACAAGGCTCCACTCTTCGCAGGGCTCGGACTTCCATCTAGTTAGGTGCCTCTGAAGGCGAACTGAGTCTAAAGCATTATCGCACTGCCTGTTTTCCTTCCCTTGCAGGTGGACTACACATTTCGTGCCTCTAATGCTTGAGACTGTCGTATTTGTATATATATTGTGTTGATATGGTATGTGTTGGCTTAATATTGTGATATTGTGATTTTCTCGCTACGGTCGTTGTTTTAAAGGCCTTAAAATAAATGTGTATATATTTTTGATATAACAACAGTTTGGAGTAGTTTGTAAGCGCTCTTGTTTTGTGTGCTCATTGCGGGCTTTCAGTCACCCTCACCCCTCTTGAGACCTAGTCTTGACCGCCGCGATCGCTACCTTGATTGGTCTGGCTCGTCCAGAGGTTACCCTGTTCCAAGTAATTAGGTTGGCCTTCTGAACTTCTGCGCCACCAGGACAGAGTTCAGAAATCCATCTTAACAACATCATCCTTTTTTCCAGGAAGATTTAGCACTGGTTCCAAGCATACTTAGGACCAACAGTCCATATGATGTTGGCTTACTGGAAGAAGTGGGAGCAGTCCAAATTAAACTGAAACCATTAGCTATTCTACCACAAGGGTGACAGTATCCAATGTCAAAAGAAGCACACAAGGGCATTTAGGACACAATCTCTGTACTAGTGCAACAGGGAATACTTGTGCCGTCAGAGTTCCCATGTAACACAGCGGTGTACCCAGTGAAAAAATGTATGTGGAGGTTCGTGGAGCTTTATTCAGGATCTAAGCCCCCTAAACAATATTGTTGAAACAGAATTCCCATTGGTCCCAAACCCAGCCATATTGTGCAACATTCCATCCACGGCCAAATACTTCACAGTGATTGATTTAAAAGAAAAATTATTTTCAATCCCCCTTCATGGGGAGTCACACTATTTGACCTTATTTTCATATAGAAACCAGAAGTGGAAACAAACTTTTCTATCCTAAGGGACTGTGAGTCCCCCTCAATATTCAATCGGGTCCTTCAGATGGATTTGGGAAATGTACACGTTGACAATTTAGTAATTCAATACGTAGATGACATTCTGGTGTGCAGTGAGACAGAGGAACAGTGCAGAAAAGACTCAATACAATTGCTAACAGTCTTGGCAGAAAAGGGTACAAAAAGGAAAAGGAGAAACTACAATATTGTCAGGAAGAGGTCTTGTATATAGAACAGGTAATATCCCAAGAAGGAAGAAAAGTGACCCCTGAGAGAGCAGAAGTGATTATCAAAACAGCCAAACCAAAGACAGTGACGGAAATGCAACCATTTCTGGGCCTTTGCAATTACTGCATGGCATGGGTCTTTGAATATAGTACATGTACCCAACCCCTCTTAAAAGGACTCAAGGAAGCTCAGAAAGATGACAATTCCACAGCACCCATTCTAGGGATCCCTTATTACAGTGCAGAATTATTTGTATTCTCACATTCTTATGGAGTTGTAATGAAAGCAGTGCCTACACAGAAGACTACATTGGGACACAAATCTCTAGCCTATTACCCTATTACAGCAGGATCTTAGATCAATCATGAGAGGCCATTATCCATGGGGACAATCATTGGCCACATCAACGTTTGCTGAGAAATCTGCCAGTATCACAATAGGCTTCTCTCTCACATTATATGTGGAGCATGCCCTGTTTTCAATTCTTGAGAAACCCAAGAGCACATTGACCACACATAGAGCATATGGGTACGAGTTGATTATGTCAAACCCAGCATTCAAAATTGTTCGATGCAGAGTAGTGAATCCGGCAACATTCATAGCAGAACCATTAGAGGAAGGAGACAACATACATGATTGCACCAAATACACTGAGCAGTACAATAATTTGCCACATGTCAGAGAAAATTCCGTAGGGGAGAGATACTCTTCATTGACCGTTCTTCGACGATTGACCAGAGCACGGGTGAAAGACACACAGGCACCACAGTGGTAAAATTAAAGCTGAATGGCAACTTTGAGAAAGTGGCGAGTGCGCGAGTTTTCTAAACGCGGACCTGGGGATTGAACCTGTGTTGCTCTGTGTCATCTTGCTTCCAAGGCAAGCACATAGCTGCTGAGCTTTCCTCCCGGGACAGTAGCGCGTATTGTAGCACTTGAAATGCACAAGGATGAGGAAATAACAGTGTATTCAGACTCCGCATATGTGATGTCAACAATACAAGCAAGACTGTCACATTGGAAACGGCAGGGCTTCCTATGCGCAGACAATATGCCGGTACCACATGCACTGTTATTGGACAGGCTCATAGATGCACTGCAGCTTCCATCAGCCCATTGCCTGGGTGAAGGGTGCCCACAAACACTAAGGGTGCAGATTCAATTTCTGACAGCAACGAAGCCACAGACACATAGGCCAACATAGTCATATATTTTCTTGAAATAAATGAATTTGACACAGCACCCAAAAGATACACACGCAGCATGGTAATGAGAGAAGGCTTTGATACCTTGCCCATGGCACAGATTTCTGAATTACAGGGACATGCTCCATCAGAAGAGAAGGATTTGTGGAAATGAAGGGGGTGCTCATTGTCCCCTACAGAGGCACTGTGGCAGCAGTACAACACTGGCAAACCAGGTATGTCCCTTGCGTTACTCAAAATAGCATTAGACCTAGCATTAGACCAGCTTCTCTACTCACCACACATGATACAAATACGTCTTGCAGCCCTGATATCAGAAGAATGGTTTGTGCTTAATATGGCTAAATATGTTGTGACATTTATAATTAATTGAATGGTCTGCCAAAGGATTACAGCAGGCCACACACTGTGAAAAGTGAGAGGAGCAATACCCCCTTTCTCCACTGGACCAAAGCCGGTCCATGCACACATCCTGATGTCACCTGTGCTGCATAATTCCTTGTACATGAGGACTTCCCAAGATGGGGAGTGTATAAAGTTGTCTGGTCTGATAATGGACCACATTTTGTAAACAAGTTATTTGATCACATCACAGTCCTCCTGGGCCTTAAGCATACATGTTCGTCCACCTATCACCCACAGGCAAACAGGATTTGTAAGCGCCTCAACAGCCTGCTCAAAGAATGGATTTTTAAGCTTAAAATGACCCTGAAGAAAGGATTGCTCAATTTCCTACCTTTAGCCCTTTTTGCATTGTGCAATCTGCTGAACTCAGAGCATCACCTGACTCCTCATGAGGTGGTGATGGGATGCCATTTGCCTATACCTCTTGCTCCTCCCACTTGAACACAAACTGAAACCCATAAGACGTCTGATGTGCTAAACTCTGAAATGCATAACTACCTGGTGGCTATGACTGCAAGTGTCTCTTTTATGCCTCAACAGCTTCGGGACCAGCAGAAGAGGTAAAATAAATGAGAAAGATGATTAACTGCTCAATTCCCAAGACTTTCTCAAGCCTCCCGCTTTATATCCTGGTGATTTGGTAATTATAAAGAACTTTGTGTGGCGTTGGCACAAACCCTGATGTGTAGGTCACTACCTCGTTGTGGAGTTCTCGCCCACTGCAGTTTGGGTGCAGGGGAGACGAGCCTGGATCCACCACTGTGACATCAAACCATTTAAAGGTGTGACCCCCCCCCTGTTGTAACTTCCTGATTCTGAAGGTGATGAAGAGTTGACGCAGATGCAGGCACGATCAGCCACCAGAAGCAGACAGCAATCTGACGGAGAGAGAAATGATTAACTAATTATCCCTGAGCAATGAAAGATAAGAAATAAATAAAACATTTTCCCTGAAGATTTTGCCTGCATGAATAAAGCAACTGCACTTGTTCAAACAGATAACCAATATTGGCCCTACAAACACAGCTATTCTCAATTTTCTCCGATATATTGTGAACTCCTATCCTGATCTGCGATCCCAAAATGTCACTTTTGCCACTCTTTTTGGTAACCCGAAGACTTGCTTAATCCTTGAAAGAGCCCTTCTTGCCCTCATTATGCAGATTTTCCTACAGGAGCTAACAAGTGTGAAAACATCCTAAAAAAATCGTTTCTGGTGTTCAAATTCCTTTGAACGTATTGACATTTCGAAAACAGCACAAGAGACATATCAATAATAAGAAAATGGAGCTCTTTAGTTTTGTAAGGCATATATTTTTGGCCTGCATGCCGCTGAATGCACGCAGCACTTTGCAACACGTGGATACAGCAGCAGCTTCGCTTGTAGCTACATTTTTCACCTTTTGCTTTCTTTCTTTTTCTATCCTCTTGGCATTAAGGGAGCTGGTTCTTTACAATGTACCGTAGACTCCCTAGACTATGTACAATAATGAGACTCCTGTTACTAAAGCAACTGATTTAGCAACTCCCGAATTCTCCGCTGTCGCTAAGCAAATGGAGAGATTGAAAAGAAGTGCAAAAGATGATATCCAGCACATAGATGTGCGCATCACTGATTCTGCCCAGGTGAATAGTAATATGTGGTACCATCACTTGAGCCGGGTGGGGCAAGAGACATTGAATGAGTGTTGCTATGTGTGTTCCCTCATTCTCTATGCCATGGGTGCTTCTAGGAATTTTATAGCCACACAGGTACCCACAAACAAGACACACTGTCTAACTCACCTTGCACTCTGTCTAGCCAGAGGACAATTCCAAGGTTAGACCGCCTAATTAGTGTAGGTAAACAAAGCAAAATCCCAACGAGAAGATAATTATATACAAGACCTGAAATCCATGGCAAAACCAGAAACAAAGCATAATGTAATAAGGTATGAGCAACCTGGGACAACTAGAGTAGGGATTACAATAGAGAAAAATACAATGTTGCAGTGTAATGAGAAGACAGGAGAAGAAATACCTGGATGTTGAGAACAAGAGCAATTACAAATAAAGGGATCTGTACTCACACTTGAGTGGTGGACCGATGGACTAGTAGTATTCAAAACACTAGCAGTACTGGGACAGTGGGAAGAGGTTGTGGTGAATGTGAATAAAGCTTGCATCGACCAGTGGCCTAAAATTACAAAACTACTCAAATGGGTCGATGATGAAGGGGGATCCAGACAGATAATACCTGCGAAGAAGGCCACCCTATGCTTTTGAAACAACGGTACAGAAAACATTGGTTAAACACTGGGTGTAAATGCATTTTTGATGTACCAGTCATGAAGACAGGAAGACAGGAACAGCAGTATTGATGGACCACCATTGGGCTTGTAGATCTAGGGCATACATGAAATTACCCCCGAAATGGGGCATGCTGCTAAACATACCCACGTTGGTAGTGCACAAAAACAATGTAAACATTGCAGATTTCCGCAAGATGAAAATGCACATGAGAAAGAAAATATCCCTCAACTTCAAATGGGTAAGAAGAAGTAGTAACTATTTCACCACCAACATTGAAAATACATATGATAACATACCATAAGAGCATAAATTGTTGAGCAGGATGGAAATGTTCTTTGCCTCGCTGGGAACTGCTAAAACAATTGACACAACATTAAAAGGCTTTGATGCTATAATGGAAGATCTGAAAGCAAAAAGGTTCATGACTCTTCAAAACAGATATGTCCTTGACCTAATAAAGGCAATGGAGGGTGGCATGTGTGAAAAAATTGGACCATCTTAATGTAAATACACACCTGCTCACGATGAGGAAAATGGGAACCTCACAGAGACAATAAAGCTGCTAACAGATCTCCACACTAAAATGGTAGAGGAGGGAGAGGACATAGAGGAAGATGATTGGTTCTCTTACCTATTCTCCTGGATCCGCTCCTTGCTGGCTAATGCATTCAAAATACTAACAGCAATAGCAGTATTGGTATTATTGGGATTCTGTATCCTGGCAATAGCTACAAACCAATGCAAGAAGACAGCTAAAAGGTGGTGGGGATGAAACCTGGTCGCCAAAATTCACGAATGCACACAGACTGAGGATCTAAATCACATGGACCTGGGCAAAGTCCTATTGTCCATCCAGGCTCAAAATGTTGTTATCCCTGAGACCCTCGAAAATTATGTGGGATGGCTGAGTATTCTGCAAACCTTATGAGGAGTGCTGCTATGTGACCTGGAGTGTGAATGAGCACATACAACATGTAGGTGACCTGAGGGGATGTTTAAGATATGGACCCCAAAGGTACCATACTCGGGGAGGACCCTGCAAGTGAAGTGGTTGAGGACTCGACCAGAAGCGAGAATGTCGAGATGCAGTTGAATACATCATTCATCACATATGCCCCTCCCATTCCTCCATACCATAGAAACGAGAGGAGTGTGTCACTCAAGGAATCAGCCCCCTCCCGCCTAAATTTCACAAACATGAGAGACAGTACTCACTAAGACAACCCCACCTACCTTATCCAGGAACTATCGAGGAAGAGATGAATTTGCAAGCTCTAGAGAACATGAACATGCTGTGAATGAAGATGATAAAAGCAAGCAACCTCATTGCTGGGCTGACACATGTAGATGCAATAGACACAAAGCAGATATGCACTCACCATGAAGATAGACACTAGGCCAAACACGCATTTAACATGAATAATGTTACTTGCATTCAATAGATACTACAAATATATCATAATCAATGCATATGCTGAAATGCAAGACACACAATTATACAATTGAAGCTTGCTTAACACAGAGGTACAGCAGTAACGAGTGGCAATTTTGGGGAAGATGAATGGCACATCTGCGTTACAGTGAATGGAGAATCCAAGGATTCTTCAAAGCTGCAGAGAAAGCCTGTTTGCTGAATTAGCTGAAACACAGCAAATTCTCAGGAGGATAGCTCAGGGGCAACGCGCTCGCCTTGGAAGCAAGACGACACAGAGTACCACAGGTTTGATCCCTGGGTCCGCGCTTAGAAACCTCTGGGTATTAAGCGCATTATAAATAACGTATCACATCATATCACAGACCTGTACAGCCCAAACAGGGGTTACGCATCCCCCTTCCAAGTTTATTGCAAAAGACAGAGGGTTGGCTAGCTATGAAGTAGAACAGAAGATACCAATCCCCAAGAGCAAGACATACTTCTTTTAGATTAATTAAAGGAATAAACAACCTTTGAATGCCAGATGACAGCAAATTAAAGGCTTAAAGGTACATGAAGAGCTGTTCGACTAAGTCTCTAAAGGCGGTGGAGAGTAATAGCAGTCATATTAATAGAAGCTAAATTCATGGTAAAAGCTGAAAAGAATATTTTAAAACGTGGTCTTGTCATGTGTGACTCATAAATAAAGAACAGTGCCCATTCATTAGCGCCAGACAGAGAGATGCACCTGCCTTAACTCCTCAAAGTTCTCAGAACAGACACCGGACAAGGCTAATTTCAAAGTAGAAGCTCTGGCGTGTGGCCTAGGAAATCAGGCATGGTATCTCAGTTAATTAAAAGAAGCAGCTCTTTGGTGTCTCTCCCCCCACCACTATAATTTTCTCATGGGCTGATAACATGCCAAATGTCCAAGGTTGGTGAGGACAGTACCAATCAATCATTATCCTCGGATAATGCTGTCTTGCAACTGTTGCAAGAGCTAATTATCATTACGATGATGATTTCTCTAAACTTATCACTTTAGGGGTGGTCTGAGGTGGAGCCACCTGAGTTCTATATCCAATGAAAACACTGACCAGTATGTAGTCTATATTGACCAGTATGTAGTCTTTATGCAAATGATTCCCTAAACCAATCCACCTTCCCTTAGGTTTTTGTAAATGTAACATCAAGTATGATGTATTTTTAGATTATAGTTTGGGATTAAAATCCTTGAGAGCATGGAGACATTGGTGTTTACTGCTGTCCCTGTATTATGTTTATTGTTAATAAAACAGGCCTCTGTCAATTACTTTGACTCTTTCGTTATTTTGCACAGGATTTCCTGGCCTGTCTATTCCGCTCAGGACTCGGAATTCACAGCCCCTCCATTATACATGCCATAGGGTGACAAAAAGGAGGTGAACCAGGAGCAACAGGGAGTCCCTGAGGGGGGCTTGTATGAAAGTCACACTAGCATGTATTGGAGAAAGAAAGAAGCAGAGATTCATGGAGGTTGGTGATACACCAGGCAGTGCCAGTCTCTTGAGCTGAGTCGACGAGACACATGCCATTGTATTATACATGGGAGGAGAAGCAGCAGGAGTTGGAAATGCCTGAGGATAGCTTGTGGAAGAGACAAGCTCACATGATTTAATGGGAGGACCCAGTAGATTTCCAGAAGGTGATCAGTACAACAGTAATTGTCAGTTTCTTCAAGTGAGTGGGTGAGAGGCACATATGCCATAAGGTGATACATTAGAGGAGAAGCAGATGCCATGAGTCCAGGAGGGCAACTTGTGTGAGAGTCACACTCTTAAGAATTTATTGAGAGGGAGCCTCAGAAAATCTGTGAGACAAGTAACCCATCAGTTAGTATGTAAATGACACATTTGGAAAAACGTGTCAGCACTCCAGTGTGCCAGACACAGGATGATGACCCACAATGGAACAGAAAGTTAGATGGCACTTATATAAGGGTTTGAACTTGCTTCAGGAGATTCTAGGGCTCTGTTCATGTGAACAAACTCAATAAATCTGCATAAGACGGATGTGAATGGCCGTGAGGACCTGATGAACATTCCAAAGAGATTCGAGGATCCTGATTGAACGATGAATCATTGTGCGAGACACAGACGCCCACGATTTCAACCCTGGATTCTTTGGTGCCTAAAACATGACCCACATCTGCTGTAACAGACACATCTATAAATTAGTTGGGGGCACCTCTGGGTCTATTTTTGCCAAGTTCATTGAGGCTCAATTGTGAGTATGATGGTGATGGTATAAAAGACAGTGGGCCTAATTCTAAGTGTCCCGTTCTGGAAACAATGGTGCCGGTAAGTTTACCAGCAGTGTTGTTTCCGGACCGGCACACAACAACTCTGCGGGTTCTTCCGTGGTCCCCATTCCCATCAAGTCTGATAGGACTCTATGGGAATGGGGACTTACATTTTGCTGGCGACTGACTTTCTGGTTCGCCGGGGTTGTAATCACCCGGTGTTACCGGCAAGACAGGCGCTGGTAAATATTTACGGGTCCGACGGCAACCCGCCGGTGTCATGGCACGGTTACCCCCTGACCCGTAATGAGGCCAATATTTTCAAATACAACCTGTTTCCTACTCTGATTATGTGTTTGGAAACTCATAAAGTATGAAAAACGCTTTCTGTGATTGGAGATATTAGCTGTACTCTCAATGGAATTAATGGTGCAGGTGTTATTAGCGCATGTAGTAATGCCAATATTGCCCAATGAAGTCCTTTGAGTGATGATAATGGGGAGTTACTAAACCCCATAATGTGCCTGGAATGGGTAAACAAATACAGAACAATGCAGCAAAAGTAGATTAGATGTGGGTATTGCTCAGTTTCAATGTGCAGTTTTTTTTTATTTCTACGCACAACTCATTTCTAATTGCATTAAGGCCCTGATTCAGGGAAAAGTGTGCAGAGATCCCGCAAAGCCAGCGCGCCGAGTACGATGCTGCGCGAGCCCGCATGCAGAAAGAACTCTGCGTACTGTGCGTATTCATGGAATTGTTCCTGCAAAGTAGCCCTATCCACAAGTCGCGGCAGGAACTCCCCCGAAACGCCCCTAAGCAAAGCCAAAATAGCCACATTCACCACCTTTGCAGCCTCCTTGGGCACAAACACACGCACCCTGTGAATGCTGCGTCTGGTCACCCACAACCAAGCCAGCCCCTTTGTGACACTGCACATGGTTCCCCGTCACTTCAACCGGCACCCCGAGAACACACATACCTTTTCCCGTACCTCAAGTCATATTTCGGTCAAACTGCGTGCAGACCCAAATAAACCGTCCCTGCGACCTGCTACACTGCGTATACGCACCCTTAAGTCTGATCAGGAACCCGTCTGCGTGCATGCACCCCTTAATCTGACATGAAAATTCACCTCTGTGCTGTGAATCCTATGCGCAAGTGTCTGTACGCCTGCCTTTGGGTGGTGGAAAAATCGAGGGCTTTGCATGGGCATTTCGCAAGTGAGATGTTGCACAGTCACATCCCTAAATACTCTTTGTCGTGTGCATTTGTGGGCGTGCTATGAGCCCATAGCATGCCCACAAATGTGCAGTCGCCTGCGGCCCATCTTTCGTAACACCCACTTTTTCCCTTGTTCTTCCTCATTTTCCGTGTATCGTCCCCTACTCTGGTCCCTGTGCAGGACATGCCCACCCCCTGCATGGAGTCTGGTGCAAAGCACCCGGCCGTCCCCAGAGCCGTGCCGAGCCTGCGCAAAGTGAGCGCAAAATACAAAAAAGTGTGGCGCAGACGATTCCATGAATCGACAAACGGGGTTTCGCACACAGTTTGGTGTGCAAAGTCCCTACTTACCACACAATATATTCCATGAATCAGGACCTAAATATGTTTTAATTACTAGATTTCCAATGACAGAGGAAACAAATCTACTATGTACTATCCGCAACAGTTAGATTCACAGGGATGTACAGAATTCGGCATAGATGCGGGCATCTTTCATTCTCAAGTAATTTTATTAACTTTTTTTTAATTGAATTAAATGTGATAAAATGATTGGATATGCATTTCGGTCATAATACTGCCCGCTCCCTCCTCATGGTGCTCCTTCCCATTCACAACTTGCCCTTAAAACACAGCCCCGAAAGAACGAGGATTTTTCTGTTAAATAAAGGAGAACGGAGCGTCCTCCTATGACAGGCTGAACAGCGCCGATGCTTTACAGTTCCCGAAATGACAGGCTGAACAGCGCCGATGCTTTACAGTGCCCGAAAGCACCTTGTAGGACGTCTTCCCAGCAGAGCTGTAAACAGAGCAGCGCCACCTTGAAGCTTACGGCTTGGCTCCGTGCCACAACACATTAAACTTGACGCCAGACGCCACACTGAAGTAATCGCCGTGAACGGCGGGCTGCAAGATTCTGCGCTTTTGAAATGCCAATTCATTTTTTCCACAGCCCTTGAAAGGGAAGCGGTAACATTTTCCAGAGTCGGGAAATTCGATGTCACACCAACAGAGACCACTTCGAAACCCATAACCACAGACTGGCCGTACAATGCTAGCCACCTTGGACAAGGATCTGTTTATAGACGCGTTTAAACGTACAATCACAAATGCAGTCTTGTCGGCCTGGTACAGAAACCAGTGAGTTTTGTAAAATGCCCCCTGCAAAACACATGGAGGGTTTAGAGTGATTCCAGCCGACCAGAGACATTTGGGCGTCCTGCGCCACAGGGGGTCCAACGGGCGTCTTCAAACACACCTGAATGAATCCAAACACAGCACACTAATATAAATTACACTCATTACGACCCTGGCGGAGAGGGGTTTACGCCAGCGTAATGCATGGCGTACCTCTCCGCCAGATTAGGACTTTCCGTAGCGCCATGGTGATTTTTACGCCCGGATTTTCCGGGCGGAAAAATCCATGGCGCTACGGGACCCCTCGTTAATTACGCCACCGTAATCTACGGTGGCGTAATTAACGCCTTCCCCACTCCCATTATACCCTATGGGGCAAAAATGGGAATGGGGAAGGGTAAATGGGGATTGGGGACTTACCGCCCCGCCAAGGTCGGAATGGGGCGGTAAGTCCGCCAACCCCCATGACGGAGTTGGCAGCTCTGCGCCATGGTCCATGGTGCAAATTGCACCATGGATCTCCGCCAGGGTCGTAATGAGGGCCACTAACGTCTCTGCCAGACGCAGGCCTATTTGCAATGAACCACAACGTGAACTGGCCCTCCATATCTGAGCAAAGATTAATTTCCACCTCAAAGCATAACAGCCCCATTGGGGGGAGGGGGAGGGGAGACCATCATCTTCTCTTCTAAA
Organism: Ambystoma mexicanum; assembly: GCF_040938575.1. Taxonomy (NCBI): domain Eukaryota; kingdom Metazoa; phylum Chordata; class Amphibia; order Caudata; family Ambystomatidae; genus Ambystoma; species Ambystoma mexicanum. The sequence goes on from NC_090939.1 coordinate 515,714,050, forward strand.
ACCCCTCCCCACGTTCCCTTCCTCATAACTAACCGTAGTGCAATTTGAGAAAAGTGAGTAATATCTTGTTTCGGAGCAAGTCCTTAAGACTAACTTTCCTTTTTCAAACCTACCCATTTATGGTGCATGGCTGTAAAAACGTCATACCTGACCCCTTTAAATCTGTCAATGTTTCCTACTCCAAACACCCCCAAAAGTTTAATTTGTGCCCCAATCCTAGAATTCTACAAGAGCATCCTGTTGATGCCAAGACATCTCAGATAACAACCTTTAATGAATGTTTGTAAACCCAGTCTTCTCTAAATAAACAATCCAATCAAACATGACCAAACCATGCCAAAAAATAAGGGCTTTGGGAAACACATTTCATTTACAGTGGCCGCTGATGCTGGTTGGCACCAAGGGACGCATGAGTTTCTTGGTGCCAGCCAGCAGCAGCACTCATTTCACCCCAGACTCTTGCTTAGGCTGGCCACTGTAGACTGACTGGTAAGCAGTCTGCCAGGTCTGCTCTGCCCATAGGAGACGGTTGCAAGCCAACCAGCAACTGCCCCCTGCTAGCAGGCATGTAGCTGTGTACAAGCCATTGTTATTGGTAGCTTGGAGTGTTAGGTTCATATTACATGTTCTTGACATTTGACAACCCTCTTATGCCCACAGGCTGTGTTCATGTTTTATGAAAAGACATTTCAATAAAATCACATACATGTGAACATGCTGGCGATGTTTGGTACTGGGGGCATGTTTAAGCAGGCACTGCCTGGCAATGTGGACAGTGACAATTCTTAGTACTGGAAGAAGATGCTAATACCTGGTACCTGAGGTGTGTGGATCTGCCAACAATTGGTGCCGAGGTCATGTGTGTCGTGGCATAGCTGATGGCATGTGAACGCTTCGGATACCTTATACATGTGGCATAGCGCAACTGGCAAAGCCTGCTATTAGTGGCATGTGGAAACTCGCAGCAATGGGGATAATGGCCAAACACCACTCTGAAACTGTCCTTAAATAATTTCTCTTTTGAACAATGTTACTTGCATACTGAGCTTTGAAATTCCTTATCTATCACTAACTGTGTGAAGCTTTTCTCGGGAGACTACCTTGACCTGTTGGCAAATTCAGTTTTAAGTCCTTATATGTTTTGCTCACTGTTATTAACCCAGTATGCTTTGAAATGCAGTATTTAACATTGTTTGCCCCTCAACAGTCCTTAGTGCAACCAGACAAGCCTCTGCCCTGGTGTGGACGTTACAGTCCAACAAGTGTTGGTCAATGCTACTTAGATCTGGGCACTTTCCTAAACCATGTTTGATCACAACTCTCACAAGGAAACATGATTATATTTATTGCAAAATTTGAAACTGCACATCCAACATTGCAGGGAAGTATCCTTGCGGCCACGGTTTACTGCCTTGCAACACAGAGTCTGTATGGGTGCGCTGTGCAAATATTATGTCAACATGTATGGTGCTGACTGGTGATCTATTTGGGTAGGTATACAACACCAACAAGTGGGGGGAAAAGCATGCAGATCCCTGGACTCATGGCTTGCTAAAGTATATATACCCCAACTCTCATCATGATGACCAAGGACGCAAAGGGTAGGTGTGTCAGGTACTCTAGCTGTCCAGGTGGACAAATGTAACATCCCAGAAGGACGTGAAAGATTCTACTAGGTGCCAAGAAGAAAGTGTGGGACACTTACTTAAAACCTCAAAGACTGACTGTTTTGCTATCAAGAAGATGGATTTGCTCAGGGAAGAGAGGGAAGAGCTCTGGTCAACAGCCCTAAAGAGCAGTGTCTTCAAGTGTTTTACTCTCTAGCCTCGCCCTGTGAACTCAGACAGATCCATTACCCTGATGTTTTCTCTGCATCCAATAAAGAAGAAGGGGTGTATCGAATTGTGGCTTCGAATGACAATTCAGTCAACGTTTGGCTGGAATCCAATTATTCGGCTACGGCCGAATACTTTCTCGAACACTCACTTGAAGCTGACATCCACTTTCTAAGCTGACATGCACTTTCTATGATTAACTATGTTCTCTCTACTTGAGAGATGATAACCAATCAACGAGAGTGGAACTGTTGGGAAAGGCTGCAGCTGCCTTCCCACTGCAGAATTGGGCCAGCAGTATTCAGCATTTTGCTCACAGAGCATCTACAAAGGAAATCCATGGAGACTCTCTGTGAGCAAAATAAATGTGGTCCACCAGCGAAGGTGACATTTACAGAAAGTGCTTCCAGCAGTATATAATATACTGCTGGAGGCAAGTTATGTAAATGGTGCAGCATGTTCCTATGGATACATGCACATTTTCTGATCAGTTTAATTATTAAAGCAATCGGAAAATGTGCATGTATCCATAGGAAAATGCTGCCTCATTTCAATAATGTGCTTCAAGCAATATATTAAAATTGCTTCTGTAGCAACAAGGGCAAGAAACATACATGGCCACCCTAATGGACTATTTTGCTCTCAATTCGGCTTTAGCTGAATACTTGGGCCAACCATTTGGTACACCCCATAAGGAACATGAGCCAAGACTTTGGCTTAAAGTTATCTTTTGATCCCACGGCTGTGACATTAGCCAGAAATTAAAGGGGACGACTGAATCAAAGAATCCAAAAGAAAGGGATTTAATATTATGGATACAATCGATGAAACTTTCAATGGAAACATGTCCTTAATTGTAGCCCAGAGAACAATTTGATACATTTGTAATCTATCAAATCTAATATAGTCTATTTCCTACCCCACTAAGAGATGATGTCTGTGCAGTTCCCGCTCTATTACTTATGTCAGAACCAAAAGTAATTCAGGTTCTGTTTCTGGGAGTTCATGCTTAAGCAAGATTTCACATCATCTATCAAATTTGATTGGAGACCAGACACAAGACAAATATCTTCACCACTGTCTGAAGCCAACTTTCCAAAGAAAGAATGATCATGGAACTCCAAGATGGAGCATAACAAAGCCACATGGAGAGTCCGTCCATCAGAAGGTTGCACCTCTGGAGGCATTCATGGCTTCTGAGTGTAGGTGCTAATGACATTTACCTGATTGATGACAGATCATGCGTGATTGAGCTTTTTACACCTTCTGGAACCAGGGCCTTAGATTATACAGGGAGAAGCTGTCACCGAGAGCACAGTCTTCTGTAATGATTGCTTTATCAATATTGCCCCAGGGGTTCCTACAATGTAAGTAAAGATTTAGTGACAAATCCAATAGTCACAAATGGATGACTTTTAGCAAATGCATTAGATCTCTTAGAAATTCAAGCCAGATCACTTTGTTGATCTTTAAGAGAGCCTGTTTGTCTTGGTGTCGACCGTGGTTTCTGAGACTGTTACCGAGGAGGGACTGAGCAAAGGGAGATGTCAGTGCTGAGTCTTTTTACTTTGCTGTCAGAAACAATAGGAGCAAATCTATTGTCACATCGATGTCTGATATTTAAGATGTTCTATATTAGTTCTGCAAAGAGTTAATGTGTGTATTGACTATGAGTAGCACAACTTAAGATATGCATTATAACATTTCTAGAATACTGTAGATCATGGAGGGTCATTGATCATGCTGCACAGCACCAAAGGTGGCCAGTTTCATGAGTGTATAGCATGACAGCCGGCAACAGACAGCAGGAGAGGTGCTGCATATCCACCTACATGCAGTAGGCGCTAAGCCGATTACGGGATTGTGGTAGATCAGAGAGGTTGGAAGGGGGACCAGGGGATGGAGGTATTGTATGGGTGGAGTGAGGCAAGAAAGAGAGTCTTTGTGGCACCAGGACATCTAAAAGGAAAACCAAACAGGCAGAAAATGTTGTTGAACAAGGCAGGTGCCGGGACATGGACCTTGCCCTGAGGTGAAACATAAAAATCCGAGTCTCTTTCACACACTGATTAACATGTGTGCTGCATCTAGTGTTAGGTGTCCTACTGGCTCCCAGCCCCTGGTTAATCCTCTTTAATGAAATCCCCTTTCGAAGTCAGCAGTTGCACATGCCTGACCATTTGTCGCTGCATAAAACTCTGTTGGTGTGGAAAGAAACTGCACTGAGGAATTGGAAAGTGAATTGGAAGTGTAAGGATGATGATTAGATTGAAGGCATGGCAAGCCTTGCCATGATGCAGCAGATAGCCATGCAAGAGGGAAATACTCCGCACACTGTTACATTTTCAAGAAATTCCTAGATCCCTATGACTGGTGTCCGACAACTTGGTATATTTCAGGTGTGGGTGTGGGGTGGAGAGGATTGTGGGAAACTTTGGGAGAGGTGGGGATCATTTTCCTTTTATGTGCTCATGATGTAATTGGCTTTGTAAGAGTTATTTATCAATTTAATCCGAGGTAGAAAATTGGTGGGCACAAGAAAGAGTTGTGCTCTTGAACAGCTTCCCGTGCCGGAGCGCCAATCCATCCCGAGGCCCAAAATCCCGGGGCGTGGCTAGCCCAGAAGTCTCCAAACCCTGCCCCAGAGCAAGTGATCAGAAGCTCTCGGCCACAAGCAGTGCTACAGAAGACTCACCATAGTGAATGCTTAATGGAAGTGGTCTTGGAGAGTATCTGCCTGCCACTTTTGACGACCACGCTATGCATGGCTTTGTAGGAAAACATTTAAACCTGTGGAGTTGATGGGTGCAGGTCGGAGGTAACTGGTTCCTGAGTGCCAATCTGATTTCTATGTGTTTTGTGGAGAAGCTTGAGAGAATATTATCAATAGGCAAGAGCCCATTATCTGATGCTTTGGGTCTGATTAGATGCTGATGTGGGAGAGTATGACAGGGATAACGAGGAGAGTCATTGTGGCTCAGTTAGTCTGATATGTTAGTGGCCAAGGCTGTTTTGGCCATCTTTGGGGGTATGTTTGCATAGTAGTAGGAGATATTACAGGGGAGTTGCTTAGGGGAAGGCAGGAGTAGGCCTTACAATGCAAATCAACCTGCAACCTTGCATTCCTATGCCTGGCTGTTTGCAGATGGGTCCCATTTCTCAAGCTCTGAATGCCACCTCTCTCTGTATCTGTCTCTCCCTGTTTCTCTCGCTCTCGCTCGCTCTGTCTCTTTCTCTGACTGTCTCTGTCTATGCGTCTCAGTCTCTCTGTTGGTCTGTCTCTTTGGGCCTCATTCCAAGGTGGGCGCTAAGGGATACCAGGCACCGTTAAGGACATCGGTGCTGGTAATCCCTTTGCGCCCTATTCTGAGGTCCATTAGCGGGTCTCGCAATGGGCGCCTGGTTTTACCAGGCGCCCTTAGCGGGAGCCTCTAAGGGACCAGAGAGGTAATAACGGTACCTCAAATTGCGATACCGTTATTAGCTACTTCCTCATTCCCATTAAGCCCTATGGTGGCTGAAATGGGAATGGGGAACGGTTTTCTCAATGGGGATTTACTGGTCCCTCCAAGGTCGGAATGGACCGGTAAGTCCCCATTGAACCAGGGCGGACTCGGTACCGGTATGGGTGGTAGTCATGGCGCAAATAGCGCCATGATGACCTCTATACTCGGAATGAGGCCCTTTGTCTCTGTCTGTCTGGCTGTCTCTCTCTCTCTGCGCCTCTCTCTGATTGAAGGTGGAGTGTGGATTCTTCAAATAATATGCAGCACCTTAGCCTAACAACAGGGGTGGGGAGGAGGTTTCTGAAAAGCAGATTTCTGGCAGTGACAGACAACAGTGTTTGGGGCTGGGGGATAGGATGGCCTAAGGCCTTTCCAATAAAACTGCAATCTCGAATGTGCAGTCTATCCAGCCCTTGCTAGTAAAAAGTATATCATAATTTGTGCCACAGCTAAATGTTGCAAGGGGGGTGATCCATGCTGAAACAACCCACTACTCACATCCAATGGACAAGCTTTCCATATTGATGCATATAGCTTGCAATGTTCAAACATGTTTCTGTCAGGTTGATTTGTATGACAAATGAAGAGAGCAGAGAGCCCAACTTGCGTTACTTGCTGAGAAGGATTTCTTGTTGATTCACCACCAGAGACATCTTTCAAATATTACATTCTGTGTTTTGTTCAAATGTTCCCATTAGGCACGTTACTTTTATGCAAATAACCTTGTTAGGTCTCTTGAAGAAATGGGGTGCTGCTGGGTCTGGGCAGGGGCTCTGCCCCTCAGCCCCAACCACATACCCCTCCATATCTGCCCACCCTCCGCAGGGCGGGGGGAGATCCCCAGAGCAATTTTCAGCACTCAATTAATCTGTTTCCAATTTCGAAGAATGTTGACTATAAGTGAATACAATCTGTTATTAACTCTTTGTTAAAACCGAATAAAACTTGTTTTGGAAAACATAAATATCTTCTGCAATAACTAGCATTTGCATTGTATTCCTTAACCTTGAAACAATGAGTTTGCCAGAAGCCTTTTAATAAATATAAAACACTTATCAAAATCATCTTAGGTGCAGTATTAAAGTAAGCCACTACCAGATGTACTCCAACAATAACCCTCTATCACAAACACACCATCACAGTGTTCTACAAAACAGGTGAAAGGCGCCTCTTCCTGAACACCTTCTCCAGACCTCCTTCCCAGAACCCAGAAACGCCTCCAATTGACCATCCCATCGCTAACCTACCCTTCTTTAGTAATATTACAAAGACCTATTTGTTTTGTAAATCCCAACACATAAACAATTCTGAAGAATACTTGTTACAGATAATACCTTACTTGATAGAAACTATGCACAACAGATGGTCTATGAAAGTAATTATAAAATCAACATGAATGTGCCAGTGAAACGGGAATTACAGTACCCCACTTCAGGTTAGAGGATGGAGCCATGATGCTAAGGGGGAAACCCTTCCAAATGTCCAGATTGCTCTAGATGTTGGGAAAGAGTGGAGACAGGAGGAGGGCAGTATGTGGGAGGCTTCGAGAAGGTGGAATGAACAAAAAACATAGATAGGAAACTGTAGTCTGGGTGCCAGAAAAACATAACTACGTGAACGTTGAGGGGCCATGCAAATGGAATAGAACAGATCTGATTTCTGGTATACTGCAAATGCTGCATATATATATAATGCCCCCCCCATGCCCACACCCATACAGGAAAAGCTACATGGAGCAAGAGGTGTCCTATAAGAGAGGAGGATTGGGAAACTATCCAACGGGAAGGCAGCATTCTGATGAGGCATGCTGTGCCGAAACCGGAAATGAGTGCAGATTAAAAAAGGTGCAGTCTTCGCTTTCAGTAGGACTACCAAGGACGCTAAAACAGGTGAGGCCTCACCAATGCGCCAAACAATGACTTCCTCTAGGCCGCCTTCGTCATCCAGGCCAGACATGGTAGAAATACTGAATTAAAGAAAGTGGAAAAAAACCTTTTCAATAAGTAGAAAGAAGCTTTACTATGTAGAATATTTCATCAGCTCATCAAGAAGGTCACACAGACAGCGAGGTAGAAAAAGAGGGTAGGAATTGATAAGCAATCTCATGTATGCAATGATCTCCTTGAAGCAGGAGGGGAATAACATCCACAAAAACAGGGAAAACAGGACAGATTTGCAGCTGGAAAGAGTGGTAAAAATAAAGCAAGCACACATGCAAATCACAGATAGTTGCTTAAGAAGGAAACTATTAAGTGTTTACACTCCTAAATTCTGGATCTGCCAGTCCCATGTAGTTATAGAAAACAGATGATGCATAATGTACTTGTATTTTATTGATGATTTAAGTGTATTCTTTCGCCAAAACGCTGTACATGAAAAATGTTGCAAAATATGGACAGGCAATTTATGGGAACATTAACAACAAAGGTAGTGAAGAAAGAAGAACGTTGTTGATGTGTGCGCGGAAAAGAAAGAGGGTAGGTGAGGATCTAATGTGATGGGATGGGGAGTTACAATGTATGGGAGCTAAAAGCGAAGTGAATGGGAAACAGCAATAAATCCATGATGGTTTAGGGTCTTTGGCCTAATAGGCGAAAACCTGTAGATACAAGAGGCGGGGTCTACTCTTACTACATAACTACCAGTTGTTCAGAAGAGACTTAAGGCAATGCTCTTCTGGTGGTGGTGCCTTTCTTGTTTTGACTCTTGATATGTTTGACGCATGATTTCCTGGTTTTGATTCTGTTTTTATATTATTTGTATTTATGTATTTACTTATTGTTTATTTGTATTTGTATATATTTGGGACTTACATAGCACCCTAATCCAAAGCACTTAACATAGCAACAACATAAAATCGGTACAATAGAAAACAATGAATGTTTGTCAAATGGAGCCTGAGATCAACCCTGCTCGATCAGATGAGATTTCAGCGATTTGCGGACTAAGGAATAGGTAGTGATAGAGCGTAGAGAAAGAGGAAGAGCATTCCAATGCATAGAGGCAGGGAGCAGTATAGAATGAGATCAGAGAGGAGACGTAATCCAGAGTAAACCATAGAGAGATTTAAAGAAAAGTGATACAAAGTTCAATTTGAATTGTGCATGGGAAGGAAGTCAACCAAGAGTGAGACGATCAGAGGCTATAGAGTCATGTAGGGTCAAACAGAAGAGTACACAAATAGCAGCATTTAAAATTTTAGGGGAGCAAGTCAAGAGGTTGGGATTCTGAAAGGTGTAGTGGAACAATAGAAAAGGTGTGAAAACATGAGTGAAGATATAAGTAGCTTAGTTGCATCAAAAGTTAAGAAAGAGTGAACTTTGGTAATAGTAAATAGATTATAGCGACAGGCACGAGAAAGGGTTGCAATCTGGTGTTTAAATGATAGAGCAGAGCCAAAGTAGAGTCCCAGATTTCGGGCAGTAGATACGATGGGGAGTTGAGAAGGGGGAAATGAGATAAATGAAGGATGGAAAGGGGAGGGAATGGTAGTAGAAGGAAAAAAAGAGTACTTCAGATTTTGTACTGTTAAGTGTGAGGTTGGGGGAGGACATCCATGATTTGATGGCCGATAAGCATTAAGACAGCTGGGCATGTATGTCAGAGGAGAATGAAGAGAAGGAAAGGAAAAGCTGGGTGTCATCAGCACATAAATGGTGGGATAGACCATAGGAAGAAATCACCTTAGCAAGAGGAGAAGTATAGAGAGAAAAGAGAAAAGGTCCAAAAACTGATCCTTGTTGGACACCATGAGCAAGAGGATGGGAGTCTGAAGTTGTCCCACCCCAAGAAACAGAAAATGTCAGTTGGGACAAGTAAGATTTGAACCAGGAAAGAACAGAACCGGAAAACCCAAAGGATGAGAGGGGAGCTAGAAACAGTGAGCGATCAACAGTGTCAAAGGCAGCAGAAAGGTCTAATAGAATAAGAATGGAAGAGTGTTTAGAGTGACATTTCAAATGTAACGAGTTTAGGACTGAAAGAAGAGTGGTTTCCATTGAGTGCATGGGATGGAAACCAGATTCAAAACAAGCGAGAATTGAGTTATTAGACACAAATGAGGAAACCTCTAAGAAGACAAGACGTTGAAGAAATCTAGAAAGATACGGAAGAAGAGAAATAGGATGAAAGTTAGAAACAAGGGAGTGTTCTGCAGAAGGTTTCTTTAGAATAGGAATGATGGAAGCACGTTTGAAAGAGGAGTGGAAAGTTGAGGTTAAAAGACAAATATTAAAGAAAGTTGTGAGATAAGATTGGAGAGAGGTATATACCTTAGAAATGAGAATAGGTGGAATGGGATCAGTAGGTGCAGCGGTGGGATGAGCACGAGTCACCAGAAGAGAGATGTTTTCATCTGTGATGGTATAGAAATGAGAAAGAGAGGTAGTCAGAAGGAAAACAGATGGGGGAGGGTGGTGTTGGTGTGAAAGAGGAAGAGGAGTCAATAGCAAGGCGTAGAGAGGCCACCTTGGAGGAGTAAAAAGAGGCTATGTCAGAGGCAGATAGGGAAGAGTTAAGCAAGTGGTCCAAAGTTTGAGGGGGAAAGGAGATGAGAAAGGGTTTCCAAGAGGCGTTGTGGGTGAGCTGACTAGCATGAAGGATATCTGAGAAATATGATTGTTTAGCAGCAAGAAGAAAATCATCATATAAGATGTTATATAATGAGTATGAATTAATTAAAGTCACACTCATATTTGGAATGAAGCCATCATATTTCCAGTCGGTGTAGAGCACGTTGCATCGACTGGAGGTGGGTTGAAAGCCAGGGTTGAGAGGGTTTACGAGATGGATGGAAAATAGAAGCAGGATAATGACTATTGACAGAAGAAGAAAGTGAAGAGAAGATAATGGAAGCTGCAATGTTTGCTGACAGAGCAAAGAAAGTGCAGTGGGATGGTAGAGCAGAGATACAAGTGGAGATAAATAATGGGGTATTGAAACTGTGCAGTTTGCGCCAGAAAAATTAGTGGGGCGAATCAGAGACAGGTAATGCAGGAGGTATTGGAAAGATAGAGGCAAGAAGAAGACAATTAATAGAAAGGTGAACACGGAGAGATGATGCATCAAAAAATGGACAGAGAGGAGGAAACGAAAATCAGATCAAGATGGGACCCAGAAATATGTGAGGGGAGAGTGTGGATAGGAGAAAGGAAATAAGAGTCCCGAATGGCAAGAAGTGGAAGTGAGGAGTGAGCAGAAGCAAGATGAAGATTACATTTATTTATTGACTATTATGCACTTTGGTGCGTGTCTCTTTAAGGTTTGTAGTGTATTAGAGATATACTATAATACTACTACTAATAATAATAATAATAATAATAATAATCCTAAAAAGATAAGCACATGAGAGAGGTGCTCAGAAGGGTGGCCACAGGAATGTAAGATTAGTTCAGATTCAGATGCATAAACCTATACACCTTTTACTCAGCTTACACCCAGTGATGAAAAGCTATATAAAGATTCAGGAAATACATTCAGAAAATGAGTTTGAAAGTGTGCTCTATTAAAAATAAAACTCAAGGAAAAGCAGTACAAATTCTCAGAAGAAAGCAAAGCTCAATTAGTTCAACTTAATCCCACTAACAGCATTATATGTCAAGGTAAGGATGAAGCATGAAAAGGATGCGGCTGAAGGCCATCAATCAGACAAATCCAGATTGTCTTTTACTGGGGACAACACAGCAGGCCGTAAAAGTTCAAGCTGAAAAACAAAGAGATAAAACATCTCTACCACCACATCACACACCCTGTACCTAAATAATGCACTAAAATCTAAGTATACTCCCACTGAGCATAAGTGGACCAAACTATTTCTCCTATCTTGACCCTCCTAACTTTCATTCCTCAGTTTCCCGCAATACTTAAAGTTTGTTCACTATGTCACTGTGTATGTGACCCTGTGCCCAACCTCACAACACTGTGGATGATACAAAAGAAATATTGATACATGAGTGGAAGAGTCCCTCTGGGCTACCCTCAAGACTGTCTATGAGAGTCCCAGTTTGTATTTCTGGAAAAGTGGAATAGTTTGATGATGCTGGGTGCCATATTGTAGCTGTAGCACCTAGTATCTATGTATACCAGTCTCTGTGATACCAGCATTTGTGATGTCAATGATTGTGATGTTAGTGTGTAACCTTGGGTTTGTCGAGAGTGAGTGAGTGTTCCAGGAGTGGCAGTTGGAAAAGGGGAGGATGACCAAGTTGTGGATGACTGGTTTTCGTACTATCATTCTACCCAGCTATCACTCTATATGTCTGTCAGGGTGTTATAACTTACCTAATGCATTTACCTCTTGTACCCAGGGTACCCAGAGGAACAATTAAGCCTACCAGTACACTGCGACTTAAAACCAGTGACCATTTGTACTGCAGACGCACATTGCAATATCGGCAACAAGGTGGTCTGAAGGTTCCGAACTGTGCTGCTGTGGTGATAGAGCAGCCAACATCAAGATAACTACTGCCTTGTAAGGAACTATCCACATCCACAAGTAAGTGACAGCGGGCAGGGGCCACCCTAGGAGATGCCAGCTGGGTGGAGCAGTGTACCTATTAGTGATAGGAGACATCCATTGGTAAAGGGAGCTGTGGTGTGCTGTAGAGGAGAACATTCCCTTTTGGCTGGAGGTGCACAGAAAGTTCCAATTTAGGGCAGGTTGCAGCAATTTACACTGTGTGTGTCGGAGTGAGAATGCCACCAACGGAAAAAAAGGCTCAGGACCCAAGGTGTTTGTAATCAACTCTGGGCCAGGAGGGAAAAGGCTTTCGGTCCGGGCTGAGAGGTACCAAGTGGGGTTGAATTCCCAGATGTAGGCTGTGAGGAGTAGTGGCCGGAGGATGAGTGTTTCAGGAGCATACAAGGAAGAGTGGCAGAGTGGTTGCTCCAAGGATGATGAAGACTGCATGTGTAGTCATGATGGCCAATGTTTAGAGCTATTACCGTGCCAATGGGCAGCAAAGGAATGATGATGTTGCTTATTGGCAACATGTGCACATGATGAGATTGTTGGTAGCATCGTGGATAGGGGTTCCAGATTGGTTCCTTCTAGGAGTGTGGTAAAAAAGGTAATGTTAGGTTTTGCTGCCTGTTTATTCTACAAATGTGATGTGTTTGAGTATTGGCCTCATGTTCTGGCTAAGTAGGAAGAGTAGACATTTTGTAGTTTTAGAAACATTTTGGATCACAATTTAGACATATGTGTCCACATTGATAAATATATGGCTTTCTGGGGCATAGGACTGCACAACCTCCAACTCTCTCTTCCTGAACATCTCCCTTCTCAAGCACTCCGCTCATCCACTTCCAACTCTCTGAGGGTCAGACACTTTTCCAAACAGAGAGTTGGGGGACGATTTCTCTCTTCGGCTGGGGCTTCCCTCTGGAACAGCCTTCCTGCCTCTCTCAAATTTGAGCAGAACCACCTCTGGTTCCGGATGCAACTCATGACCTTCCTTTTCCCTTCCACTTTCTCTCTTCCTCCCCCCAACTGATGTCCCGACTGCTCGACGTACTGGTCACCTGGCTACCTTCTGAACTCCGGCCCAGGCTCCTGCATGTCCAGTTTCCCTTGCACTGCCTCTAGGGCTCCCCAACACTTCTGGTCTGTATTTGCAACCCTACAGTCCCTTCTCTCTGCACTTATAGCCACTCGCTGGCTGCACTTATTAAGTTACCTGCAACCCCCTTCGGCACTTCTCCTCTTGTACTTCCCTGCACTTGCGCGATCTGAATGACACAAGGCCTAGTAGGATCGTTTTTGTCCTCCCTCTGTTTCCCCCTCCTTGTCTTGTTGTGCCTAGAAACACTTGTGTACAGGTGCGTTATAAATGCCATATCATATTATATGCAGGTATTTAAATTTATATTTTGTATGTGGATGCTGGTTGGTCTGAATGGATCGGAATCTTGATGTATTGGTGTGGGGTGGTCTGCATTTATATGGCAAGGACGCTTACGTGTAGGGCTGTCTGCATGTATTGACATTTTGGAACTGTGGTACGCATAGGAGATGTGTACATGGGACCTATGTTGCAATGGACTGGTACTAGCAGAAGATATGAATTGGTCAATTCATATCAGTTTGTCTTGTTGTCTGGTTTGTCTGAGGGAAATACATTCCAGGTTACTTTAGGTGGCATATCAGAGGTGCGCCATTTTAGTCATTCTTTGCTGTATTCTTCGGGTGTCTCTGGAGGTATGCAAGGTCAGGTGTGGAGTATGTATGCTTTGTTATTGGTAGTTACAGAATACTTCAGAAATGCCTTGTTTGTCTTTCTTATTTGTAAGTCCTTCAACGTCAGCTTATTTGGCTGGCACTTCTGAGTTTTTGTGATGGGCATTTGTGTGTTTGCGTATGGTCTAGGTTGGATGGCAGTTTGTAGGTTCACCTGTTGGTTGTGTTGCTCCAGGCTGATGGGGTGTGTGGATTAGGTGAGATATTACTGGTTGTGTTTGGGTAAAAGTGAGTTTTCTGTATTGGCCAGTATTGCTTTCTTCCCTATAGTTTTGTTTGTGGTATAGCTGAGTGAGAAATATAGTAGTGTGATGTTACTGGTTGCCATGTTGGAGCTGTAGCACCCAGTGTCTGTGGTGTGAGTGGTTTGTGTAGAAAGGCAGATGTATCCATCATCTCTAGAGTCCACCTTCCTCACCTCCATCATACTGAAAGAACAGCAAGAGCGCACTGTGTGTGACACCAGGTATCGTCCCAATACTGCATCGAAGATATGAGAGATGTTATGCACTCAGACAACCGTATCAAATGTACCCTTACGCTGACATGGTGGAAGTATGTCTGCATACACCACTGAATATAGAAGAGCTGTAAGGGAAATCAGACTAGAGCAAAGTGATATCATGAAGGGAAGACACTAGGACGCGCTGAAATGATATGTGAATACTTAAAGGATGATGATGTAACTGAAGTAACAAGAAAACATGTATGCAGAGACGAAGAAATCATATACACTTAGAAGATAAGTGAGAAGAGAAGTAGCAAATGTATATACGCAGAAACACAAGGAAGATGAGATATATAGAAGCTTGCTGCAGGAGAAAATATGACCCGGGTAAAGCGACCATGAATGAAAGATGGACATTGGTTTTGTATAATAGTGAGCTAAGAAGCCTTGAATGGAGAGACTAGAATTGCAGAGCTAACAGATGCTGAAAACAGCTTCATCCGAGGAAAAAAGAACATTTGTTTGGATTGGGATCAAGGATGCCACATCAAAGAGGCAACTGCAAGGTACAAGGGCAGTCAAAGATGATAAGCTACATACGCAGGACATATTTCTCCAAGATAAAGTGAAGGAGAAAACAACTGCAGGAGCCAAGTAATGGACCATTAAAAATGCAGAAAGCATATGCAAGGCAAAGCAACCAAGTCTCCCGAGGCCATGAGAGTAATAGCACCCAGCTCAATTGAATTAAATAGCTCTAAATAAAAGGTCGAAATGGACAAAATCATGGTCTCCTCACACGTGGTGCAAGACTCGAAAATAAGGCCTATTCATTAAGCTCCAATTGAAGATAGCTGCATAGGTATCCCTTAAAAGTCTCAAAGAAGAGAGCAGTCAGCAAAGTCAACTACAGTAAAGAAGACTTGGCCCAGGGCCTAGCCAATGAGAGATGTTCGGCCAATTGACCAAAGGGGCAGTGGTCTGACGTTGTTCCACTTGTTCTCAGTAGATGTGCTCCAACATTCCTTTGTCACTTTGTAAAACGTGGGGTTTCACCCTAAGTAACCCAGGGTAATCCAGACGTGGACCCCTTTCTTACTGTGTCTTAGAGAGGTGCAGCCTCACCTCACTGAGGAGGCCCGACTAAGCCAAAACACCTGTCTGGGGTTGCTGATGGTACTGTAACCTGTAACCTATGCTCTAAGCTGTACATATTCTTACTTTTTGCGCCCTTATACTTCAGGGTCCGGTGCGCACAATAAATTCTAAACAAACAAACTCTTGTTCAGATGAGATTTGCCAAGCTTTTCGGTGCTGGACTGCCCTTGTGGGTGGGACAAAGACTGATATGCAAGTGGATATTTTTCCTCTATGAAGGGAGCAATGAGCTAAACGTGGTTGTAGACCCTCCTAAATGGAAAACATTCCATAGAACAGGGTATTTGACCCATGTTCGTTCTCAGTAAATGGGCTCCCACACTCCTTTGTGACGTTGTTCCCTGCACCTGGGTTACGTTTTCCTTCATTTTGCAACCTCATGCGACAGAAGACAGAGAGCTTTTTTTCAGTAATATCAATAGAAACTTATCATGAGATTCCAGCTGAGAATAAATTGTTCAGTAGAACAGCAGTGATATTTACAGCCATATTTGTGCCAAGAATTCAGACTGCAATGAATGCAAAGTGGTCACAAATAACCAGTCGGGAACTGTTACAAGCAATACATAAAAAAATAAAAGGATTTATTTCAATTAGACAAGAATTAAGGGCCATCAGAGTTATGACCCTCCAGAACAGGTATGTGCTGGACTTAATTACAGCAATGGAAGGCAGTGTGTGTGCCAAGATCGGGCCTTCTTGCTGCACATACAAACCTACCCATGATGGAAAAAATTGAACCCTGACAGAAGCAATAACTATGTTGTAAACTCTGCACATGAAAATGGAGAAGTAGATGAGACTGAAGAGGATGTTTGGTTTTCGTCCCTGTTCTCATGGGTTCAAACCTGGCTAGCAAATGCTTTCAAGCTGATTGGAGCAATACTAATGTTAGTATTGCTGGGATTCTGTCTTATACACAGCAAACAAGCTGTTGGGATGAAGATAATGATCAATGTGAATACTGTGACTGATGAGCACATGCAGACTGGAAGTACCACCCTGAAAGGAAGTCCCCTGAAACCCCCAGGAACAACGGTGTATTACTCCAAGGATCATAAGAACTATGTGGTATGTTGGGTGTTCTGTCATCCGACTGGGGAGTGTTGCCATAGGACCTGCGGTGTGGATGAGCACATAAAGAGTGCAGGGGACCTGAGGGTTGTGATGAAGATATGGATTCTGAAGAAACCACAGTGTGAAGAAAAGGTGAAAGAAAATTGAGGAGGTGGTCAAGGACTCCACCAGAGGGGGGAATGTAGAGAGGCAGATAAACACGTCATCAATAGTGCCCGCCCCTTATCTACATCATTTTGAAAAAAACAGCAAGAAAGCACTGTGCAAGAAACCTGGTATCATCCCAATACCACATCCAAGATATGAGAGATGTTATGCACTCAGACAGCCGTATCAAATGTACTCTCATACTGACGTGGTAGAAGGATGTCTGCAAACACCACTGAACACAGAAGAGCTATTAGTGAAGTTTGACGAGTGAAACGTGATGTAATAAAGAGAAGACACAAGGGCACACTGAAACGATATGCGAACACTTAAAGAATGAAAATGGAACTGAAGTAGGAAAAGGTATGCGAATATGACGGAATCATATACACTGCGAAGATGAAGTGAGAAGAGAATTAGTAGATGTATGTATGCAGAAACGCAAGGTAGATGAGAAATAAAGAAGCTTGCTGCAGTAGAAAATATAACATGGGTAAAGCAGCCATGATAAGAAAATGGGTGTCGACTCTGTATAAATAGTAAGTAAAAAGTCTGAAGGAGAGAGACCATGGCTGCAGAGATGACAGATGCTGGAAAACAGCTTTGTGCAAGGAACAAATGGTATTTGCTTGGTTTGGGATCGAGGATGCCATAGCAAGAAGCAATTGCATAGTACGAAAGGAGTCACAGAAGATAAGCTACATACAATATTTCTCTTAGATCAAGCAAAGGACTGAACATTTGCAAGTGCCAAGTATTAAACAAGCAAAGATACAGAAAGCATGTGCAAGACGGAGTAACCAAGTCTCCAGAGGCCAAGAGGAGTGATATCATTGAATTAAATAGTACTAAATAGAAGGTCAGGATGGACAAAATCGTGGTCTCCTCACAAGTGGTGCAAGACTAGAAAACAAGGTCTATTCAGCACCAGACAAAGATAGCAATTCCATCCCTTGAAATTTCTGAGGAAGAGAACAGTCAGCATGGTCAACTACAAAGACGAAGCCTTATTTTAGGGCCTCACTGATGTGAGATGGTGTAACGCTCACCTGACTCCCACAGAGGCGCTGACCAGGACTGGAATGAAGTTGCTTCTTCCGGTGAGGCGCTGGACTCAGAGTATGGCAGGGCCGGTTCTTCTGTATGTGAAAAGGGGGGGTGTTAATGATCTGCGAGGCAATGTGCAGCTTCCCACTCCCTTCACCTCCTGAACGAACCCCCTTTCTGTAATTCCCCTAGAATCTCACCTTTGGTTTTGTGATGGCGAGCTCTCCTTCCTGCTTCTGGTGCAGGGGCGCGTTGAAACCCAGTTAATTCACTGGATTCACTCTCATACATCCATGTTGGTTCTGCTAATGTCAGAGAATAAAAAATCTCTATTGTCTTTCTTTCAGGTGCAGAACATGGATCCCGAGAAGAGCGATGAAAACGATGAAGAATGCTCAGGTTAGTGTTCAAAGAATGTTTTTCCTCTGAGTGCAATATTAAACGCTAATGCAGATGTCTTTTTCCCCATAGGGGCCGGGGTCAGAATGCTGAACGAGCATAGACCCGAAACGAGAGGTAAGTTCCGGTAAGTCTTTAATGAGAGTCTTTATTATGTCTTTTCATTCTCTCATTAATTCCGCTGTCTTTCTTTTCCCCTTAGGGGCTGGGGTCTGCAGGTGCCTGTATGCGGCAGAGACCCGAAATGAAGTATGACCCAAACAGGTAAGTCTAAATGGAAGCTCTGGCTTTCCTTATGCTCTTCTCACTCTCACCTTTGTTTTCTGTCTTTTTTCCCCAGGTGCCGGGTTGATGCAGCAAATCCGGACGAGCGCCGCTGGCAATGGAGGCTGGCAGCAAGGTGAGTGAAATGCGGCGCGGCAACAACGGGTGAGTTGACCTTTTAAAATGAAAGTCTTTCCTTTTCAGGATCGCCGACGGGACGACTCTTGGACGAGGTTGAAACAGGTAAGGGCTCTTCTTTTGTCCAATTCTTTCTCCTTCTCCACATGCAGGTGTTTCAGGATGCAGGCGGGCGTGGCAGAAGTCCAGAAGCAGGAGCAGGCACGGTGAGCGTCCAGCTGCTAGATGCAGAACAACGCGAAGCACGTGTGGCAGTCCGGGCGTGGTTTAAATAGCCTTGGAAGAAGTTCCAGGTAAGTATTCTTCCACGGTCCCCACCCAAGTAAAATAGTTCCTTTAATAAAGTAGTCCCTCCTAAACCTCATTTGGTTTGAGGCTTTATGCAGCATGGTCTGCGTCAGGTAAGTGCACCAAACACCTTCTTTTATGAGCCTGGCGCCTTTGGCGCCAGGACTGATGTCCAATATGAGCCTGGCGCCAAAGGCGCCAGGACAAAGTTCAAAGAGCCCCTATTAGGGGACGCTGGGTCTTTTCCCGAGGGCATGATGCCTGCTTCCGGGGGTGCTGGGCCTGTCCCGGTGCTCTGGGGGCAGGCATCATGACAGCACTCCCCCCCAAGGCCCCTCCCAAGGTCGTTCCTTCTGGAGGTTTCGGTTTGTTTGGGAAATTCCGATGGAACCTTTTTACCAGCCGAGGTGCATGTACATGGTCGCTGGGTTCCCAAGACCTTTCTTGAGGCCCATACCCTTTCCAATCAATTAGATAGAAAAGCTTTGATTTTGAGATTTTAGAATCCAAAATGTCTTTTACCTCGAATTCAGGTTCCCCATCTATCTGAATTGGTTCTGGAGGCTTTATTAATCTGGTTCCTGGTTGCACTGGTTTCAAAAGTGACACATGAAAAACGGGATGAATCCGCATGTTGGTTGGCAGCTCGAGCTTGACTGCCACTGGATTAATGATAGCTTTGATCGAATAAGGGCCTAAATACCTTGGATTAAAAGTTCGAGGTCCCTTGAGCGATAAATGTTTTGTAGCCAACCATACTTGATCTCCTATTTGGTATGAAGGCGCCTCCCTCCGATGCTGATCTGCATTTTTCTTGTATTTCTCTTTCGCTCGTTGCAAATGGGCAGTTGCATTCTTGAAGGCTTGAGTTATAGTGGAATGCAAATGGTCCACTGCGGGCATTTCGAGGCTCAGAGGAGAGTCCAGGTCTGAAGTACAAGGGTGATGTCCATATAGGGTGTAAAAGGGGCTTTGTCCAGTTCCAGAGTGCACCGAGTTATTGTATGCATATTCAGCCACCCATAACAAATCCTTCCAATTACCCTCCGATTGGTGCAACATACACCGTAGTTATTGTTCAAGGGTCTGGTTCGTTTTCTCCGTCTGACCATCGGTCTGTGGGTGGTGGCTGGTTGAGAGTCTTACGTCGATTTGTGCCAGTTGGCAACACTTTTTCCAAAAGTGTGAAATAAACTGGCTTCCCCGGTCGGAGACTAATATGGACGGGAATCCATGCAAACGGATAATATTTTCGAGGAATTCCTTGGCAAGGACAGAAGCTGAAGGTAATCCTCTCAACGGAATAAAATGAGCCATTTTTGAAAATAAATCCACCACAACCAGAATGGTATTGTATCCATTACAAGGGGGCAGGTCCATGATAAAATCTAGTGATAAGGTGTGCTAAGACGCTGGTGGAATGTCTAAAGGCTGAATAAGACCGGCGGGTCTTGTCTTTTGGCCTTTGTTTTGGGCGCAAACTCCACAGCACTTCACAAAAGATTTAATATCCTTTCGCCAGGAAGGCCACCAGAATTGTCGTTTAATTTTTTCCTCAGTTTTGGCAATGCCAGGATGTCCTTCCATCAGGGCATCATGATGACGGGAAATAACCAGTTCTTGTAATTCCTTTTCTGGCAGAAATAAGCGTCCTTGGAAGTAAGGTAGGCCATTGTTGACCGAAAAGTAAGATCCTCTTTGGATCCAATCCTGCAAGGCGGTAGAGTCCAGGAGTTGTTTTACTCGTGCTTGAATGTCTTCGAAGGTTTGTAAGGAGGTTAATCCCAAAATTCTTTGTTCGGGAATGATCGGCACAGGTTCTGAATCAGTGTCTATTTCTCCCATTCCTATTCGAGATAGTGCATCCGCTTTGCCATTCTTACAGCCGGGACGGTAAGTGATTACAAAATCGAACTCAGCAAAGAACAAAGCCCATCGGAGCTGACGTGACGATTGAGCCTTGGCAGTCTTTAAGTATTGCAAGTTTCGGTGATCAGTGATCACGGTAATGGTGTGCCTGGCGCCAAGAAGATAATGCCGCCAAGCCTTAAAGGCGGACTTAATGGCTAATATTTCCTTATCGGTAATTGCATAATTTACCTCAGGCGGTGAGAACTTTCTGGACCAGAATGCTACAGGATGCAGTTGGTTGGTTTCAGGGTCTCTCTGAGACAGGACAGCTCCCATGGCTAAACTGGATGCGTCAGTTTCGACTATGTATGGGAGATTGGGACGCGGGTGCTTCAAAATAGGTGCAGACGTGAATTTAGCTTTCAATTCCTGAAAGGCCTGTTCAGCTTCCTTGGTCCATTCGAAACGTTTATTTTTCCGCAAGAGTGCAGTGATGGGTTGTACTACACGTGAAAATTCCGGAATAAATCTGCGATAAAAATTGGCGAAACCAAGCATGCTTTGGACCCCTTTCACCGAACTAGGAGATGGCCATTTGAGGATGGCCTCCACTTTCCGTGAGTCCATTCGGTCCCCATTAGGTGTCAGGATGAATCCGAGAAACTCAACCTCGGTGGTATGGAAAACACACTTTTCCAGCTTAGCAAACAGTTTGTGCTGACGCAATTTCTCAAGGACGGCCCGGACATGCTTTTGGTGATCAGATTCCGAAGAGGAGTACACAAGAATGTCATCGATATATACAACAACACAAACATCGATGAGTTCCCGAAGGACATCGTTCATGAAGAATTGGAAGGCAGCAGGCGCGTTGCACAACCTGAAAGGCATCACCTGGTATTCGAATAATCCGTATTTTGTACGGAAGGCGGTTTTGCATTCGTCGCCTTCCTTTACTCGCACCAGATGATAAGCCCCCCGGAGGTCTAACTTGGTGTATACGCAAGCGTCCTTCACCTGGTCAAGGAGTTCAGGGATCAGAGGCAGAGGGTAACGGTTTTTAACCGTTATCTGGTTCAATGCGCGGTAGTCGATACAAGTTCTAAGGTTGCCTTCTTTTTTGGGCACGAAGAACAAAGCCGAGGATGCCGGGGACTTTGACGGGCGAATAAAACCATTGGCTAGGTATTGATCCAAATATTGTCTCAAATGCTGGTTCTCAGGTTCAGTAAGGGCATAAATCCTGCTACAAGGAGGTTGTGCACCGGGCACCAGATCGATTTGGCAATCGTACAATCTGTGGGGAGGTAACGTGTTGGCCTGTTCCTTTTGGAAGAAGTCCTGAAAGTCTTGGTATTCCGGAGGTAGTTGCATGGAGGCAGAGGTTACAGATGCTAGACTAATCTTCAGATTTTCTGGGTAGCAGGTTTGTGCACAATCCGGGAAGGTTATTCTCTTAGCTCGCCAATCAATTCGAGGATTATGTGTCTCTAACCATGGAATTCCAAGAATAACCTGAAATTGTGCAGCCTTGATTACATCAAACACAACTGCCTCCCGATGGCCATCCGGACCAATAAGAGTCACCTCAGTAGTGGAATGTGTTACCGGTCCAGAGGCAATTTCAGTTCCATCGACTGTGGTGATGACATCTTTGCTGGTTTTAGGACGCAGAGGGAGGTTAATCCTAGAGACCAATTCACGATCCACATAGTTTCCTATAGCCCCACTATCGATGTATGCCTTTATTGCATGTAACCGCTTAGGCTGTTCCGGATCTACGAGAACCATTGGCACAATGAAATGCGAGGTCTGAGAGTTCGTTTTCAAGCTCGGCAAGCGGACCCCTATACTTGTCTGGCGGAGTCGTTTCCCGAAACAGAGTCTTCATGGTTTTTATCAGCGGCGCCTACCACCTTCTTGGGCGGTTTTGCTGGGCAATCTCGTAGAAAGTGTCCAGAGTTCCCACAATAAAGACATAATTTTAACTGCCGCCTCCTTTCACGTTCCTTTTGAGTTAAAGGTCCTTTAACTCCTCCAATTTGCATAGGCTCAGAGACATCAGCACCCTTGGGGTTAGCGTGGGTCTTGACCAAAACCCGGGTCTCAAACTTGGACCGATCTGCTTTTCTGTTTTGAAGTCTGTGATCCAATTGGACCACTAAGTCTATATATTCTGTGCATTCTTGGGGCGGATTTACAACCTGGGCCAAGACGTCTTTAAGTTCTCCGCGTAGACCTCGATAAAATAACGTGATTCTTTTATCCTCTGGCCACCCAGTTTCCACAATTAGTCTATTAAAGGTTGCAATGTAGGATAGGAGGTCCTGATTGCCCTGTCGCAGGGATAGAAGTTCGTCATCCAGAGCCTGCCCCTGAGAGTGTCGAGCAAATAACCTTTCCATGCTTGCTTGAAATCCTTGAAAATCACGGAGAATTGGGTCATCTTGAGTAACCAGTGGAACTGACCAATCGGCAGCACAGCCGCTGAGATATGACAATACAAAGGCTACCTTGGTCTGATCATTAGGGAAGGCCCCAGGTCTGCATAGGATGTGCAAACAACACTGATTCATGAATACGGCAAATCATTTGGGGTGCCCAGCAAAGCGTTCGGGTGGGGCCAGTGGCAAATTTCCAGGTAGATTAATCTGCACAGGGTTACTGGAAACCATAGGAGCGGGGTTCCCTCCGGAACCGGGTAGAGGAGTTTGTCCAGCTTGACCTTGCAAAAGCTGTCTGGCCAGGTCATCAGTTCTTTCCTTTGATACTATTAATTCCCTCCTGAGGGCATTAGTCTCTTGACGAGCGGCATGTACTTCGGCCCGTAATTCCCCCAGTAACTGGGCCAACTGATCAGTCTCAGAAGTTTCCATAGCGCCTGGGAGGGAATTTGTAGGAAGGCTTTGCGTTCTGTAACGCTCACCTGACTCCCACAGAGACGCTGACCAGGACTGGAATGAAGCTGCTTCTTCCGGTGAGGCGCTGGACTCAGAGTATGGCAGGGCCAGTTCTTCTGTATGTGAAAAGGGAGGGGCGTTAATGATCTGCGAGGCAATGTGCAGCTTCCCACTCCTTTCACCTCCTGAACGAACCCCGTTTCTGTAATTCCCCTAGAATCTCACCTTTGGTTTTGTGATGGCGAGCTCTCCTTCCTGCTTCTGGTGCAGGGGCGCGTTGAAACCCAGTTAATTCACTGGATTCACTCTCATACATCCATGTTGGTTCTGCTAATGTCCGAGAATAAAAAGTCTCTATTGTCTTTCTTTCAGGTGCAGAACGTGGATCCCGAGAAGAGCGATGAAAACGATGAAGAATGCTCAGGTTAGTGTTCAAAGAATGTTTTTCCTCTGAGTGCAATATTAAACGCTAAAGCAGATGTCTTTTTCCCCATAGGGGCCGGGGTCAGAATGCTGAACGAGCATAGACCCGAAACGAGAGGTAAGTTCCGGTAAGTCTTTAATGAGAGTCTTAATTATGTCTTTTCATTCTCTCATTAATTCCGCTGTCTTTCTTTTCCCCTTAGGGGCCGGGGTCTGCAGGTGCCTGTATGCGGCAGAGACCCGAAATGAAGTATGACCCAAACAGGTAAGTCTAAATGGAAGCTCTGGCTTTCCTTATGCTCTTCTCACTCTCACCTTTGTTTTCTGTCTTTTTTCCCCAGGTGCCGGGTTGATGCAGCGAATCCGGACGAGCGCCGCTGGCAATGGAGGCTGGCAGCAAGGTGAGTGAAATGCGGAGCGGCAACGACGGGTGAGTTGACCTTTTAAAATGAAAGTCTTTCCTTTTCAGGATCGCCGACGGGACGACTCTTGGACGTGGTTGAAACAGGTAAGGGCTCTTCTTTTGTCCAATTCTTTCTCCTTCTCCACATGCAGGTGTTTCAGGATGCAGGCGGGCGTGGCAGAAGTCCAGAAGCAGGAGCAGGCACGGTGAGCGTCCAGCTGCTAGATGCAGAACAACACGAAGCACGTGTGGCAGTCCGGGCGTGGTTTAAATAGCCTTGGAAGAAGTTCCAGGTAAGTATTCTTCCACGGTCCCCACCCAAATAAAATAGTTCCTTTAATAAAGTAGTCCCTCCTAAGCCTCATTTGGTTTGAGGCTTTATGCAGCATGGTCTGTGTCAGTTAAGTGCACCAAACACCTTCTTTTATGAGCCTGGAGCCTTTGGCGCCAGGACTGATGTCCAATATGAGCCTGGCGCCAAAGGCGCCAGGACAAAGTCCAAAGAGCCCCTATTAGGGGCCGCTGGGTCTTTTCCCGAGGGCATGATGCCTGCTTCCGGGGGTGCTAGGCCTGTCCCGGTGCTCTGGGGGCAGGCATCATGACAGATGGTAGGCTAATTGGGCAAGTGGACAGTTGTCTGACGTTGTTCCCTGCACCTGGGTTTCATTTTTCTTAAGTGCTGCTAACGAGTCGAATGTCCAAGGTTGGGAGAGAATGCCAACCAATCATGAGGGCCTATGTAGCAATTGACTATACATTGTTGCAATAGCCAATTTACTTCTGTTATTCTGCTAGTATCCGTAGTATACCGAGTTAAGAGGTAAGAGGTAAGGCGTGCCTACCAGATAAGGGGCATCCAATGATGTTGCTAAGACCTAAACGAAATATAAGGATACATTTTCCGCTAACCAATCCCTCCTTTCAATAGGTTTTTACTGTTTGCCACGTAGGATCATTTCATAGCTGACGTATATCAAGGTATACAGATTTTGTGTAACCAAAATGTATTCAAGAGTGTGTGCGCTGCCAACTGTTTGTTCACCAGGTTTCCCTACTTATTGAGTTGATAATAAAGTGGAATATTTCCATATTCTTTGAGTCTGTCCAGTTGTTTGGACCTGAGCTCGTTTATTGGTAATTCCATCTGGCTCTTGGAACGCTCCAGGTGCTACAGCACAGGACCGTATTGTCCAACTGAATCCATTATTTCATGGACCGGGCGTCTTATTCTTAACTGCATTGCTCTGTAGTAGGTCTAGAGGTCTGGAAAAGACCACCCCCCCTACCTCGACCAAATCAAAGTGTCATAGTGTGTGGGGTCAGAAATTTGAGGCAGACAAATTTTGGATGAGTTCTCAAAATACGCCATTTTATTAAATCATACATTTCATCAAACACCTCATGACCCCTACCCTGATGATGATTTCCCTGCCTATCAAAACCTAAAGGAAACACTCTAACAAAGGATACCTGGTCCTCACACTTAAGCATAACATACACAAGAACATATTTGGAAATTCACAACAAACATTAATAATGATATTTCTCATATATTCACAGTCTTTCTTTATGAACTGGGTGAGCTCCCCTTCCGCAGGTTTCACTTTAAGTTCAGTTCCAATGGTCAACATAAAGAAACAAGGAAATCTGGGTTTGGAACAAAGTTCCAACTCAGTTCTTCACTCCTTCACCCTTGTCAAAAGAAAGTTCCTTTAAACAATGTTCAACCAACAGAAAGATGTATTTTTCTTCCTGGAATAATAGTTTCCACTTTATCAAATAGCATCAATGATGTTCTGGTTCACAATGCTTTTCCACAACATAGAAATGTTGTAGAGGAAATGCAGTTCCTTGTCAGATTCAAAGAAATGAAACCTCTGGCAAGATGAAAGAAACACAGCCTTAGTAGCACTTTTCAAGTTTCTCCTAATAGCTTCATAAATCAAAGTTTATATCTTTGTCAGGATGACCTCACATCACCACCACTTCCACATGGATAATTCTCATATCAGGTTAACTTCTGTAAGGATTCACCATGCGGGTCTACTCACCTGCCCCATAGTGTTCCACATTCAACTGGGCTTCTGAAGTTTAAATCTACTGACAACAAAAGATTTATCACTGCTTCAAAAGTATGCAACTTTTCAGAAAAGACAATATTCACATCCATGCTCCTCAACGCCTTGATGTAGGCAAGACATGTGTCTTCTTAACATTTACCTTTAAGAAGGGCAGCCCCTTTGCCCTTTATCTTTCTGCAGCATTAGTATTTCCCATAACCTCAACATTTGCACCTTTGTGACTTTGAACACCTTTTCAGAAAGGACAAGATCCACCATAGTGCTGTTCAACTCTTCTAAGTAAGCAAGGCACTCTTCTTATGAACAATCACTTTGTCAAAAGGGCAGCCTCTTTGCCACTCTTGTCTCTCTGCCACAAAAACACAAAATGTGCACTTAAGTATGTCATTTTAGCTATCCTACTTATGGCTTTAGTAATGTGAGCTAGATCAATTTTTAGGGAACATTTAAATTCAGCAGGCTCCACCTTTTTACAACCTTGCATTTGCCTCCTTCTTTTCTGTCACCAAAGCCGCTTACTGGTTTGCATGTTAGTCTTTTTTTGGCTGGAGACAAATCTTGCACAACTCTTGGCTTGGGCAATGCTTGTACTCTCTTGGATTAGGACAATGTGTGCAGCATGCCTGGCTTCGGAAAAAATGCGTGTTTCACTTTTAGCTTGGGCAATGTCTGTTTCATTCTTGGCTTGGGCAATTTGGGTTCCCTTAAAACTAACAATTCAATATTCAGTCACTTAATTTCAATGCTACATCATCTTCAACAGCTTGATAATTGACTCCTTGGTTAACCTTTACTTTAATTTACTTTAATTAACTTATAATGCGCAGCAATGAACCCGTGGCCATGATGGCACGGACAAGACGATATATAACAAATAACAGATCACCTTTACCTCAGAGTTACTTTTTGAGCACACGCAACACATCTTTCTTCTGTTTCAGGTGGTTTAAGATTTAATTGACTTGGTTCAGAGTGTTTTACACTTACGCGTGTGCTATGAAAGAAGTTTACTCCTACTCGAGTCCTACTTCTGTAACTTCCCATTGCCCGACAATCAACGGTCGGTTTATTACTGTTTTCACTCCTCTGCAAGTGATTCTGCTTGGCTACAGTTGCCTGCCTTTGTTCGCGCAAGGGTTCAAAATGCTAATAACACTCACCTGCTTCTGTTTTGCTATCTTTGCCTGCTGCCATACTTGAACTACGTCTGGCTTCTTCTGGGCACAATATCCTTGCTCGGTGAAGGTGTCTTCATCCCCGTCATGCAGTCACGGAGCTCCTCCCGCTCCTGAGACCCTCGCCCGTATGCCAACTTTCAGCCACAGTCTCTGGCACGCTTCTTGCTGTGCAATCTCTGCCATCAGGTTCACATGGGGAAAAGCAGTCTTCCTTCACGCCTTCCACTGTGTAACCTCTGCACTCCAGATATATGGGGAACAGGACTCTCTAAGGACAGGCAGCTGAAATCTGCTTGGTCAAAATCCCGGCATCCCTTCTTTCCACCAACTACTGCTTGGATTGCCAACAACGTGCTTCTGCTCTGCTGCTGCAGTGCTGGGACGTTTCCAGTTCCCACTCCATCACCATATAATTTCCTGCACCGTAGGGGGCCTTTTAAGCCTCTCTGCTCCCTTTATGTGAGGGTCATTATGCTTAACAAGCTGACTACTCTTGCAACAATGCTCTTGAGCCCTCTTCCTCTTCCCAGTACTTAGGGGATTATGGGAATTATAGTCCTAACCAACACAATTAGATTTTCTTATCAGCTTTTTATTTTTAAATGCATATTTATTTCTCTTAAATGCATTTAAGGAAAAGTTACAAGTGTTTAATTGAAAAGGAGACGGACATTCATTTAAGCAATCATTTATAGGTTTCCTGTCTCTGTAATTCTGGGAGTAAGGGATATTGTTGACCTTGGAGGTCTCAATTGGTCTTTCCTCCCTTGGGATATTTAAAGATGTCACACTAGCTTTTCCCACATCAAAAGATTTAATGTGTAGTTCAGACCCATCATAATGACAATACGTCATTACATGTTTTGGTGCCTTTAAAAGGTCCTTCTCTTTTAGAGATAAATACTGTGTCTCATCCCACAGGAACTCATCACCACCCCTGGGACATAATTTGGGGGACACCACGGGTCTCAACTACAACTCCTGGCCCCCACAGTAGCAACCCCTGGGACTCCCTTGCGACCCCAACTTGAAAAGAAAAAGAATTGAAAAAAAGAATTGAAAAAGAAACTTCCTTTTTTTGCTCCCCCACCCCCTGAAAAACGGGTACTCCTGCTGTAGCAGGCCCTCCTGTGCTGCAGGGGGACCCGCCAAATCCAGGTCTGGTGGGTCCCCCCCTTGAGGGTAAAGGCTGGGCCGGGGAGGCTCTCAGTAGGGGTTGGAGCTGGCCGTGAAATGCAGCACATGTCACATGCCACGTTCAGTTCCAACCCCTTCTCCCTCAGCTTCCTTGCAGCTCACATACAGGAACCAGGAAGCTCTCGCAGCTTCCTGTTTCCTTTTTGTGAGCAGCACGGAGAAGCTGAGGGGGCCTGGAAGGACGGACCGAAGCTGCAAGAAAAAGGTAAGAAGGCTTTTTTTTTTGGTAATATGTTGTGTGTTTTGCATGTGTGTAGTGCATGTCAGATGTATGTATGTGAATGATGGGGGAATGAGAAGTGATGTGATGTGAGTTTTTGAATGTTCTGGGTGTGCGGGTGTGTGCCTGTGTAGAGAATGCAATGAGTGGATGTAAGAGAAGGTGTGAGTGACTGGTGGGTGAATGAGAAGAGATGTGATGTGAATTTTTGAATGTTCTGGGTGGGTTTCTGCCTGTGCGCAGAGAATGTAATGAGTCAATGTAAGAGAAAGTGTGAGTGACTGGTGGGTGAATGATAAGTGATGTCATGTGATGTGAGTTTTTGAATGTTATGGGTGGGTGGGTGTGTGCCTGTGTAGAGAATGCAATCAGTGGATGGAAGATAAGGTGTGAGTGACTGGAGGGTGCATGAGAAGTGATGCATTGTGGGTTTTTGAATGTTCTGGGTAGGTGGGTGTGTGCCTGTGTAGAGAATGTAATGAGTGGATGCAAGAGAAAGTGTGAGTGACTGGTGACTGAATGAGAAGTGATGTGATGGGTGTTTTTCAATGTTCTGGGTGGGTGGGTGTGTGCCTGTGTAGAGAATGCAATGAGTGGATGGGTGTGTGCCTGTGTAAAGAAAGCAATGAGTGGATGTAAGAGAATGTGTGTATGAGTGACTGGTGGGTTAAAGGGTATGAATGTGATGGTGCATTTTTGGATGTTCTGGGTGGGTTGGTGGTTGTGTGTGGCACCTGTGTAGAAAATGCAATGGGTGGGGGAAAGAAAAGGTGTATGATTCAGTGACTGGTGGGTGAATGAGTATGAATGTGATGGCGTGTTTTTGCATGTTCTGGGTGGGTGTTTGCCTGTGTAGAGAATGCCGACACAGGTCTAACATTGGGGTCTAACACGGTGAATACATATCAGATCTATCGCGGCTCACTGGGAGAAACTGCTACGTATTCACTGTGTCTCTCTACTCGTCAGAGACCGCGTGAAGAAGTGGGTGTTAAACGCCCCCAATGTTAGACCTGTGTCGGTTTATTAACAGCCAACACCTCCGTAATCACTTGCGCAAAGCACGTCATTGGAAATTTAAAAGCACGAAAAGTGCAGATGCCTAGTGGGGCACTGCAGAGATGTATGCCTTATCCTTCTAGATGTATTAAGAAAGTTGGTGAAGATACGTTAGAAGTACACCGTGCTCTAAATTCTGAAAAATACACTTAAGTCTGCTCGAATCGTGTGTACATTATATATGAAATAAATTGGTCCTGGTGATCAACCCTTGGGGTATTAAGTCGTTGTTGACTTTCCAAAAAGAAATATTGTCCTGAAGAGGGTCTTTTCAAAGAAAAGAAGTTAAGACACTAGAGATAGTGTCTGAAATAATACACGGCCGAAACATGTCGACAGTCATCTAAAATACCCACTTTTCTTGCTTGTGGGATTTCACGTGCAAACGAAGTGTATTCAAATAACACCTACACTTTGTGTTACGTACACCCCTTGTGTATTCCTTTTTTATTTTTCATTTGGTGTTGTTTTTTCTATCTAAAATTGTTTTTATTAATGGTGAATTACTGAATTGTTGAAATGTGCAATATGATATGTGTGGCAATTTGTGCCTTTTTTATTGATATGAAATATATGATGATTAAACTGAATTTTTGTAATGATTTGTTTTGTGTTGGGTCCATGGTGTCTAAGCAATATTAACATCGATATGATATTTGTTTATTTAGAAATTGTTGGTCATT
The DNA here is from genome assembly GCF_040938575.1 of Ambystoma mexicanum. NCBI lineage: Eukaryota > Metazoa > Chordata > Amphibia > Caudata > Ambystomatidae > Ambystoma > Ambystoma mexicanum. The sequence continues at coordinate 515,744,588 of NC_090939.1, forward strand.
TTGAAACATTGGAGCAAAGTAAAGAAGGGTAATTAGACTCACTTTATGTTTTTTGCGTTTTGATATAGTTCCCTTTGAGTTCTAATCCCCAGAGAGAAACAAGTTGGGAATTTACCTGGTTTCGGTAAACATATATTGGCAGAGCCAGTTTTGTACCCAGTGCCAATAATGATACTATAGAAAAACATCTTAAAGTAATCATAAGTATGGTCTGATATGGGAATAATAGCATATGTTGGTGGAGCCAGCATGGAAATGTATGGTCACTATACTAGGATATATTGCAGGGATCGGCATGATAATGCATTGGGAAATGCCCTGTACACTTGCATCTATTGTACTATTTTTCATTATTTACTCTACACCCTACAAAACAGATTGTTGGCCTTTTACCCAGAATGTTGGCATTTTACCCACATTTCCCCAGAACGTGTGGTTTGTAATGCACCATTTTAACCCATTATTTAAAATATTTACTCTGGGGAGGGAGAAGAATCCCCCTATACCTCCCCCAACCCATTTCCAACATTTCGAGCTCCCTCGCTATGCTCATTCGTAATCACATACTTGTGGCAAATATTTACACCTTCCAAAAAACAACTCACCACCCACCACTGGTGACCGGTATATTTTTGGACAAGGTACAGCCCCTTCTCTCTATGTTACGTTAAAGATTTAAGCTTTGATTGAAAAACATATTTACTTCTTTCACTTGCAGTAGTGCATGCCCCTGCAGCAGCATAATCATAATGGACATTCTGCACACTTGGTGGTCCGGGCCGGCCCTGAGTGTGGCGTGCCCTGTGCTTATCATAGACAGAATCACTTTATTCAAGAAAGTTATTCCTCCAACTAAGGTCCCTACAAATATTTAAATGTCCCTACAAAAAGTTTCTCATTATCCCTTGATGAAAATGTCCCTAGTAGACTGCTGGTGTATTGCCTATCTAGGTGAAGGGATAGTAGAGAAGAGCTAGCCATATCCTCACTCACTACTTTCCTAGTCTATTAAAACTACGGGTGCACTGTTTGGAAGTCAACAAACTCCTATCTCTTTATTCACGTTGCTTCCATTCAGTGTGCCTTATCATTTACCACTAAAAAACACAAAGGGTGGATATGTGTTCTAATTATCAACACTTTATCTCCCATGGTTCTTAAAAAAGATGTATTTCAACCAGGCTCACTGTTTATTTATGTGAGTCAAGTGGGTCAGGCCATCACCCTGAACCAAATAATGTCAACCGGTTTCAGCAGGAATATCTAATTTGCCGCTTTCTTCAGGACTTAAGACAGTGACATATTGTGACACAAACTAAAAGACAACAGTAATATCTATCGTCGAGTTCCAAATTTCTTGTCTGGAGAGGGCGTCTTCCAATTTCCATGGGACGTCTTATCTGGATAATCAGTCCCTATAAGGGAGAAATACACTTGCCAAAGGGACCTAGAGAACATATTTCTATTCTCATCTGTATCATTTTGCTGATTCATAGCTCTTACCTTAGAGGTATTTTCCACCAGGTATCGTCAAAGTTCACGTCTAGGTTCATGTTCTGTCTTGCTTCCTGAAAACACATAGTCCAGGTTCAGTTCTATCACTCAGATACAATATATATATGCTTTTTGGTCGCTGGCAAGTGGAATATCTATCACTTACCCTTCTCATTCAGATTATTATCCAATTCCTCTTATTTGATCACATAGTTTTTGATACAGAATCTCTGTCAATCAATGCCCAAATCTCCATGTATGGCCTGCTTCTAATCACATGGTCTTCCTAGGGGAAAAAAAGGTGTTTTTGTTTCAGTATTTCTTTTTGGCTAGCTCTAGCATACATTCTAAAAATATGCCTCAGTTCTTTCACTAATATTCCCCACGTTGTATCAGTGAACTCTCTCATGTGGCCACCCAGTATTTCTAGTTTTACAGCACAAGAGTTACTCTGGGTAGAAGGTATCGCTCCCGGTATCTCAAAATGATGTGTGTAAGTGACTAGACCATCATATCGCCTAGTCTGCCGTGGTATTGCAATCTAGCCCTAGGGTATGTTCCCGCCCATAGGTACTCAAAGTGTCTCATTTTGTTTTATTTGTTGTTTAACATTATTTTCCACTGCGTGCCGGAAAGTTAAGTAATGCCAGGTATCTCTAGGGTTGCATGCAGCACATAACAGTTAAATAATTCAAAAGTTAGCCGGCAGTCTGCGCGACAAAGTCAGTGTCTGTTACTACCTCGGCTGCCAAATCTACTGCCATGGTATCCGCTATCATGCCGCATTATCAAAGATGGAACTAGAGCATTCATGGTCTTACCTGAAGAGTCGCCACAGCGTGGTCTATCGCCTCTCCTTCCTGTGTGGTTCGAATAGCAGCCGCCATCTTGGAAGTGGGTGGTATTTATACCAGGCACACTACTGCAAGTTTTTGTTCAGTCCTCTTTCTATTGTTATTATGTTTACTTGCACGTTATTCCTATACATACTATTGTTCATATGAATGAGCTATTTATATGTTGGATCATTCACTGTTTCACGTTTGGGGAGCATGTTTTCTGAAATCGGGCAATTCTTGTAAAATGTGCCAGATCAACAGGAATATATTCCAGATACAACTTAGTGTGCAGCCAAATGCCCCGTTTTTTTCAATCAACGTGCATTTCTTATGGAGTTGTGGAGAATTCCAATGGAAATGCACAGATGTATTTCCTAGTTATTGGGTCTTGAAGCTGTATAGACTAGACCCACATTCAGACTGCCAGATGGTCTGAGGGGTGTGTCAATAATCCATGGGTACACACTGGGGAGGTCCAATGGAACTGTACAGATGTGATTCTAAGCTGTTCGGTCTGGGCCCACATTCAGACTGCCAGATGGTCTAAGGTATATGTTAATGATTCGTAGGTACCCAGTTATCCTGGCATATTCCAAAGCCCTGAATATGTTTTTATAGCACTGCCAGGGTTTGACAATATATCCCCTCATTCAGTCCTGTCACATGGCTCTTTAGTCTAAAGATCCATAGTTCTTCTCTTCTTAAAAGAATGGCACCCATGTTGCCACCTCTTTTTTGTACCACTACTTTCTCTAGAATGGTCCACCTGATGTCATTTACTGAATGTTTGAATTGTAGGTAGTGTTCCACTAATAGAGCAGTGATCCGTTTCATTCTTATATTGGATCGATGTTCACCAATTATGGTTTTTATTGCCCTGGTGGTCATTCCAATATACATTTTGTCACATGGACATTTGATCAGATATATCACATTTGTGGTTTTGCAATTAGTGAACACTCTTTGTTCCCATGGTGTATTCCAACCAATCTCAATCATTGATCGTTTTGTGAAAGGGCGTGCTGTACATGTGCCATACGGTGTATGACCAGTGGCTTTTGGTAGGTTCCAGAGGGTGGGTTGGTTCTTACCTTGTCCTTTCCCTTCTCTATAGGTGTGTACTAAAGTATCCTTGGTCACCAAACTCTCAACTTTCCTATCAGACTTCAGCATCCACAGCTTGTTGCCCAACATCATCCTTATCTTGTCCCCATATCATAGTATTTTTGCCTAGTCAATTTCAGTTATATGCCTAGTCAATTTCAGTTTCATGTTTCCTGTATCAGTCGGTCACTAAGCTCCTGTTCTTGTCTTTTAAAGACTTGATCTAGCCCCCTTGGCTGCTGTCACTGTCTTCATCTCTCCCTCAACGGTGTTGATATTCTCCCTTAGCTTCTTTTCAATTAGTCCACTTCCTCTCTTTTTCCCCTGACCTCTGAGATGAGTGGACCCCCTAAAGGTCACTTTGGCTGCCTCCCGAACCATGTGGCAGGTGACCACTCCAGTGTCAATCGTTTGGAAGAAGTTGTCTATTTCTTGATTCATAAATTCCATGAACACTATATCCGTTCATAGGGAGTCATTTCAGCACCATCTGGTGCTATATGTCTTGGCTGGACCTAGTGTCAGTCGGCTTGAACCATATTGTTGTCAGTCAAGTGGGTTGCATGTACCAACAAGTCTTGAATCAAGGACTCACTTTCCTTCCCAATGAAGATATAATCAATTGTCATACACAAAGCATGAGATGCCGAAAAAAGAGTGTATCTCCAACTCCCTGGGTGTCATCTCCTTCACACATGGCACCGTAGGTGAGTTTACAAATATCCCTTGAAGAGCAGCTGCTCCCTTTCAGGCTTCCTACCTTTGGAAGAGTTGCATCCTGCCCAGTGAAATGGGGGGGGGCCTGGATCAGGAGAAAATCTCCCCCCAAAGAGTCTGATTCAAGCTGACCTTCAGTTTATTACCTGAAATGCTTCCTGTATGAAGGGAGCTTGTGATGCATTGGGCGCATTCACCCCAACTAGTGTTATCAGGTTCCCTTCCCACCTTCCCTTGACCATCAGGAGTCTACCCCCCAGCGCACCCTTGACCATAACCTCTTTTAGGGGGAAGGATTTCTCTAGGAGTAGACCCACCCCGGCCTACTTTCTATCCTTATCAGTGGGCCAAAATGATTCTCCTATATGTTTCCCAAATATGGTATGCTTGTTCCCCCACTTGTTGTGGTTTTCTGGAAAAAATTGGATCATTGGACACTGTTTCCCAAATTCCCTGGATAAAAGGAAGCACTTGAGAGGTGAGTAGAGACCTGTGACATTCAGCATCGCAATTATCAGCGTGCCTATAGATTCCACCATTCTCTTACATGTTGATCAACACTGTTATGTCCAATGAGGACAACGAACATGAGTGGGAGGGTCAGTGGGTGAAGCTGGGGGAGGAAAAGTAAGTGACCATGAGGTGATGATGTTAGTTGTTGTTGGCAAATAAAGAAGACAGTTACCTTCTACCTTGTCTCCTTGCGTCATTCCCGCATTTTAACATTACTTCCTGGCCTTAGGGGCACAACATCTTGGCGACCACAAAGGAAATGATTACCCACCTCCAATACAAACTATAGGCTCCCTGCATATCATCCATCACACGCCTGACAACCTCAGGTGCCGGTAGCTCCAAGTCCACATTCCTGCCACTCCCCCTCCAGTTGCCCGGGCTGCATCCACAACAGCAGTTCTGTGCCTAAATTCCAGGCACATAGGCAATGGCCCATCACTACGCTGCTCCATCATGCCTCCACCAGATGATATGGGTGAGGGCCTGTCAGTACACCCCTCCACTGGGCCTCCATGACACAGGTAATGGCCCATCATCACACCGCTCCACTGCGCCTCCTCCAGAAACCTGAATCTACAAGCATGATCAGACAGCCACTGGAAGGACAGCACTTACTGCCCAGCAGATGAAGCTTCAGCTCTGTGCCCACGTCAAGGCACACGGAGGATGGCCCATCATCCCACCGCTCCACCGGCCTCCACCAGTTGCCGCGACAGAGCGGCCCAAGTAGTCAGCGCACCAGGCCTGTCGCACACCACAAACCATGCTGCACTCCCACAAAAGCCACCTGTAACAGCTCTAAAGGGATAAGAAAATACTTACACACTCAAGGAGACTGCAGACCAAACACAATCACCACCTCCAAGCAAAGGTGAAAACAGTGTGTAGGTCACCAACAACCACGTGTAGGTCACCAACACATCAGCACATGAAATGCACCAGGAATCATGCAGAAAGATTGCCTGCACCCACAAGTTGCCACTTAAGCACACAGAGCATAATTTTTGTGGAAACTGTCTCCATTGGAAATGGCCCCCGTGTCTGACAGCAGCTCAAGATGGACCAACTGGATAGTGGACTTAGAGGACATTATAAATGCTGTCAGGGACAAGGACACCACTGACACGGCCCACATTTTCATGAACCTGACTGGGAGGTAAGTTAGGTCAGTTGTGAAAATGTTCCAATCAGCAGAGAAACCTTCTTATGCTACGCTGGTCACAGCTGTGAGAAATCAGAAGGTGTCTCACTCACTAGTCCCTCGGGATATGTCATCCAGGTGACAAGGAACATGCCATCGTTTTTGGATCCAGTTCCTGAAGGTGGACCAGTGTGGGAGGATCACCTGGGCGAGGGGTCTTCCGTAAGTGGGACACCGAATGGCGAGACGCGGTATCCCCTTCCCTGTAACACACCTTACCCCATCCTACCAGGTATGATACTTAGGAACTCAACCCCCTCAACCCTTTAACAACACAAACACTTTCTCACGGAAAGCTTGTTATGAGAGAAAACGGACTAACTCCAGAGCCGTATACTTGACGTGTCCCAATACAATGGTCAGGCATTTACTGACCACCATGCACACCTGACTTCCATTACACTTCCCCACACAGATAAAAGGCGGGGCACAAGAGCACTGTCATATATACTGGAGAGCAGGCAGGGGCAAGATGGGTTAGAACCTGGCAGGCTAGACACACCTTGCAGGCATCCATCACTCCTTTTCTACTCCCTCACCATCAGGGACATATTACAATTGGCCCCCGCCCCCTTGGGGGAATCTGATTGGTCCAGCCACACTTCCTGTTCACCCAAGATAGCCCCTGGCAGTCTTTCAGTGAAGCTAGTGCACGCTCTAGCCTCTGGGCATGGTTGGCTATATAAGCCACACCCAAAGGCAGACCCGTGCTTCGTATTGCATTCTGTAGCTTCAAGCAAAGCACTCACCTCAATCCCCAAACTTCACCTACCTTGGCTTCAGCTCCGGAATCTCTGCACGCACGTTCCTGAACTCTGCATCTAAGAGAAAAGGAAATACTAAAAAGACAATACCTGTAAGTGCTCGCGCTTAGACCCGATTCCTGGCTCTTCTTGGGAACTCCTGAGCAGCATTCTGAGTTCTCGTGAACGTCCTTGCTCAACAAACTCTTCAAAAGAAACCTGTAGAGAGAGAATAAGGATTAGAAATTGCATCGACATATTTTCCTGAAGCGCGCAACTCGCCTTGACCAAAGAAAATGCGGCAACAGCTCAGAGTAAACCGAAAACGTACCTTCAGATACACACCCGTTCACAAGCTGAGAACAGCACTAAATCCAGTGAAGCAACTGAAATCCAAACTTACCTGCAACAGCACCGCACCATGTCCAGTGAAGAACTGGAAATTCAAACTTACCTGTAGCAGCACCAGATCCAGTGAAGCAACTGGAGATCTGAACTTACCTGCAACTTCTCCGCTGGGTGAAGAAACAAAGTGAGTGGCAGAACAGAAACACCAGAGCCTGGGTCAAGTGGAGCAACCGATCCGGGTGTTCCAGAGACACAGCGCCCCTGCATAGTTCAGGATGGAGAGTTTGCCTAATTAATCCCTAAGGTAAGCCAAAATCCTAGCATTACACCATCACAGCACACTACAAGGGGAGGGAGAAAGGGAAATGGAGACTTCTGAGGTTGACCAGTTAGCACTGCTGTTAGGGGAGTTGAGGGCTGAAGTACATGTGGCCCTCTCAGAGACCAACTCATTGAGGTGGGAGTTAGTGGTAAATAGAGACAACACCAAGGAATTGGCAAGGCAGTTACTGCAGACTCAGGCAGGTTTGTCCCCTCTTCCGGGTGGGGTTCCTCAAGGGCTGAGTCCAACACCTTCTTCAGCGATGCCCGTACAAGTAGTCATCCCAAGGAATGTAACCCTGGCACCCCCTGAGCGTTTCACAGGAGATCCAAGAAGGTTCGGAACCTTCATGAATCAGTGTTGGTTACAGTTTTTGTGTAAGCCCGGACTCTTCCCTATAGACCAGTCGAGGGTAGCTTTTGTGCTCTCGTATTTGGGGGGTCATGCAGCGGATTGGTCAGTCCTGTTGGTCAGTAGAGATGACCCCTTACTACGGAACTATACTGGCTTTCAACGCGAGTTGGAGAAGCTCTTTGCCCGCCACACACAGGGTCAAGCACTTGATGAGGAACTACTGTCCCTTCGGCAGGGTAGCCAGGAACTTATAGTTTATGTAGCCACTTTCAACCGCCTCATTGCTGAATCAAACTGGCCAGATGAAAAACGCATCACATTGTTTTACCGGGGTTTACGAGGTGAATTAAAATATTTCCTTGCCCAAGTAGTTAACCCTCCGGATGACTGTGCTGAGTATATCGATTTAGCTATGCAACTAGACCATCGCCTACAGAACCGCAAAGCTGTCCGGGCCCGTATGGAGGGGCAGACAATTTATGTGCGACCTAAGGCGAACTCAACCTGGCAACACACGGAACCGCATTCAGAACCCATGCAATTGGGGGTCCTCCGGGGTCCTCTTACTAAGGCAGAACGCGAACAAAGACGTCAGGAACAACTATGTTTGTATTGTGGCCAATCAGGTCACTTTCTTCGAAATTGTCCCGCAAAGCCTCCACGAAAGACGGTAGGAGCCATGGACAGTACCAAAGGAGAAGATGAGACGGGAAACACTGATGCCTAGTAGACTTAGAGGTTGGTTTGTCGAGCACAAGAACGATTCATTTGACCTCCCATTTTGAAATTCTGGTGGTTTTAGTATACCAGCAACAACCAAACAAGATGCATGTGCTTGAGGCGTTTGTGGACAGCGGTGCTGTCGGAAATGACATGGATTTAGAGACCGCGGGCAGGATAGGGTTACCAATCTGCACGAAGAGGAACGTTGAGAATGTAACTGCAGTGGACGGAATCCAATTGCTTTCAGGGCCAGTAGCCCAATGCACCACGGATATCACATTAATCTGTCAAGAAAGTCATAGGGAAAACATCACATTTGATCTCATCGCTGCCCCCCAGTTCCAGGTGATACTTGGCCTATCCTGGCTGGAACTACACAATCCCCTCATTGATTTGTGCGCAGGAACACTAACTTTCCCCAGGAAATGCAGCCACTGTTACAGTCAGAACCGGGAATCGGAATATCCATTACCAGCATCCCAGAGGATAGGATAGGAACATTACCTACGGAGTATCAAGAATTCCAGGATGTTTTTGCCAAAGAACAAGCCAACACCTTGCCTCCTCACAGGGATTATGATTGCCAATTTGACCTAATACCTGCAACGCAGATACCCTGTAGTCAGATGTATGCCTGAAAAAGAGAACGCTCACTTGAAGACTTATTTAGACCAATATCTGGAAAACGGTTTCATCAGACCCTCTAAATCCCATGCAGCCTCGCCCCTCTTCTTTGTACCCAAGAAAGAAGGCAACCTACGAACATGCATCGACTACAGGGCCTTGAACCAAGTAACAATAAATAACAGATACCCCTTACCACTGATTCCAGTACTACTCGACCAGGTGTGAAGAGCTAAGATCTTCACGAAATTGGATCTCTGCGGCGCCTACCATTTAGTATGCATCAAAGAGGGCGATGAATGAATGGAAGAACGCTTTCTGCACCACGTACTGTCTATTTGAATACCAGGTGATGCCCTTTGGTCTTTGAAACGCTCCAGCAGCATTTCAACACTTCATGAACAATGTACTCAGGGAACTGCTGGATGTCTGTGCAGTCGTATACATCGACAACATCCTTATATATTCAGCTAATATGCAAGAACACGTGTTGCATGTACGAGCAGTACTTCAAAAACTAAGGGAAAACCACCTATATGCCAAACTTGAGAAGTGCTTGTTTCATATCACTGAAGTGGAGTTTTTGGGTTTTGTATTATCACTGTGTGGAATTAAGATGGACAACAGAAAAGTGGAGGCAATCATTACGTGGCCGTCACCGACATCAAGAAAGGGAGTGCAAAGCTTTCTCGGTTTTGCACATTTTTATCGGCGGTTTATACCAGGGTTTTCACATCTAGTACATCCAATCACTTCTTTGTTATGCAAAAACTGAAAATTTGAGTGGACACCAGCAGCAGAAGAGGTGTTTCGAGCCTTGAAAGACAAGTTCATCTCTGCACCGGTGCTGCAACACCCATAACCAGATCTTCCTTACATCATGGAAAAAGGCACCTCCAACGTTGCCATGGGGGCTGTCCTATCTCAGCAAAATCCTGAGACAGGGTGTTTACACCCCGTAGGCTTTTGGTCCAGGAAATTTACTCCAGCAGAACTCAATTACACAGTTACTGACAAAGAACTGGTCGCGATTAAGGACGTCTTGTCGGAATGGAGACTCTACCTGCTTGGTGCCAAACACACAATTACCATTATAACGGATCACTGAAAACCTACAGTATTTACTCTCTGCAAAAGCGCAGTCATCCCGGCAACTCCGTTGCGCCCTGTTCCTGTCAGAATACGACTTTGTGATTACATACTGGCCCAGAATCAAGAATGGCAAAGCTGACACCCTCTCTCGCATTGGTAAGGGCGAAGACGCTTACATCACACCTGACCCAGTAGATATAATTCCTGGCCACAAGATTCTGGGGCTTTGTGGGAGGTCTTCCATGTCACTGGATGCCCTCCAACAAACAGTTAAAGATAGCCTTTCAGAGGATGAAAAGCAGGCCTGTGTTATGCTCACCTGGTCTCTGCGGGGACGTTGGGGCATGGTTGGAGCTCTCCCTGGACTTGGCTCCCCTGGATCAGACTCCTTCCCCAGCTGCTGTAGTGTGGGCTGCTCTGGTTGCCGGCACTGCCCCTGAAAGAATACGAGAGGCAGTGAGAATGCTGTGGTTGGATTGTGATTTCCCTCGAACCCTTTTGTACCAGAATAAGATGAGCATGCGTTTACACATATAGTCTCACCTGTTTTCTTGTGAGGATGAGCTCTCCGTCCTCTGATGGACCTAGTGGCTTCACTCGTCTGTGTGCGTAGCTGGCCCAGACCGGCTGTGGCTGAGCCACTTTGAAGGTAAGTGTTCTTAACAATAATTATTGTCTGTATCCTTTTGCAATGTCTTTTTTCCGTGATTATTGTCCATAGCCCTTGTAATGTCTTTTCTCTGCCCATTGGTGTAAAGATGGCCACGCGGATTTGCGGTGTTGGGAGTGAGTCCAAATGGTGCCAGAGGGGATTATGAGGTTCCCAATTAGAAGGTAAGTTGGATTTCAAGGTTCAACGCAAGGTTTATTTGTTGCGAGACCAAGCGTAAGATAAATGCAGTCTCTAACCTTGTGTGTCCTTTTCTCTTGCAGGGATGGCCTGGCAGCATCAGACTGGAAGCGGCTATCTGAAGACCTGCCAGCGATTACTGGATGGATGGATCCGTGAGGATGCTGGGCGAGGAGAAGAGCTCCCGCGTAGCTAGACACCCGGGACAGATGAGGATGCGCCCAACTCCGATGACAATGGGAATCAAGTAAGATGCGATGCGCTGCAGGCGATGGGATTGCAGGAGACAGGTAAGATGCACGTCCGGCGATGGTGTTGCTGGAATCAGGTAAACTGTGCATCGAGCAATGGTATTGCTGGAAGCAGGTAAGGTGCGTGCTGAAGATGAAGTTTTGGAGTCAGGTAAGCTGCGCTTCAAGCAATGGTGTGGCTGGAGTCAGGTAAGGTGCGCGCTGAAGATGATGTACTGGAATCTTCTGAGATGATGAGCTGGAAACAGGTAAGAGCGCTTCAGGTGGTGGTAAGCGTTACGCTGCAGAAAGCAGACTAACGCGAAGTGCTTGCATGCGGGTGGGGCTGGCTTAAATAGCCTGGTCCCAGCCATTCCTCTTTAGCCCTGCCTTGTGGCCCCACCTTGCCACTCCCAGAAACTGCTGTACGTGCACTCCAATGTTTCCTAATGGCCACGCCCAGCGTGGAATCACATGGGGAGCCTGCTGGGGAGTAAGTAGCATGTGCCCCAGACACAAAGTGTGCAGAGCACACTTTCTCATGAGCCTGGCGCCAAAGGTGCCAGGACTGGGTCCATTTGGACCCTTTAGATGATAAAGGTAGTGGCCCTTGTCCTGTGGCCATGACAGCCTGGGGCAAAAAAGCAAAACAGTTTATCATGCACAACGGTCTGCCTTACCACCAAGATCGTCTTTATCTCCCAACTCGTGCTCTCCAAGAGGATATTTTAGCCAGTTACCATAACTGACCTCTGGAAGCACATCCGGTTATAGACAAAACCCTGGAGAAAATCAAGAAACATTACTGGTGGCCGACATGGCGAGAATATGTTGTTGAATTCATGAACTCTTGTGGGGTCTGTGCTCAATACAAGTCTTCCAGACAAAAACCAGCCGGTCTATTGCAACCCATGGTGATACCACCTGCACCTTGGCATACCATCTCGATGGACTTCGTCACGGATCTACCTCCAAGTTCTGGGTACAATACCATACTAGTGGTCTTTGACCTTTTTTCTAAAATGTCCCATTTTATAGGATTAAAGGGAATTCCTTCGGCATCAATATTAGCACAGGTCTTCCTAGAACGCATCGTAACAATACATGGATTCCCTTCGGTGATCATTTCGGACAGGGGAAGTCAATTAGTGTCTTACTTCTGGAAGAAACGTTGCGCCCTGTCAGGGACCGAAATCCGATTGTCAACCAGCCATCATCCCCAAACCGATGGCCAGACAGAATGCACTAACCAGACCCTTGAACAGTATCTTCGCTGTCTATTACATCAGACATATCAAGCTTGGACCGAAATCTTATGGATGGCAGGATATGCCTATAATAACTCAATCCATGCTTCTACACACAGCAGACCCCCTTTTATACTACGTATGTCTGAAATCCACGGACCTCAGTGTTCGACCCGCCGGAACTAATCGAAATGCTAGCAGTCAAAACGTTGCATGAGCGAATAACCCAAGCAACCATACATTTGCAGACAGCCAAAGCTACACAAAAGAGGTACGCAGACCAGCATCGGATGAAGGCTCCGGAATACCAAGTAGGGGATACTGTGTGGTTGGCAACTAAATATATAGCCCTGAAGGGACCCAGAAAATGTCAGCCAAAATGTATCGGCCCATTTACATCGAAATAGTAATCAACCCTGAAGCCATGGAACTAGTCTTACCATCCAACATGTGAATACACCCACTATTTCATGTCTCGTTGTTAAGACCTGTGCACCCTGGCACTCAGATGCAAATTCCTCAGGCACCAATTGTCGTCGAAGGAGAAGAACCCGAATACAAAGTAAAACGTATCCTGGATTTTAAAATCGTAAACAAGACCTTGTACTATCTGATAGACTGAAAGGGTATTGACCCCAAGATAGGTCATGGGAGCCTAGTAAAAACATCCATGCCCCTCGATTACTATGCAAATTCCACCGAGATAACCCTGCCAAACCAGGGGCAGGAAGTATACCGTTAGGAGGGGCCTTGAGAGGGAAGACTGTCATATATACTGGTGAGTAGGCAGGGGCAAGATGGGTTAGAGGCTGGCAGGCTAGACACACCTTGCAGGCATCCATCACTCCATTTCCACTCCCTCACCATCAGGGACATATTACAATTGGCCCTGGCCCCCTTGCGGGAATCTGATTGGTCCAGCCACACTTCCTGTTCACTCAAGATGGCCTCTGGCAGTCTTTCAGTGAAGCTAGTGGCACGCTCTAGCATCTGGGCGTGGTTGGCTATATAGGCCACGCCCAAAGGCAGACCTGTGCTTCATGTTGCATTCTGCAGCTTCAAGCAACATGCTAACTGCAATCCTCAAACTTCACCTACCTTGGCTTCAGCTCTGGAATCTCCGCACACATGTTCCTGAACTCTGCATCTAAGAGAAAAGGAAATACTAAAAAGACAATACCTGTAAGTGCTCGCACTTAGACCCGATTCCTGGCTCGTTAATGTAAGCGCGCACGCAGGCTTCAGCACCACTTACCCGATCTTCTTTGGAACTCCTGAGCAGCATTATGAGTTCTCGCGAACGTCCTCTCTCAGGGAACTCTTCAAAAGAAATCTGTGGAGAGAGAATAAGGATTAGAAATTGCATCAACCACGTTTTCCTCATGCGCGCAACTCGCTGTGACCAAAGAAAATGCTGTGACAGCTCAGAGTAAACAGAAAACTAACCTTCATATTCTCACCCATTCACAAGCTCAGAACAGCACTAAATCCAGTGAAGCAACTGGAATCCGAACTTACCTGCAACAGCACCAGGTCCAGTGAAGCAACTGGAAATCCAAACTTGCCTGCAACAGCACCAGATCCAGTGAAGCAACTGGTGATCCAAATTTACCTGCAACATCTCCGCTGGGTGAAGAAACACAGTGAGTGGCAGAACAGAAAAAACAGACCCTGGGTCAAGTGGAGCAACCGATCCATGGGTTCCAGAGACACAGCACCCCTGCCTAGTTCAGGATGGAGAGTTTTCCTAATCAATCCCTAAGGTGAGCCAAACTCCTAGCATTCCACCAACACAGCACACTACAAGGGGAGGGAGAAAGGAGGCTCTGGGGCCAAATCTTGGTAGGCTGAGCATTTTACCTCTCTATTTGGCAGGTACCTGCAGTCCAATGCTACTAATCCTGAGAAAGAAGGGAAGGGGACCAGAAGGCTTCATCGCTCCCGCAGAGACCCAGGTGAGTGTGATAAGCACACTCTGAGCGGGGCAAAGGACACAGCAGATGCAAGATGGCAGTTTAACACAAGGAAAAAGACCGCAAAACAGAAGGGGATCACAAGGAGGGAAGTTCTCTTGACCTATTCGACAAGGAACTGTTACTTTCATGAAGCCTTAGAATAGAAAGCATAACACCAGGAAACCAGGCTGAGGAATCCTGCATTGTGTGTCGGAGGTACCCGGAACCCTCCTGCATCGATAATCAAGGCGGGGAGAATTGCCAGCTGCCGTGGTACTGTCCTTGGCTCCAAAAACAAAGCAGCATCAGCTAAATCAACACAGACAGTGAGTTGGGGAGACAGATACAATACCGCTCTGTGTTGAAGCCAAGGTTGCAAGCGGCATAATTGTATGGCGAGCGCTGGAACGAACATTATATGAAACACGTGTGATAACCATCATGAGTAAAGTTGAACTGCAGATGAGTTAATGAATTTTGAAACCAAGATATACAATACCTTTGACAGAGTGTTCCGGCACGGTGTGCATGCTCAATCGAAGGTCTCTGCAAGGTGTCCAGTTCAGAGTTGACAAAAGTGAAAGAGTGACAACGGATTGTGAATCAAATTGGTCCTGCAACCGGTCAAGCCAAATCCTGTGCACAATCGAAAGTCTTCAATGTTGATACAGTAAAGAAAGTTGATGGCAAAGTATATAAAGTTGGTCTGAGCCTGATGGAGGGAGATCAATTAAAAGCTCTGTATTAAAGAAAGCCAGATTGTGTTACAATAGATAAATTGGTCCGAGCCCGGCAGAGGGAGACTAATTGAAGATTTTGTGTTAGAAGGGATCTGAGCTCGGCAGAGGGGCATCCAGGGTGAACCGTGAATCAACAGAGAAATTGGATACGTGGAAATCCTAAGAAAATTGTGTATATGTGAAAATATGAACTTTGTGTTAAAGTGGATCTGAGCCCAGCGGTGGGGGATCCGAGGTGAACAGTAAATCACCTGAGAAAAGTGTGCGTAGGAGAATCCTGGAAGGAAATGAACTTTATTATTTGTTTGTTGCATCAGGCCCTCTGAAAGAAAAGATATTGAATGGCAAAGAGACTTTGGCACAGAAGGCCATGATGTTGAAGTTTTGAACTGCACCCCTGTGCTAAAGAAGCTGGAGACTGTGCTAAGCTGGGGTGTGCCCCCCTATCCTGTGCTGGAAACGTGGGAAAGGGAAGCCAAAGGCTTGAATATCCCAAAATATAATTTCTTGAACACTTTTCATTTGCATAACATTGTTTCCCACACTATTTGTATTCAGAGGTAAGGATTGGTAATAGGTTTATTGGTATAGGCCCTTTTATTTTGACATGACACCACTAGGACTGCATTATTATTATCTGATGGTCGTAACTTGCTCTCATCTTTAGATTTAGGATTAGATAGCATTTTTCAAACCCAGTTGAAGTTCAATAAACACCCTTGAACTTTGGTCCGGTGTGTCTGGCTTACTGTTGATACCATGCCTTCCTTTCACAGCCCTCAACAACAAATGTGTGGCCCAGTGCAACAGAGACTATGAAAGGTTCATGTTCAACCAGTGTAGCCAGAGATCATTGGAACCATGGACGAGTATTTTCTCAGATTACAGAAATAAATAAAACATTGCCAGTTCAACACGTTTTCTGATGAAGAAGCAATAAGACTATGGATAATTGAAAGCTGTGCATCCTCCACCTGCTTAAAAAAACATCTATCGCTTTCAGTAATCCTTGGTCTGGCTTGAGTATACAAATGCGTAGACTCACAGACAGCTGTGATGGAAGCCCCAAAACAGCTGGAGCTGTGGCAGCGATGTCCACCAAAACACTCAAATAATACCATACACGACCCTCTGAGAGGACAGCCACATCCAGACCAGGCCCGGAGTAGCACAAGCCAGGAAACAGAGCAGACAACACAAGCTATAGATGCAGCCTCCTATTGCTATAGAAAGGACCATGTCTGGCAAAAACGCAAAATGCAGCAAGTGCGGCGGGATGGGTTCCCCACACAACATTCCCCACACAACAATCAGAGATTAGCGACACAAGAAGATAAATGGTCCATTGCATCCCCACCGAAGGCCAAATATTCCCCCTCCAAGAAGTGGAAGCACACAAACTAGTACGACATGAACTGCACTATTGATATGTACGTCCAATGGCAGAAGACATTAATGAAGAATCTTCCCTGAAAATCACGCTGCGAATTTAAGAATAACTAGTTCTACTGCAAACATAATGGATGAAAGGCAATTGTACAAGATGGACATCCCTTGCATGCCATTTCAGTCATCAGCTCGTTTTTTCTAATGGGGTGGCACCAACCCATCTCCCTGCATGGGCCAGTTCCCCTACAACATCCAGCACCAGAATGCACCAGTGCTGGCTATGTTTTCTCAGCCACTGCCTACGGTTCTTCAGGACAGCCAAACACATTGTCCACATTGCCATCACCTGCCACATGGAGAAGAGACAGAATAGGTGGTCCGATAACAAAGGAGATAATCCAAGCAGGGTTCCCCCAACTAGTAACTGGCCTGGGTGCTCTCAAAGTCCACCTGATCAAGCTACACATGAATGAAGCCAAGCATCCAGTACCCTAACACCCAAGACAAGTGGGTTTCCACCTCTAATAGCAGGTAACTGAAGAATTACAATGCCTACTGCAAGATGAAATCATTGAGCTGCCAACGGGTTCAACAAAATAGGAAACCCTAGTGGTCGTAGTGCCGAAGGAAGGGGGGCGCATTAGACTCTGCATCGATATGCGGATACCAAATGTAGCAATGCAGAGAGAGTGCCCAAACAGTGATGACATGATCATAAGATTGAACAGTTCAATCAAATTCACCAAATTGGACCTCAATCAAGGATACCACCAGCTTCTCCTCCATCCAAATTCACAAGCCATCACAACATTTGTGACACACTATAGGCTATCATGCTACAGACACCCAATTTTCGGCATATCATCGGCAACCGAAAATGTCCATGACACGATCAGGGGAATCCTACTCCCATTTCCCCAATCATTTAACTATAGTGATCACATATTGATCTTTGGCCGCACGCAAGAAGAACACAATCACACATTGCTACAGTGTGCCAAGCACAGATGGACACTGGACTCACACTCAATCTGGACAAATGTACGCTGAACCAAGAACAACTTAGGTTTTTCAAACACATCTTCTTCAACAGAGCGATAATTCCTGATCCTAGTAAGGTGCAAACCATCTGACAGCTCCTGCCTCCATTGCAGATCGCTGATCTGTGATCATTCCTTGGGATGGCCGGCTACTGTGCCTGTTACATTGCGGTCTACGCTATGACAGTCAAACCACTGTGTCAGCTTCTAAAACAGGATGTCCTATTTCAATGTACACACCAATGCCAGAAAGCACACAAAGATGTCAAATGTGCCCTCATGGAGGCACACCATCTGGCCTACTTTGACCCGATGAAAAATACCAAAGTAACGGTGGATGCCAGTCCTGCGAGACTTGGTGCCATAATCGCAACCAGAGCAGGAGAGCCATCCAGCCATCTGGGTATGTGAGCACTACCACCACTTCCTTGTTGGCAAATCCTTCACATTAGTTACAGATTACCTGGCACTCCTTTCATTATCAGGAAAACCTTGCACTCGGTTGCTTCCTCGCATTCAAAGGTGGGGCATACGCCATCATTCATAACCCAAGAAATTACTGTTATTAAGCGGATCACATTGTGAGAAACACAATCACTGCTGATACCCACACAGAGGCGAATGCAGCAGAAGTGTAAATTAACTATGTAGCAGACAATGTGCTGCCGCAAGGCCTATCAATAACAGATATTTCAGTGGTGTCCAGACATGACAACGCGATCCAGTCTGCAATCACCCTCATTGAAGATGGCCAGTGGAGAAACTACCAGCACTACACCACAGGGCAGGCTGGTATCGATGAAGGTGACCTATGCCGGCTGGCACCAGTACATACAGAGCTAGCCATCTTGGTGGATTCAATTCTCCTTCAGGCCACACAGCTAGTGATTCCAACAAAATTGAGAAAACAGTGGTCGAGCTGGCTCATGAAGAACACAGGAGGTGGTTAACACAGAGAAATTGCTCCTTCACTATGCTTGGTTTCCCCAAATTGATAAGGCAACCATCGGGCAGTGCAAAGCATGCCAACTGATGGCAAGAGCTAACACGCTGAGCACAAATGGCAGTAATGGATCTCCCAGAAGCCATATGGCACACACTGGTCATTGACTTTTATGGTACCATGCAGGAAGGAGCATACATATCGGTCCTGATTGACGAATATTCAGGATCCTCATTAACAAGGGTTGTGCATTCAGCAAACATCAAGAGCACCGCACAGGCCCTCAAAGAAGTGTTCAGTGAGTGGGGCATCCCGATGATTATTAAGTCAGACAATGGCCTGCCATTCAGCTGCCACAATTTCAGCAGGTTAGCTGCCCACCTAGCTTTCAAACACCATTAAATCACGCTGCTGCGGATCCACGCCTACGGTATGTGCAAAAGGTTCATGGGAACGATAAAACGCGCCACTCAATAAGCAGAGCTAGAACACATGCCAGTGTAACAGGCACTATGCAGCATGCTGCAACAGTATCGCACAACCCCTTGTGAGGCCACAGGAATGACACCACCAGAACTGAGGATGGCAAGACCACTGAGAACAAGAATTTCCTGTCACTAGTTATTCAAACATGACAAAGAGGAGGATCATCCAAGCAAGAGGTGCAGGAAAGAAGATGTCCACACAAGAATACAAAGATGAACTGAGGAACGTGGCGGTGAAAGTCTTTGACATTCGAGATGAGGTAATTGTGCAACAGAGAAATATAAGGAAGACTGACTCGAGGTATATGCCGGAAACTACCACAGCGGTTGCCAGGAAGGGGTCTATGATCACTGACTTGTCAGGGGATAGAGAAGTGACCAGGAACGCATCACAGTGCAGCCACTTAAGAAGAGCTCAGGAGCAAGAAAGAGATAACCTCTGTCTGTCAGTGTCACCAGAAGATGGGAGAACACCAAGGGAAGTAGAAGAGGAAGAAAGTGGAATGCATGATTCAGAACAACACATGGTGTAAAGGCGATATGGCAGAGTGATACAGAGACCTCGTCGGTGGGTTGAGGAAATATAGATGTAGACATTTGAGAGGCTCAAGTTGTTTTGTCCTAGGAGGACACCATACATGAAAGAGAGGCTCAAGAGGGTGGAGCCGGGGAAAGGAAAAGTAAGTGAGGATGGTAGGACGGGGTTAGTTGCTGAAGGAAAATAAAGAAGACAGTTGCCCTCTACATTGTCTCTTCACATCTTTCCCACATGGCGTCATTACTTCCTGCCCTTCGAAGCACAACACACACCTTCTCTACTTCCTGAGCACCTTCTTCCCCGTGCCAACATATCTGTCTCCTCCTTTGTAGCAATCTCCCCTCTACAAGTATGCAATGTTCACACTATCCCACATCGTAATGCCCCTTTACACCTGTCCCCTAACCCACACAAAGAAAAGTAACAATTGGAACCTTCATCATCTCTGAGACACCTTGCCATGCCGGGAGACCAGGGCCATTTAGATTTGGCCCCCATACTTCCTCAGACATAACACATCAACATTACCTCCCTCCCATCTAAACTCCCTTTCACTTGTCATGTCACTTCCTCTCTGGCTTCTCGATCTGCCTCCTTTTAAGTATGAACCATTGTGGGTCATCAGACACCGTGGGATATCCACACATGTTTTCCCTCGGTGAACCAACCGCAGTCTTCCTGTATTTCCTGGCTCCAGGTACCTTCTTCCTCGCTCCTGCTGCGAGAAGTCATTCCGGAATTTATCTTTCACTGATTGCACACAACCGTGTGCCGCTTTGGAGTCTATCCTCTGCGGGATTGCCCTTGTATCTCTGATGAAACACTTCTCTCTGCTCAGTTCGAATGACAATGAAAGCCCAACCTATATAGAATTGATTCCAAAGTTAGCCAGCTCATGAGTGACTTGTTTCATCTGTGCGGATCCATGTCTTATATTTTTATCTCTAAGCCTACTCATTAAATGCCCCCGCCCCTTTTACTGGCTTCCTCCAGAATCCTCTTTGTCATTGTATTAATGGCACATTGCTATGACAGATCTGGGCTTGTTGGGGGATGGCCCGGCTCAATGGATGTGATCAAACACTATCATTTTGGAGGGGTCGGTTGCTCTGTATGGTTCAGATCAGTGACCTTACATTCAATTCCAGGCCCTCCATAGTTCCCCATCCAACTGTGGCAGACCACAGATGTGTATGTTGTTTCTACGCTATATATTTTCGAAGTCATCCATTTACACTAAGAAATCTTTCTCTTTCCTTTCCAGATCCTTGATTCTCAAGCCCATTTTAAATTCCCGGACGTCTGCCAAGAGTTGATTGCCTTGCAACATATTTACCCAGTCCTCAAGCTTTTCCATACGCCCTCTGATTTCCATCATTGAGGTCCGTCATGGAGGTTTGGACCTCAGATCTGAATGCCTTCAGCTCTGCAAGGATACTCTGAACCTATGTTTTCATTCCTAAAACTTCCCCCATCTGCTGCGGCATTGCCATCTCTCTCCACACATTCTATAAAGGAGTGCCTTCTGGAAACAGTGTGGGTCCTAGGACTCTTTTGATATGCTGCTCCCTAACTCAGTGCCTGAAAGGATACTTAGGACAACCTGCATCCGAAAGTCTCCCCACTCCTTCCTACTGTGCCCCTTCCTGTCCCTGGGGTTGGCAGTGCATGCAGCTGCGGCGCTTCAGGCTCCCCCCGCTTCAGCTATGCGATTCATAGGCCCTTGGTCCACCTCCTGCTACTCATACTTGTAAGCGGCGGGCAGTTCCTGCCCACTGTCCCAGCTTGAAGCATGTACCCTACTTGGATCCAACCATGGAAACAGCAGGGGATCCATCAATGCTTCAGGCCCCAGTTGGCATCAAGCCATGGCCTGCTCCAACATTGGTTGCCTTGCCTCTCTTCCTCTTCAGACCACTTGGGCCTTCACTAGACTTCAGGGCCTTCCACTCTCAGCTGCGGGTGGAGTCTGACATGCTCCACAACAGTTAACTGTGGCGGGTCCATGTCCCAGGCCTCTGAGCACTTCCCGTGTGGTGGCAGCCTTAATAGACACCGGCCCGCACTAAGGCCCACCCTCACTAGCCGTCTGGTGCTGCATCCTTCTGTGACATCACACACATTACACCTCATCCTCTGAAGGGGCTGCAGCCATCTCTGTGATGATGGGGGGGGGTGGCTGGAGAGGGCGGGTGAGGGGTCAGCAACCACAAATGTCACTGAAACCCGTCTGGGTCTCATATATTCTTGGTGCAGCGGAGAGCCGTCCGCACACAGCCATACTGCTCCATGCCCCCTGGTGGTCTCCCTCCTCTATTCTTTAATGCTGAATAATCTATATAAAGAAAATGAAAAACAAAATCAAATTAATGTATTATGTACGGTTTTACGTCCATTATGGGATGAATCCAAGTGGCCTAACAAAAATGGAGTCCCACTGCAGCCCATGCAACACTATAATTTCAGGCAGTGCAAACGTAATGGGTTTCAATCGACTTTAAGCTCCAGTAGTATAACAGCAGGACCATTGGAACCTTCGATGCTTGCAGCTTTCCTACTTGTTTTCAAAGAGGCATTGACCAGACATCGATTCCTTCTGTGCATAACGTTAATGGATCCCTCAAATAACTCAATGCAACTTTTAACGATTAGGATCAGCACTGGAAGAACTGAAAGGACAGACCTTCCTTCTAGTTACCAACGTGCATTGCCACCTTTGCAATGAACATTCTATATTGGTAGTATGTCGTTTTTAAACCTTTATAAAATGTTATAATTTAAAGAATAAATAATATAAATGATTGCAACATACTAATTATGTATTTAATCTAAATGCATTGTAGATTCTAGGGTAAAAGAGAGGAGTAATGCTATGTTATGTTATGTTATTTTGCATTTATATAGTGCCTTATGTACCATTGGTATGATCTCAAGGTGCTGGTAGGTTGAACGCCCTCAGGAACCGAAGTTCAAGTCAGTAGAGAGAGAGAGAGAGAGAGAGAGAGGCATAAGGTGCATGTGAGCACCAGATATGTGTGCAGCAGATGTGGCTTTCGTGTGATAGCTGCTTCTTAGCGGTAGGTGTGGTGGTTGGGAGATCAAGAGTAAGTGTTTGTTCTGACAGGTTGTTATCCAGACCGATTCTGGCTGCGTTAGGCCTGAGGAAAATGCCTAGGCTGGAGGGTGCGTAAACAGCTGTGTTTAGTTAGGTTGATGGGCAGTATGAGGCAAGTGATGGTATGAGAACAGCTATACCGAATGGTGTCATAGTATCGCTGTGTTCTAGTTGAGTGGTGGTGTAAAGAAGAGAGGAAGCGTGGAGATGTGATATGGTGGTTTACCTTAGGTGCTTGAGATAGAGTGCAATCCGACCGTTCCACGCACCCCGACCGTTTCATGCACCCCGACCGTTTCATGCACTCCAAACCGTTCCATTTACTCTGTTTTATGCATTCCAACCATTCTAGCACTCCAACCATTCTATGCACTCCAACCATTCTATGCACTCGAATCATTATGTAAGTGTCCATTCCGTGCCCTCTATCTGTTCCGTGCTTTCCATCCGTTGCATGTACTTGCTCAGTTCTATGCACACTATCAGTTCGATCAGTTCCATATGTTCCTTCCGATCTATACATCTATACATGTTATCCCTTCATCGTCCGGTCTGCTCATTTCCACGTTATCCGTTCTCCATGCATCATCCATCCACATACTTGACCTGTTCCATACACCCTGTTTCACCCGTTCCATCCACATACGTCATCCGTTCATCCACTTACGTCATCCGTTCATCCACTTACGTCGTCTGTTCATCCACCCACTTCATCCGTTCATCCACCCACTTCACCCGTTCCACCCACTTCACCCGTTCCATCCACCTACTTCAACCATTCTACCTACTTCACCCGTTTCGTCCACACACTTCTTTTGTTTCATCCACTCCACCCGTTCCATCCACATACTTCGCCCGTTCCATCCGTATACTTCACCCGTTCCATCCGTATACTTCACCTGTTTCATCTGTATACTTCACCTGTTTCATTCATCCATTTCCCCCGATTCGTCCACATATTTCACCCATCCTTCCACGTACTTCATCCGTTCCATCGATCCACTTCACCCATTCCATCCACATATTTGACCCGTTCCATCCACATACTTGACCCGTTCCATCCACATACTTGACCCGTTCCATCCTCCCATTTTCTCCGTTCAGATAGCCGAATGAAATATAGAAACATGTTTAACTAGAAAACTTTTATATTCCTAAATTAATAAAGGCAGCTATAAATTACGTATCTTCACTTTAATGGAGGTATTTAAGAAATGTTAATCTCTGATATAGGTTAGGAATATTGATTTTATGTTAGATAGGAATTGTTCAGGACATTGACAGAAAAATGTAACTGCTTGTTAATGATATATTGTTTACAATATCATTTATGGGGGAGTGGCTGGAACCTCTGCAGGACATGGATCCTCAAATTAATGATAGTAATGTCTTTGTAGCACTTGGCTGATATTGATAATTTAGAGAGTGGCAACCAGAGATAATGCGCTTGCACTATATTTGGATTAAATATGTTGGTCCACCCTTCTTGATAACACTATATGAAATAGATTTTGCTGTGTTATATATAACAGAATGTTACTTACCAAATGGGGAGCACTATCAAATTGGAATAACATCCGTCAATCGCCCTTCTTTGACGTTTGTTAAATTCCAAGTGTACACAACATACCAATTCATGATGTGGGGGCATAAACACCTCCTTAGGACTCTTTAGATGATAGAATGATGGATGAGAGGATTTTGCTCTTCTACTATTTGAGCCAGTTGGAAGGAGGCTTTTAGACAATTCTGTTTGAAATTGTTCTTGCTATTTGTATGTATTTATGGACGTTTATGTGGCAATTACTGAAATAAAGTGAAAAAGAGGTGGGCACTACTATCAAGTTCACGCTATGTAGTCATCTTAGCTTCAATAGCTTCAAATAGTTTATAATAAAAGTTTTAGCCTGGAGCTGTCAGAAAAATGATGGTCCCATGACGCAAGGACCAAGAAAATTTCAAAAGCAAAAATTGATAAGGTAAAAACACATCAACAGATCTGACGCTCTCAGTTGGCTCCACAGGGAGCTTAAACGATTCCTTATATCTTTTTGGATCACACTAAATTCATATTTTCCATTAATATATTAATATGGATTCCTTCAATTTAGTTGAGTCAACTTTTATGAAAACAAGCTTCAGAAGAAACTCTTCTCAAGAAACTCTTCAAAAGTGCAGGAGATGTTTAATGTACATTCCTGTCACATTGTTCTTCGAGTGGCATGGAAGAGATTATTTAGCAGAATACCCCACCCCCTTATTTTGGGAAGACTGTATATCAGAAAAAACTCTACCCCTTGAAGGGGAGACTCTGTATCAGAATAAACTCTCCCCCTTGATGGGGCACACTCTGTAGCAGAATAAACTTCCCCCCTTCAAAGGGGAAATTCTGCATCAGAATAAACTCTCCACCTTGAAGGTTCAGATTCTGTATCAGAATAAAACCTCCCCTTGAAACCAGAGGCACTTTATCAGAATGAAACCTTCCACTTGAAGGTTGGGACTCTTTTTCAGAATGAAGCAGGTGTCTATTCAAATTGATCCCTTTCCTTCTTGACATGGTGACTTTGTAGCAGAATAAAAACTCACTCATATAGCAGGATACTCTATATTAGCCTAAACCCTCCCCCTTTAAAGAGGAGATAGTAAAGAATGCACCCTTCTTTTTGAAGGAAAAAAGGTCTGTAGCAGAACAACCTATCTCCAAATGTATTGCTCTTCACAACTTCATTGATGGCAGTGGGCTATTTGTCCCATGGGACCACTGAACAATGCTGTATAAATATATGTATAAATATCTATAGTTTGGAATGCATTCAGGCATCATTAAGGGCTTCTCAAACTGGTGGTTTCTGATTCTATGTAAGCGCTTCAATTCAGTTAGCCACTCTGGGGTCTTACCTTTTTCATGGGCACAGAGTGTCATTTTCCCCATTTACAAGAAAAAGGACTTTAATGACCATAATGCTACCGACCAATCTCCCTACTTGACATATTGGGCAACATCTTTTCCAAGAGCCTGTTATCTAGATTAGAGGAATAGGTCACTTCTTTCAACCTGTTAAAATCATGAAAGCAGGATTTAGAAGAGGGTATTCCAAGATTGACACTGCTTGCTGCCAGACACATGGATAAACAAATATTGTGAAATCAGAGGTAGGAAGTTATACATGGCTTTCATTCATTTAGAAAAGGCCTTCGACCCAATCCCAAGGCAAAAGTTATGTGGAAAGTTATTTGAATTAAAAATACTGACAGGGCTCTTGAGGCTATTAGAACTTTGCTACAAAGACACACACCCATGCATCAGTGCGGTCCATGCATACAGGAAGTCTGTGGGGAATATTTCGAACAAATAAAGGGGTAAAGCAGAGCTGTGCTCTAGCCCCGTTGTTATTTGTCCTATTTCTTTCCAATTTTAATACTGGGGCATTGGGATCTAGGGCTAACCACCCCTCACACCATGGCAGGCACCACCTTTGGATCGCTCCTATGTGCTGATGATACAGCTCTGTTTGATTTGACCCGAGGGGGTTTGCAATGCAGAATTTCTTATACCAAGGAGTATATTTCTGCCCAGAGGCTGAAACTGAACAGGTCTAAGACCAAGGTCCTGATTTTAGGAAAATTATTAAAACAATCATGATGGGCACTTAATGGCAAAACAATTGAATTAGTTGAGTCATACTGCTACCTTGGTTTATTTTTTTACCAAAAATGTGAAGTGCTCAAGACATTTAAAGGCCACTACCACAAAGGCAGCTGTAAGGTTAGGGGGGCTGCTCAGGGTATGTCATATGTATGGTGGTCGTATTCTGGACAAATGCCTTAGTGTCTACAAAGCCAAGGTACACATTCTGCTCTTATATGGGAGCAGAATGTAAGGCTATTGCAATTGTTATGCTCTGGAGATGATTCAGAATTGAACTATTAAATAATTAGTAGGACTCCCCAAAGGTTCCCTCAACAGCGCATTCAGGTTACAACTAGGGATTTCCAGTAATGACATACAGGCAAAACTTAGATTTGCCTGTTACTTCTTGAAGGCTTGCCTGGGCTACTTGAAAGACCATAGTGTGAAGTAGGTGGTGGTGATGGGTCTTTTGAATCCACTAAATATGTTTGATTTAGGGAGGGTCTCAAACTATTGGATACCTCTGGGAATTACATTTATGGATCCCTCTTATCCCTCACCATCTTATCTGAAGAACATTGTGAAACAGAGAGCGATAAGGATGGACTGGGAGCGGAGTTTGAGGACAGCGAGCACACTCCTGTTGCTTGCCCTTCGCTCTGTTTCATGGTGGCAAAATATATCTGAGGAATGTAGGAAGTTGGTGTTGATGTTCAGATTGAACTTGCTTCCCTGAAAGACAGCAGGGTGTGGGACAAGTCCGCGACAGACAGGAATTGTCACTGTAATGCTGGAATGGTGGAGAATTTGTATTATATTTTACTGGTTTGCACAGGCTATTCTGACCTATGTAAGGCATTTTAAACCAGTATTTTAAGGACTGCAATATCAGGTGATGTTGAGATGCACTCTTTTTAATACTTAATTCTAATGATACTGCTTTTTCGCACAGTTTATATAATTTAGTATCAAGACCTCTTTTAAGGCAGGCTCTTTCCCAGCATAGCGTGCAATCTTAAAATTCCTTTTAAATTTAGTGGTTTTCACGTGTGTTATTGGATTTGTTATTGTTTTTTTATTGTTAATGGATAAATCCAAATCCAATAACGAATTAACTAACTCTAGTTTGGATGTGTGAATCAATTTCTAAATTGTCAATAGCTCCTACAATATACACTAATACGACTTTTACAGAGATTATTTTACACTGTGACACTAAGCATTTGCTCTAATGGAAAATCTCTTTAAAAAATATCGTTTTTTTGAAGATTTAACTCATGTGCACTATATCAAATGGAGGCAATTTTTAAGCTTATTCTCTAAAAGATATTTTGTAAATAGTGCAATTGTACACCTGGTGAAATCCTGAAAATTATCTTTAGCAATAAAACATGTTCATGTTATTCACAATGTGTTGTTGATTTGATAAATATGTGATTAAATTTTCCATTCATATCATTAGATGCATTCAAATGAATCACTTTCCAATGGGGGAACATGCATGAATGCCTGTTTAGAGAGCCTACTGTGATGTAGTCTAAAGATATTGTATTCTGTGATTTCATGCTCACTATGGTTATCAAATACAAAATTCCAAGGTAACATCTAATTTAGTGTTAATGCTTGCTTCAGGGTGCAGACACAGACGGGCTGTACTGGAAGTCTAAGGTAAAAGACCAAGTAAAGTGCCCTTTACCAATGGATTAAAGTCATCAGTGACTGTGTTAGCCGCCTGCAATAGCCATCATTAATGCATTTTCTGGAGCCCAGAGCATGTGCCTGGGGTGCCAAGGCCCAAATGCACTTTATAAGGAAACACAGGCCATGGCTAGCATGCAATCCGTGTTTGCTAACCAAAAAATATAATACTATAATAAGATGTACCCTTCATTAATCTTAATGGTGTTGACAAGGGGCAGTGTGGAGTTGAAAGTCTGAGTTGAGGGGGCTGGTGAGGAGGGGTCAGCGTCCACGAAGATACATGATTACAATTGTTTGAGGTGTGGGTGGAGTTTTATGTGAGGGTCAGGTGTGCAGGCAGGGGACAGCACAGAAGGAACAGGAGGTTGGGGAATTGGCTGCAAACATCCAACAGCTTGTGCCGATGTGTGGCTTATACATGCAGGTAAAGTCCACATTTGGAGCAACCAGATTGATTGTTTACATTTTACAAGGTGCTAATAACAAATACATTGTTATTGGCCCCGATATCCACCACTTATTGTTCTAATGTTTTTAATGCACCCTCAGCACTCTGTTATGATTCAAAGCGGTATGACATGGCTTGAATGAAGTGTATAGAACTCTATAAAGAACAATTAAACAAATAATAGAATTTACATTTAGATTCAAATTATAATTTTATTTTTTGACAATAAAGGCTAATCAAGTAAACAATCAAGCATTTTTGTAGCGTGGATATTTGCATTGAAAACTTCAAACTAATTCCAGATCACATCTTCACTGTTACAATTTACACTTTTCACCCTCTTTTCAATTTTTGTGAATTTTGGGAATGGAATAACTTTTTGGTCTTCAAGATATTTGAACAAATGTTGCCTATTCTTAAGAATTTGAAAGCAAATGTGAGAACAAGCATCTGTATCAAAGCAGTGAGCTAGTTCAAATACATTTGCATCAGAAATAATTCCACAGTCAGACCCATCACATTGTCGGCAAGGAATGATAGTCACATTTAGCTCTCCTTTTGAATCTAATTGGGTAGCATACACCTGCTTCATTTGTGCTTGAACATATTCTGAAATAGGCTGCCAAAGGCTGTCTACATAAAGGATTTACCATTGAGAAATACTGTTGTTATCCAATGGTCAGAATCATGAAGAATCTGTACAGTTTGGGCTGTCACTGGGCTGAAACCTTTGGATGATTGGGAGAGGAGTGTCGATTCACTGCGTGCATGAACTATATGCAAGCTGACAATTTTGTTCACTGCATCGATCAATCGATCATTAAGCCAGTCCCCTGACAAAAGTGTCTCTGAATTAGACTTTAAAAGATATAGCTCAGCTAGCCATAGTTCCTCACTTTCGTCTTCATTAACAGTAGAGCTAGAAATTACTGTCTTTTCCACATGCACAGTTGACTTGTAGTGCACCTCCTTTTCACGTTCTTCTGGAATCCATCTTTTCAAGTTGCAAGCATTTCACTTCTGGTGCAGAATGTTTCTTTTTTTTATCCTCTCTCTAAGACAATATACAACCTTTCCAAGTGCTTTGGCAATGGTATATGGACCTAGGAAATGGTTTGAGAGTTTGTCTCCCATTCGTGTGTCTTCTCTTCTGTTCACTCGTAAAACTTTATCTCCAACCTGTACATAAAAATATCAAGAGGGTTAGGATTTTTGATACATTTTTGACACTATTTGTCCTATGGGCTAAATCTCACCATGAAGAGTCTGGATGATAGTGCAGTGGTTTAAAATGGTATAAACCTGGTTAGCAACTAAATAAAAAATGGGCACTGGATGTGACTGCAGAGATAATCACCTGGCTAATACTGAGAGGAGGGAGCTATAACACTATATACATAGTGGGAATGAAAGTATATCTCTGTAAGTGAGCTGGGCATCAAATTCCTGGCAGTAATCAGGACTCTTTACCCCTGAAAGATCAAATAAGCATACCAGGTGCTTTAACCCTAAAACAGGGAGGAAACATATAACATAAGAAGAAAAGGGAAAGTAGGCAGAAGTGCAAATGGACACCAGTAGGCCTGATAAAGAAATCCTGAGTCCCCATAGTATATACCTTTGGTACACATTTCCCTTAAACTTTCCAGAGTGTGGAACCCACTTTTCATTTGTGAGGAAATCCATAGGACCTGTAGGCTTTATCCTATCACCCATGCTGATATTTGTTTAGTGTTAACGTAGTGCCATGGATATTGCTGAATACACCACAAAGGTAAAACCTAGTGCATGTTGATTTGAATATAGTGCTTCTATTATTCTAATAGTGTACATGTGTCTGCCTGACAACTTTAAGTGCATACAGGCAAACAGTAAAGGAAAAAGAGGAGGAGGACTTTCCGTGGCATTAATAAGCATCTAAAAATAAAAACAGCTGATCTGCGGTTACCGTCACTTACTTGTTGGTTGGTGTTGGTCGAGGGGGGCTTCATTACCTCTGCTACATGACTTGGACACTGTGTGAGGACGAAGCGAGCACCTGCACATCCTTCGAATGCAGCAGACATCTTGGAATCCCATGGTAACTGTATTTGTATACATCCTGTCTAAGTGTAATTCCTGATTCTCATTGTGTGACCTCATTGTGGACCCTTTACAAGCTCACCACCTCTGAAGAACTTAGCCTAGACCGCCGGTCACTGATACCTACACCGGTTTGGCTACAGCTTCCCAGAGTTGTCCCTGTCACAATATAGGTTGGCCTTCTATACATCTGTCCACCCGGCCATATTATAGAAAATCAGTCCTAACAGTCACATGCATTTTATTAAACTTTGGACTGCTTGTACAGTTGGTGCCACTGTCACGAGTAATCCCTGAGGAGTGTACACTTTGTTCATTTGCAGAAGGAATCCAGTTTCCACAATAGCACTTGCCATGGTATCTTCAGAAAATGTACTGCACGGGTATCTGTATTCGTTTGTGTGCATTTGCTGTGGATGCATGATTGTGTGTGGGCGCGTGTGTGCCCTTTTTGTGTTTGTTGCTTGCTTAGATGTGATATTTTATGTCTTATGTCAGATACTTCATTGTAAACAGTTCAAGGTAGTTAGTTACCTGTATACTTTTGTACATTTAGGACATTAACTTCTTTATGCCTTAGAAGAAACAGATGAGGAAAGCTCAGGTAATGAGTTGATTACCTCTGGTTATTTTGTTCCTCCTGCATTCTTCACATTTGCTAAAGATTTATTTTATATTTGCATATTCATCTAGAACGTTTCTGCTTCATATAGCCACTTCATTAAACACAAATATCTGTGCCTGCTAATGAAAGAACACAATGCAAAACTCTTAGTTTGTTGGTGTGAATATGAAGATGGGATGGTAGGAGATGTGGGCCACTGGGTGAAACAGACACAAGTCTCGGCTTCTCCACTTGATCAACAACTGATGTACTGGGCAAGTCACATTTCTTCATAGGGCCTAAGTATCCTTAAGTTCTCAAATGTAGATCAACAAAAAGTCATTCCATTAAGTTTTCAATAAAAAGCTAACCAAAAAATGTTACTCTAGTATCTACCATATCAGGCTTTGCCTAGCATAAAATGACAGCACTTAGGTGATACACCAGGAAAGGATCACAGCACTTGGGTTTCTGAGGCTATACCTTCCATATGATCACCAAACGTGGTCATGCTTAACCTGTTATAAGGTGCGCCTATAGGGTATATGACATTTCAATTAGCATTTCAAAGTAGTGCTTTACATATGAGGCAGTATTTAGCATGTTATGGCTATACCTGGAATATGACAGTTTAACAAATATTGGATGGCACTGACTGGCCATATGATGCAGAACTGGCATAATAAAGCAGTGCTCTGACCTATGATGGTTTGGCTTGGTGTGACCCCGGCATATCACGACTGCGCCCATTACATATTGGGACAATATTGTAGCTATTATACAAATGAAAAATACCTTTATTCCTCATACACTTGTTGAAGGTGTATTTTTTCAAAAATGTTGTAATGCCACTTCCTGTGATGTCACCAGAGCAAAAATGAATTTGATGTCACTTAAAGTGATGTCATCACCTATGTGATGGCACTTGCACTATCCCTGGACTTTTGGTGAATTGGCATTCCTGTCTCCCGTACATGTCAAATTCAGCTCAATTGACGAGTGCTATACAGGTTGTGCTGCCGACGTGTCACTGCCAGGGTACTCAAAGCAATACCTCGCTGCTTTAATGCACAATTGCTCAAGTGTGTTCTTTATGCTGCTGTGCCAGGTGATGTTGCCGCACACACGTTCAGTGGACCGTAAATCAAACAGTTTTTCTTCCAAACACATGCATATTTTGTTAGATGTGAACAAAAATGTGTAAATGAAACAATCAAGCGCCTAGCTCACTAAACACAGTGCATCTTAAAAAGAGAAAAGGCACGTGCAGATAAAGTGGATTAATAAGCAAGATACTGTTGTAAAAAAACAAGAAGAAGAGATAATGCATCAATAGAAACAACTACGTTTTTAATTCTTTAAGTGCATCCAGGAGAGCAAAGAGCAAACATGGCTAATCTGTTAAATCAAAAGAATTAAGAGAGTGCAAACCTTCCAAGGTGCAAAGTGACTCACTCCACCCTGTAAGACTCTTCAGGCAGAGTTCACTGACAGGCCAACACAATGAGTCATTTTGTTGCAATGAGCCTGGAAGGAAAAAGAAGTGGTTCATCGCTGTAAACATCCATAAAAAGGGTCAAACAAGAAGCCCACGTCCCGCCCTCCTCCACACCCACGCGGCAGACACCAGAGACTGTGTACCTGCCTCGGCCTATGAACTGTTCACATTTTCCATGGAAAGGTGTGCAGCACTTCCAATTAACATGTACGGTTTAGGTTTAAGGGAAAACAAACCAGAGATGTACACACGGAGCACGACAAATTTAGACAACAAAACATATCCAATGAATATTTGAGCGGTACATGTTGTGCCTTTCAAGATTGTATCACACCACAAAAATTCCGTACACGCAAACAGTGGCTTATCAAACACTGATAATCGTGTCCCCTCAGCCGATTGAGGTGATAAGAAGAAGTCAATAAATGATTATACATAAAAATGCATGCTGTCTTTGATAATCAGTGAGGTGCAGCCAGACATGTTGCGCCACATTGCTTACTCCTCCATTTCTGCACTTGAATTTGTTTTAATGTCACCAATTATAACAATCAGACAATGCACACATTAAGGGCTCCTCATGGGACAGTACACAATCCTATTTCACAATTGTCGGATGATAGGAGATGAAAGCGAATGTGGGGGGCACTGGGCGTGCATTGGGATAAGAAAGGAGAGTCAAGGGACCACCACCCCATCTCCCCCATGCCTCCTCCCCTGTCGCCCTATTTAATGGTATCTTTAATGTTTAATGTTTAATGTTATCACATGCATCCGGATACTGGGAGGAGCAGGATCCCCCTGCCACTGCTGCAGCAGTGCCCCCCCCCCCCTGCCTCAGGTGAGGCCAGGGACGCATCCCCTCATCTACCAGTCCACCACATCCACCCACGCCGCTTCCCAAAACGATCAGATTTGAAATCTGAGGCGCGACCGTCATCGCGATTCCTGATGCCATAAATCAGCGTTTTATTTAAACATCAGTCCATGCTGAGAAATACGCTTTTCACCTCATAGCCTCTGTTAGTATCCACGAAGCAGTCGCCATTCAAACATGGCTGACTGAATTATTTGAACTACAGACTTTGCCTTCATCTGACTGTGTCTGCTGTGATTGGAGCTCTGATCCTATTTGAGCAAATCCTATTGCCGGCAGGTGAACGCTGGCCCACCCACTAAGGCCACCCAACAAGGCTTCCTGCCCTGAGCCTGAGTCTCCCGCACATGCATCCGGATACTTGGAGGAGCAGGATCCCCCTGCCACTGCTGGAGCAGTGCCCCCCCACCTCATGTGAGGCCAGGGATGCATTCCCTCATCTACCAGGCCACCACATCCACCCACAACACTTCCCGACACGAGCAGATTTGAAATCTGTGGAGCGACCGTCATCGCGATTCCTGATGCCATAAATCAGCGTTTTATTTAAATATCAGTCCACGCTGAGAAATTCGCTTTTCACCTCATAGCCTCCATTAGGCTCCACGTTAGGCTCCACGAGGCCACCCAACAAGGCTTCCTGTCCTTAGGCTGTCCAGAGACGACAGAAGCCAGGGCCAGGAACTCTGGTCAGCCACGCTGACTCGACTTGTCTCTGAACACTAATTCACTGGGTAAGCACTTCCTCGCCACATCACCAATGACTCTGACTTTTCTATTGGATTCCCCATCCCTGTAACTGGGTACTTGATTGAAACCGTTTCCTTGCATATGTTTTGCACGGTTATATCACTCAGCCACCAACAGTCTTGGCACCTAGCCCTACGGCCGTATCTCGCTCCTCCTTAATCTACACCCGCTTTCTTGCCCACAACATTGCTTAACGCAGCCACTTATATTGCACAGCATTGCTTTTTACTTATTTGCTTCTATAAGGTCATACTAGTAATTGCCTTCAACTTTACTAGCTTCATAGCACTTGCATCCTATGGTTGTTGAATGTTTCCCTTTACTCCTGTGGTCCGGACATCCACTTAACAATAGCTGCTCCCGTCCGATTTGCGACGCCTCCGTGGCTCTAATCCATCTCCTATCCAGGAGTGCTCCATCCGCTGTTAGCTGGCTTAGTCTGAGAGCCATCTAAGCGCATCCCTGCACCTGTAACGCTCACCTGGCTCTCACAGGGGCGTCGATCAGACCCGGACAGCTGCGACCTCCTCCAACGTCAAGCGTAGTGCAGAGATGACAGACTGGACTGGACCGCCTAATCTCGTCTGCTTGACCCGTAGAAGTATTCTCCTGCAAGTGGAGAAAGGGATTTAGCCACCCGTGGATTTTAGTAATGGCACCCCACTGTTCTCCCCACTAATCACCACCTATATTCACTTTCAGTAAACTCACCTTATGTTTGTAAATGATGAGCTCTCCATCCTGCGTGAAATGCAGGTGCGCATAGATACCAGTTACTTCACTGGTTTGAAGGCATTGGAAGAGTTCCGGATGAATATTGACTCTGAGGTTCCAGGCGAGAACCCGTAAGTATGAAGTTCAAGAGTTCAATATGTCCGATGTTCACTCTTGTACATTCCTTTCTTGTGTTGCAGCTGGGTCCCAGGGAAGATTGTCTTGTGGCAGCTGATGGTGTTCAGGTAAGAGTCTGTATTACCCAACACTGTCCGGCAAAAGATGCGTGTGTTTAAATTACTGGTTCCTCTCTCCTTACAGGTGCGGCATAAGAAGTTGCGGTTTGTTACAGAATAATGCCTCCGGTTGTTAATCAGGTAAGTCTATGGTGGAGAAGTTGTATTTGTTGGCTCTCTCGGCTCACCTTATGTTTCTTTTGTCCCCTAGATGGTGGAATTCGGCGGAGAAAATGATGGAGGCTGCGCCGGATCGGAAAATGCTGTGAGGACTGGTGAGTATGGCACGGCGCTGCAGCTGGCGATGCAACGCGTGTAGAATAATGTCATTTTCAAGTTCGAAGACGTGATGGATCCGGAATTCAGGTAAGGATTGAAATAATATCTGTTTTCAAACCTTTCCTTCTTCTTTCTTCTATTGCTAGGAGCTCTGGATTCGAGACGGGCGTGGCTCAAGACTGGATGCTGACTGCAGGCACGGTGAACATTACGCTGCTGGATGAAGAATAACGCGAAGCATGTGCTGCTGTTCGGGCGTGGTTTAAATAGCCTCCAAAGTAGTTCCAGGTAAGAAGTCCCTAGAACCACACCCGAGTAAAAAATAGTCCCTGTAGTAAAATAGTCCCATCTAGGCCTCACGTTGGCTTGGATTCATTTGCAGCATGGTCTGCATGAGGTAAGTAAAGTCTATGAGCCTGGCGCCTATGGTGCCAGGACTGATTTCTATTATGAGCGTGGCGCCTAAGGTGCCAGGGCTGAACCCAGACAGCCCCCAGCCGGGGCTGCTGGGGTTTTATTAAATATCTGGATGCCTGCTTCCGGGGCTGATGGGCTTGATCCGGATGCCCGGGGTAGGCATCATGACAGCACCACCCTACCTTACCAACCTCTGCCCTCTGCAACGGTCCTATTGTCCATAGTCACATTTAATGGCACCTTCTTAACTGTTTTGCAGTATTTACACAGGTATTTACGTATTGACATTTGACTGTACAGACAGCTATTTTAGTTTTGCATAATCGTGCTGGCAATACGGGAATATCTGTTGCACTCATGAATGTGTACCACTCCCATTCCCGATTGATCAAAAGGCACCCCTTTTCCACGGAACTGACTATGCCTCTACACTGTATGCTCACTATATCACTGCATAGCGTTGCCTATTACCAATAAGTTGCCGAATTTTGTTTTGTATGTATTTACGACTGCATCACTCTAATTGCCTTTGAATACGCTCATCTGTATAGGTTTAGCCACTTTTTAGCTATTGTATGGAATTGTATGGAATTCACCTTATATGTACTCATTACCACCTGCTGTACTAACCTAGCCTTTTGCCTATTACTATCAATCTGTACTAGCCTGCCCTTTGTTTACTGTTGGTATTTTGACCTAGCCCTATGCCTATTATTGCCAGTCTGTACTAGCCTAGCCTTTTGCCTATTACTATCAATCTGTACTAGCCTGCCCTATATTTACTGTTGGTATTTTGACCTAGCCCTATGCCTACTACTGCCAGTCTGCACTAGCTTGGCCCTAGGCCTACTATTGATACTTTATGACCACTACTGCCAGACCATACTAGCCTGGTCCTACTTTTACTGTTAATATTTTGACCTAGCCCTATGCCTATTGAAGTGGGAGAATGGAAGAACAGGCTCCCGTCCTTCACCTCTCGCGCTTGGCCTAGAGGGTCACGGCCCAGACACCCGCCGCGAGAAGAGTTTGTCCATTTACCAGACGACCAGGTACCCTGGTACAGGAACATACGGATGTGTCCACCTGCCTGCCCAACAGCCCGCACTGGCCATGCCGACCCCTGCGGCTCGGATCAGCTAGACTAAAAACCACACGTCGTTAGAGATGCCATGACGACCTAGACAACGGGAAGCACATCTGTACAAGTATACACACTTAACATTTCCACACCAATCTACACGAAGAACATACTCAGTGCTCTGACGTAGGCGACAGGCATATTCACGGACGTGCATCTTTATTATTTTTACATAGGCTTTCAGAATGCAGAAACGCAAGATGCATCATGAACTCATCTATAACGCTTGCTCACGCTTCCCTTGAAACCCGTTACCACCATGAGAGGTATAATGGAAACACGATACTGGTCATGGAAATGTATGCTACTATAATCTAAAGCACCTATAAACCAAACAGACTACTTAAGCACCAGGCCCGAGTAGGCCGCAAACAAGAGCTCCCGAGGACATTAACAAAGCAAGAGTCAGGTTGCTGATCCTGCAGAAAGACCCGATGGAGCAACCAGCCAAGGTCGCAATGTTGCAAGCCCACATCCAAGAACAAATCATCAAAGGCACGATGTTGCAACCTCGCACTCCGCGTACCAACGTTAAAGTCATATCTACAAATTAAACCAGACACACAGTGGAAAAGCAATATTAATTGTGCAGAATTCTGCCTCAAACACGGTCCCGCCTCACGTGACCAAGCCGAATCTGACGAGATGCCAAAACCCAGGAGAGAAAAGGCGTCTGGGTCCCTCACTACGAGACACAGGCCGAGACACTTGAAAGGCTCAATGGACACCTGCTACAGTGGGAGCGGTCAGCCTTCCACCTATGAATAAATCCTCACATTGTCTGCACGTACCCATATTGAAACATTGTTGCAAACACAGGTACACCGAGAGCTGGGAACAACGGTGGTCCCAGGCTGGGGAGCTCACGGATGCACCAATCAGAACATGGGGCTCTTATCTCAGACGTCAGTAACATTAGCCAATCCTCAGGAGCCTTCATGTAACAATTCTTATGTATCCAATTATAGGGACAACCCAGATATACCACCTGACTACACCTTGTCCACTAATATCATTCTCTATATGTGTACTATACTAACCCTACCACTCGAGCAACCAATTAAGAGTGGCGATAGGTTTTTTGTTAACTTTCTGAAGTGACGCAAGTAGCGCGTCATAATGCAGTAAAAAGGGCCTGCGAGCCCCACGATTATGTGTGTGTCAGGACGGACGCGTACGCTCCTTGACCCATCCCTGCCGTTTTGTATAAATAAACAGCAGAGTCGCCTTGCTCCTTGTGTGTGTCTCATACTCTATCTCATCTGGGATATACGGGAGGAGTTGGGGCCTCCCTGCCCGGAGGTCTGCGGACGGCCCGGCCGACCCCGGCAGAATTTCCCCCCGACAAGTTGGAGGCACTGCTGAGATCTGTTTAAGATCAACTTTTATTTTTAGTTTTTCCAGGCACTCCCGTTGCGAGGAGGCCCGGCGGCGCGGCCCCCTCTGCCGTTGCCCCCTTCTGAGGACTACAGGACCATCGCGGAGCCGCGAGAAGACCGGACAGCGCAATCCGGATATTGGCCCTCGGGAGCCGGTTGAGAAGTATCCCGCCCGCGGTCGGCGAGTGTCCAGACGTGGTCCAGACGAGGGGAGGTGGCGAGCCGCTTGGAGGGTGCACGCAGTCGAGTGGCCCTGCATCGAGAGAACTTGGTGAGCATGACACGCACAACAAGCAATGCGAAATTGTGAGGGAGGGGGAGGAAGTAAATAAGGGAGGTATTGTAGAGATGTGCGGCGAAGGTTTAACTGAGTGTTGCTAATGGAATGAATGGTAGGAAAACGAGTGCGAGAACAGTCGGCTAACGTTACGCGAAAGAGGGGGGCGGGGCACGAAAACATCACGTGCAGCCGCTCGTAACAGTCAGCTAACGTTACGCGAAAGAGGGGGGCGGGGCACGAAAACATCATGTGCAGCCGCTCGTAAGACCCTGATGGTCTAAATTGCGACTAAGTGTGAGGGTGGGTGTGTGTGGTTTCCTACGACTTGACATTTATTGATCAATGAGTAGATGAGGTTCCCTATTGTTCGAGCAAGAAACTCGATAGGTAGATGACGTTTCCCTGTGGGCGGTAGCTAGTTACATAGTTGCCCAAAACGGAAGATAATTGGCTGGTTAAGCCCTCCTGTTAAGGGGCGTATCACACGCGAGGCGACGCAGCGTGCGCAGTCCGGTTATATTATTGATGAGATTACCTTGTTCCAGGAGAGACAGGAAGACAGCTGTAGGGTTAGCGGGGTAGATTGCAAGTGTATTTTGAATTTAAAAAACATAACAAGAATATACTAGTAGCTCGAAGAAATCGGTGACGTCACCAGTAGGGATTTAATAGGATATCGCGAGCACAAGGAATTTTGGGTTTGAGAGTGGTGGGGAAGAGAAGCATGATAAAGGAGCTGGTACGGAGATAAACTATAAACCAGTGGATCGAAAAAAAAAAAAGGGGAAAGGGGCGTGGCTGCGCACGGAGAACGCCGGCCACGGCAAGTGTAAACGGGGGAGGAGAACGGAGAAACAGGACGACTGTATAAGATCATCGTAAGGGGTACGCAGCCGCAGGGGGCTGCGTGCGCTTCGGCCGCAGGGGGCCGTAGGGGAAGGAATATAATATAACATCATATTTATTATTATTGCATAATTTGTCAAAGGGAGTGTCGAAAGTCCCCACACTTGCGGGGCGAGGTAAGCAATACAAGGTTGTATATCGTAAACTGCTAGTAAGGGGAAGGGTAACAAGGGGAGTGAATTTATGTCATACGGGAGAGGGTCGGGAGGGTGGGGGAACACCCTCACTACCCCACTACAGCACATATGCACCACACTGCCACCACATAGGGAGAAGTTAATTAAGTACAGCATAGAGTGGACCCAGGGGACAGATAACAAAATGTTAACACCATGGCCGCCTAATGGTAGTTTCGATCCATATGCCCAACATTCACTACTGAACCATCTGCACAATACATACAAGGGGAAGAAGTTGGCAAACCATGTGGAGGTGTTTAACTTATGGAGGATGTTCCAGGGGTCTCGACCAGGACCAAATGGAATGTTCACTATGGGGGAAACACCGGAAGAAAAGGAGATTAAGAAAGAAGGAACGGGTGGGGAAAAGGAGTGCGAAAGCACAAAGAATACGGGGAACGAAAGACAGGGAGGAGAAAAGATTGATAAATCAGACGACATAAAAAAGGAACCGAGCAATGGGATACCCATAACACCGGGAGTGAAAACAGAGGGAGGAGGGTTGTACCCTTTAAGAGAATTAGGAGAAATAGCAGGACAGTTAAGGGCGGCTGAAGGATACTCAAACCCGGCATACAGCCCTCCACCATATGTGGCTCATGGGAAGATACCAATGGGGGACAGGAGGATTAGAGAAGAGCAGACTGTAGAGATAGGAAACGATGAGTGGATAGCTGCACAGATATTGTTGAAATTACGAGGCTCACTAACTGGAGAAGAAAGGGAGGCGGTAAGGAGAACAAACGAGGATAGTGCCAGAGAGAGTGAAATGAGGGGAGAGGAGCTACTACGGCAGAAGGAAGAGATTTTGCAGGAAAGATTAGCAGAACTAAGGGATGAGCAGAATGAACTGATCAAACAACTTGAGCGGGAGGAAAGAGAGAGAGTGAGGAAAAGGAAAGAAGGTAAGGACGAATTGGAAAAATTAAGGGAACGAAGTGAGGAACAAAAGAGAGAAGCTGAAAGGGTAAAAGGAGCAGCAGATAGGGTATCAAGAGTAGTGCTGAGAGAGAAGAAGAAGGAAGAAGAAGAAAAGGAAAAAGAAATGGAAATATGGAGGAGGAGGATAATATCAGAGGCAACTAAGAAATATGAAGAGGGGAAGGTAATAGAGAGTATAGTAGAAAGAGAAAGGGTGAAATGGGAAAGGAAGAAAGAGGATGAAAGGATATTGGAACAGATGAGCAACGAAGTAATGGAGGAGTTGAAAAGGAAAAGGGAGGAAAATAGTAGGGAAATGGAGGAGAGGAGTGAAGGAGGAAGAGAAGAGAGGGGTTGGGAGAGTGAAAGATGGGGAGATGTATATAAAAGTAGAGAGGTAGCAACAACATCAGCACAAAGGGGAACAGTTGGTAACAACGGAAAGGGAGAAAGAGACCTAATAGACTTAAAAACAGTAACAATAAAAGGAAAAAAGGCAGAGTGGGGGGTGCCATTTATGAATGATTTTTGCAGTGAGGAGGAAGGAGGAGTGGAGAAGGATGGAAGGAAGAGTGAAAGGGAAAGCTTAGATAAACTATACCTTACTAGAACAAACATAGATTCGCCCTGGATGAGTAGAAGATGGGAGGAGCTGGAGAGAAGTAAGGAGGAAGTGAAAAGAATAGGGGAAACACAAACCAAGGAAACCACGCCACCCACATCACCATCGCACCCTCCCACGTCACGCCCTACATGTTCAACTACCGCGCGCTCTCTGCACAGAATAAAGCTCGCGCCCTTCATGAATGAATTTACACCTTATGCATGTCGGCTTAGGGACCTCCCTAGTCGCAGGCAAGACAGACAAATAAACATACCCATATTGAACACAGGAAATGATGAAAAAAGGGGAAAGGAAGAAGAGGGAGGTAGGAGCAGAGGTAGTAAGGAAGAAGTTGAAGTAGTAAAAGAAATGGGGGAAGAGGAGGGGTGTGAAGACTCAACATTATGGAGCGTAAAGGGTGACACAAGACAGAATTTAATGCCACTGCTGGAGAGAGGAGGGGTTAGACCACAGTATGTACCTTGGAAACATACGGATAAGGAAAATATAAAATGTAGGCTCCCATCACTAAGTGGAGGTGCGGGTAAGTGGATATATGAAATGGAAAAACACACCGCAGGACAGAAACTAGCAGTAGGAGATGTGAAGGGCCTGTTAATATCAATATTAGGGGATAGAGCGGATGACATTTGGAAAAGAGCGGGATTCCATGGGGTAACAATAACGAACACATCGCATGATGGGGCACCATTTGCAAACTGCAGACATGCGCTATGGCAGGCACTGAGAGTGCAGTACCCAGACACATCAGACATAGGAGCCATTACTTCCCGTAAGATGGGTGAAAATGAGGATCCTGTTGATTATATCCAGGATGTTCAAGAGAAGTGGCGCATGGAAACTAGAGAACAATGGGACAAAACACCAGCCATATTTTATCATATACTAGTACAAGGGCTCCCAGAAGGAGTTCAAAAACAACTAAAGAAAGTAGTGGGGATGGAAGCAAAACCATGGCCAGAAATACAACTGACTATAGTACATCACTGCAGAACATGGCAAGGAAAAATGAAACAAAAGGAAGAGGATAGGAAAACAGAAGAGGCCAAATTAGTACAGAAAAAACTTACTAAATACACAATGGAAGGGGCACTAATAACTACGCCCACACCAATGGCCCAAAGCCCAACGCAAGTAGTGGCTGCACAAGATCCCGCACAAATAACGCCTCCACAAGGTGTAATACAGCAAGTGCCGCCTCTGCAATTACACGCACCAAACATGGGAGGAGGGTACCCAATGCAAGGAACTGGGTATTATAGTTATAACAGAGGGAGAGGAGGGTTTATGAGGGGGAGAGGATATGGATATAATACCCAACAACAGGCTGGGGGACTAAGAAATAACTACCCCACAGGGCAACCCGTATACCAGGACAACACAGGGAGCTTCCCATGGCAAAACAGGGAACCACCCGTGTGTTGGAGCTGCGGACTATTAGGACACATGTCACGTACATGTAGGGTCAGGCCAGGAACACCAGCATGGAATGAACAAGCACAACCTAGGACATTACAAGAACAGCAGGGCATACAACAACAGCAGACGTCACAAAAAGGGAGTGACCCACAACAACAAACAACACAACAGCCACAAACCTATTCACTGCCACAACAACAAATAACACAGTACCTGCCACCGCCACAACAACAAGTAGCGTTAATACAACCACCACCCCAAAATAAACAAACACAATTGGGTGGGGTGACGGTGTTGGGACACAACCCTTACACAGGGAATGGCCAATCATTGTACCCCCAATAGGCCAGCCCACAGACGGCCTTGGTGTGTCCCATCCTGTCAGTAACACCTAATAGTGCGGAGGAACCACGCATAGAGGTAACGATAGGTGACAAAAAATTATCATTTCTTGTTGACACCGGGGCAACCCGGTCTTGCATAAGGGAAGGTAAATTTAAGATGTCAGGCGAAGCCATGAACACCCAAGGATTTTCTGGGGCTAAAGGGTTGGTTCCATTTACTGATAATGTTCCCTTATCTATTGGAGATTATGATCTGTCAGTTCCACTCTTGTATTATAGTGCCTCACCAGTAAATATACTGGGGAGGGACATAATGAACAGGTTGAACATGACGATCTCCTTTACAGAGGATGGCATAATTTGCTCTACTCCAGGGATTAACATGCTCGCAGCACGACAGATTTTGCAAGCATACTGTGGACAGACAGCGATTAGGGCGGAGCCAGTAGATGGCGAGATATTCCAATATGGCACTGACATGGCATTTGCATGGATGCCAGGGATAGAAGGGAAAATATGGAGGAGACCAGCAGCCTATCTATTCCGACCAGAAACACCAGTTAATGAACTAGAAGGGAAGGTGTTTGTAGTGGACATTGAGAGCATTATTGCAACAGCTGATTATGTTGCTGTGCACGCCCAAGATAAAGAAGGGAGAGCATGGAGGGCGGTGATAGCACTAGCAGAAGGATGTAGGCTGACCCAGGTGTCAGATGAAGAGCTGTTCTCAGAAGAAAAGGAAGAAAATGAAATGGTGTTCATGATGAGTGTAGAAATGTGGCTAAGAGTGGCTCACAAACAAGTAGCACAGAAAATTGCAATGGCACTTGAGGCACCCGCAGGCACCCCAGTCCCATTTTTTAAGGAGGATATGTCAAAGGTGCCCAAATCATTATGGACTATTAGCCCTTATGACGTGGGATGCATAAAAAGCATAGGGGGTGTAAGGATAAAATTGAAAAAAGGTGCCATACTACCAAGAGTTAAACAGTACCCATTGTCAAAAGAGGCAGATGAGGGCATATATGAAACCATAACGGCCCTTATAAACAATGGCATATTGGTCCCCTCAGAATCACCATGTAACACAGCTGTGTACCCGGTGCGCAAGGCTAAAGGGGGGTCTTGGCGCTTCATACAGGACCTCAGACCCTTGAACAACATAGTAGAAGCAGAGTATCCAGTAACAGCAAACCCGGCCACAATATTGTGTGGCATTCCAGCAGAAGCATCACGATTTACAGTGATTGACCTTAAAAATGCTTTCTTCTCAATACCATTACACCCAGACTCACAAGATTTGACAAGCTTCACTTACCGAAATACAAAGTGGAAACATACCAGATTACCACAGGGGTATTGTGAATCACCCTCAATTTTCAATAGAGTAATACAGATGGATTTGGGTAACGTTGAGGTGGAAAGCACAGTGTTACAGTATGTGGATGACATAATAATTTGCAGTGCAAACGAAAGTAAATGTAGAGAGGACTCCTTAAAAATGTTGACGATACTGGCAGAAAAGGGGTACAAGGTAGACATGGAAAAGATACAATACTGTCAGGAACAGGTACTTTACATTGGTCAACTG
Organism: Ambystoma mexicanum; assembly: GCF_040938575.1. Lineage (NCBI taxonomy): Eukaryota > Metazoa > Chordata > Amphibia > Caudata > Ambystomatidae > Ambystoma > Ambystoma mexicanum. Next base: position 515,789,222 of record NC_090939.1, read on the forward strand.
ATATCCCAACATGGAAGAAGGATTGCACCACAAAGAGCACAGGCCATCTCAAGCACTCCCGTGCCACAGACTGTGAGAGAACTGCAGCAATTTCTGGGGCTGTGCAACTACTGTAGAGCATGGGTATTTGATTACAGCTCATACATAGGACCCCTGCTTGAGGGTTTGAAGGAAGCAAATAAAGGGGAGAAAAAGTTGGGATGGACTATGGAAATGAGGGAGGCATTTGACGAATTAAAAGACGCGATATCAACTGCTCCAGTACTTGCATCCCCAGACTATGAGCGGCGCTTCTTTATATTTTCACATTGCGACTCAGCAGTGATGAAAGCAGTATTGGCCCAAAAAACTAGCATGGGCTATAAACCAGTAGCATTTTACAGCGGTCACTTAGACCCTATAATGTTAGGCCACTTCTCTTGTGAACAAGGTCTTGCTGCAGCTGCTTTTGCAGTAGAAAAAGCATCAGCAATAACTATGGGGTGTCCAACTACACTATTTGTGGAACATGCACTATTTGCGATATTGAATAAACCTAAGTCCACATTAACGACACAGAGGGCATCAGGTTATGAGATTATTTTGTCTAAAGCTGAACTGGCAATTGTTAGATGTAGCACGGTTAACCCTGCAAGGTTCCTAGCAGAAGTAATTGAAGAGGGAGATTACGCCCACGACTGCACCCAAGTAACTGAAATATACTCATGTACTAGGAAAGTTGAAGAAAACGCACTAGAGGGAGGTGAGCTTTTGTTTATTGATGGGTCATCAACTATTGATCAAGGAGATGGGATACGAAGGACTGGGGCAGCAGTAGTAAAAATGATGGAGGCGCCGGTGTGTGTGGCTATGAAGTGTGTACAATTACCACAGCATTACTCTGCTCAAGCGGCGGAACTCGTTGCACTAATATTGGCATTAAAGGAAAGTTTTAATAAAAGAGTAACTATATATTCCGACAGTGCATATGTTACATCCACTGTCCACTCAGGGCTATCAAAATGGAGAAGGAGAGGGTTTAGGAGAGCTGATGGCACTCCAGTACAACATGCCCTCTTGTTGGCTGAACTAATTGAAGTAATAAACGACCCCCAAGAACTAGCCCTAGTAAAATGCACCGCACACACCAATGGAGAAGACTACGTTTCAAAAGGAAATGCAGCAGCAGACGCACATGCGAAATATGCTGCATATTTTGGTGAGATATGGAACCCCACAGACTCACAGAGAGGGAGAGGGAGGGGAATAGCGAGGGAGATGGTAATAAGAGAAGGGTACACCCATCTCCCAGCCACACAGATTATGGAGCTACAAGCGGCTGCACCAATGGCCGAAAAAGAAGTATGGGTGAAAAGAGGATGCACAATGTCACCAACCGACGCACTATGGCGCCAGGGTGGCACTGGGAAAGTTGTAATACCGTTGGCACTGTTAAATACCGCCTTAAGCCAATTACATCACCCTGCCCATACAGGCAAGGAAATAATTGCAGCACGAATTAGAGAAGATTGGTTTTGTCCCGAGTTAACCTCCCATGTGTCAAATTTTATCAGCAATTGCCTCACATGTCAACAGTTTACGGCCGGTCATACTCTAAAAGTGATAAGAGGTACAATACCCCGGCCAGAAGGACCTTTTCGGCACCTTCACATTGACTATGTTGATATGATCAACATCTGTCAAGGCAATAGGTATATGATTGTAGTAGTATGTCCATTTTCTAGGTGGATTGAAGCAGGGCCCTGTTCACACCCTGATGCGTTTAGAGCAGCCAAATTCATAGTAAGGGAGGTCTTCCCCAGGTGGGGAGTGTGCGAGGTGTTAAGATCAGACAACGGCCCCCATTTCGCAAATGAAATGTTCCAGCATATTACATCCCTGCTGAACATTAAACACAAATTTGCATGTGCATACCACCCACAGGCTAATGGTGTATGTGAACGCCTGAATGGCCAGTCTGTACTTGCCTAGCCCTATGCCTACCTTTGCAAGTCTGTACTAGCACAACCACACGCTCTATACCTGCCGATATTTGAGAAACTCCTCCACTAACATCGATATGACATTTCCTACATCCAATCCAACCACCTGCTTTCTAGTCTTCCTCACCACACTCATTGCCATATCTACGATTGCAGCCCCCCACTAGAGACTCCCCACAGTAAGTGAACGGACTAGCCAGATACAAACCTTGCCTTAAACCCAACTATCTCTAGACCCCAAGATCTACCTCAGCCAGGTTTGTCCTACTTCACTAAGAAACTTTAGATTAGGATCTAGACTACCTAAACCACCAGCCTACCATTCACACGGCCATTCCAAGATGAAGCCAACACAAGCCACCCACCATACCTCAAAAACAGAACTTATCCTTAATTAGAAGCCTAAATCCCCTGAAACCCTAACCCTAGCCAACAATGATCTCTCCAGTGATACCTCTAAAAAAACATATGACCTCAAAGGAGGCCTCATCAACGTTAGATCGTTGATAGCCCACGCATCTGAAATTGCCAATATCATCACCTGCAACCAACTTGACTTCCTGTCAGTGGCCGAAACATGGTTGCATAAAGCAGCTGGCCCAGCTCTTATGCTAGCCATACCCACAAATGTTACTATCTTTAGAAAAGATGGAGAAACCTCCAAAGGAGGCGGCATAGCCTTCATCTGCAGAGCCGATCTCACTATCAAAGAAATAGAACACATGACTATGCCATCAGCAGAACTACTTTTGCTAAAATTAGGAATCTCTGCCTCAAGCACTATTATGGTGCACCTAATCTATAGACGTCCTGGACCACTAGGAACTTTTGAAGAAGATATAACTACCCTTCAGAATACTAATGTCAAACCTGGAACCCAAATTATCTTATTTGGCGATTTCAATTTAGGCTTCAATGACCCCAAAGACACTAATGCCACTATCCTAGCTAACACAATTATGGAAGCCGGCCTCACCATTAGGAACAACAGTCCCACTCACTCCAAAGGGTGTACCCTGGATTGGGTGGCAGATATCAACTGCATGTCCCTCATAACTGCCACTGAACCTTACATATGGACCGATCACTACTTGATCTTGCTTACCATTGCTGACCTACATCAAACCAAGACAACTAAACTATCTGCACCACCAGCCCTCACTCGCTGTAAAAAAAAACATAACAGTCACTAATCTTCTCCCTCTGATTCAGCCCATCCCCAATCACTCCAACCTGATCACTAACCCTGATGACTTGGTTGGCCTGTAAAACAACACAATCAACTCAGCTATTGACGTCATTGTGCCTTTGAAAATGAGCAAATCTTAACCCTTTGCCCATTTTAACACATGATTTACACCAAGCCTAAAAGCCTTGCCAAAAGAAAAAAGGCAAGCTGAAGCCTGCTGGAAAATAAATCCCTCGCCTCCAAATAAAAACCTCCTCACTGCCCTTACTAACAATTACAAGAAGCAAATCATACAGGCAAAAATGAAACCTTCAATGACAGAATCAAAAAAGCAAACTCAAACACTAGGGAAATCTTCTCTATTCTTAGATAATTAGAATCCCCACCGCACCTGTAGACTCATGCACCAAAGACAAAGCCTGGTGCACAAACGTTCAAAATACCTTTTTTAATAAAATCACCGCACTTCAAGACATAATATTAGCCAAAAGAACCTCCTTACACAACATTGCGTTCTCCATTCAAGAAGCCATCTTACAAGAACACACCATCAACCAATCCAAACCACACAGCCAATTTAACTTTAGGTCCATCTCCATTGCAGAAGCCAAGAATCTCATTACATCTCTTAAACCCTCTCTCTGCCTTGGCGACACCTGCCCAGTTCCCATTATTAAAGAAGCCGCACATGACCTAGCTCCATTTGTCACCTCCTTCATCAACTCATCCTTTAAATTCTGCTCTGTCCCCACCAACCTTAAAGATGCCTGGATACTACCCCTCTTAAAAAAGCCAACCTAGATCCTAGTATCCCAACAAACTACCGACCTATAACAACTGTTCTGTTTCCACTTAAAATCTTAGATAAAGCTGCCTATCTACAGATTCAATCATACTTGGAGACTAATATCATACTGGGTACCAGACAATCTGGATTTAGACCAAGACATGGAACGGAGAAGGCACTTCTTGATCTCAAGAACCGACTAGATGAGAGTAAAGATAGAGGAGACACCTCCATTCTTCTACTCCTTGATCTGTCAGCCGCTTTTGATTTGGTAGATCATAAAGTACTGCGCAACCATCTCAGATCGGCTGCCAACTTCTCCACAAAGGCCACTGCATGGATAAACTCCTTACTGGACAACAGAACCAAAAGAGCCTTTTCGCCCACCTCAGCTGCGGACCCAGTTCCCACCACTTGCAGCATTCCCCAGGGGTCCTGTGTCTCCTCTACTTTGTACAACATTTTTACAAAGCTACTCTTTGATATCCTAGACAAACTGGGTGTCTCATATACTAATTATGCCGACGACACCCAGATCCTCATCCCGATCCAAGGAGACTATGACAAAGACACTAACCTCATGAACAAAATCTATCAAATCATACAAACTTGGATGGCCACCCACGGTCTATGTCTTAATGATGACAAAATTGAACTTTTAATCATCGGGTCCACCAGCAAACTAAACAAACTCTCCCACATGTACAAATCTATCATCATTGATGGCATTAAAATCAGTGTAGCCAAGGAAGTTAAAACCCTAGGCTTTTATTTAGACTCAGCTCTTAACCTAAACAAGCAAGTTAATGCCACAGCTTCAGCAACTAGTTATACTTGCAAACTAATCCATGCATGCAAACCATTTCTGTCCACTGACAGCTGTACCACTATTGCACGTGCATTAATCCTATCAAAACTAGACTACTGTAATGCACTCTACCTAGGCACCAGCAAACATAATACTAATAAACTAATAAACTTCAAACCTTGCAAAACAACACCCTCAGAACAGCATTAGGCATTCCTAAAGGAGAGCACATATCTGACCAAAGAAGATCAGCCAAATGGTTGGCCATCAACGACAGAATCAAACTTAAAACCCTGAACATTACACACAACTGCCTCAGTAACAAAGCACCTGCTTACCTTATAGAGAAATTAACTAAGCATACACCTGAATGTCCTGTCAGAAAGGCTCGAGCCAATAGTATCAGACTCCCTAACTACAATCTGAAAAGAACTGGAGGCTCAAGCTTCCCTGTACTGGCAGCTCAACTTTGGAGCTCTATCCCGGATAACCTAAGAGCCACACCCTCCCTCCACTCCTTCAAAACCAATGCCAAACTCTGGCTACACAACAACAACCGCTGACGCATAAGCCCTGATTGATAACTCTCTACCTACCTAGACACCTAGGTTGAGACTAACACACCTGTGTTAATTATCGTCCCTATACTTGCGTACCACACATGTTGCCATAAACTGTAAATGTATAACATATATATGCAACCGTATCATCACTGGTGATGCACATGTACATATCTATGCCTTCTTTCCTCTATGTATATTACTCTTATTACCTTTAATTGCTCATGTAAATATAAAACATATTTTGAGGTGTAACCTCTATCTGTATGTAAATGTAATGATATCTATCTAGCTGTAACCTAAGACTTCATAAGCGCCCAGTTGCCTAACGGCCCGGTGCACTCTATAAATAAACAAAGAATACAATTATATTTGTATAGCACCATCTGCTACATGTAATGGCATCAAATTGATGTAGGAAGCATGGCCCTTCAGCAGATGTGGTGTGTGTGTGCGTGTGTGTATATAATCATATATGTATATCTGTGAAAAAACTTTGGTTAAGGGACGTTATGGTTAACTTGCACTAAAAAAACAACCAAATTCACTGAAAAAAAGTTGTTTAAGTGAGGTTATGGTTGCAAGGTAAAATCAAAAAACCAAAGAAATGTGCCAGTTATGGTAAACTATGCAGCCATAATTTGCACTCCCACAAGCACTGCTAAGACTAACACCTAGGACTTCAAAGATGACATCACAAATGGCATCATCGATGACATCACTGATGACATCACACATACTGGGACATTTTTGTTGTTGTTCCATGATAGTAAAGAATTTAAGCAGAGGGCTTGATCCGGTCTTACTGCATTGAAAACATGATACCCATACTCTAAAGGTGCTTTATATATGTACCTTAACCTTGCGCTATCTTCTTAAGTTACTTTCCTTATGGGTTGTTCTTAAGGCAAGGGGCACGTACATGGAGAAACCAGCAGGCCCAAGATAGATAATACAATGTTTATGCATGATGATGAGCTCTAAACTTATTTTCATTTTCTGATCATAGTATTTATTTCCCCCTTAGTAGAGTTTTCCTGTATGTTCCTCAGATTTGTATGCATTTATCTTCTACACATGCTCTGTATACTAACACATGTGTGTAGTAGTTCTTGTAGTGTTAGCTGTTTGCTCCAAGTTTAACATTTATCAAGAGACTTAGATTCTACTTCACCAAACATACTAGATTCAGAATACCCTACTTCTTTGGTCCATGCTGCAACCATTGCCTAAATTTATGTATTATTAGATTGCTGTATTAACAACAAAACTTCAATACAATGTTTCTGCTTCAATAAGTACATTTTGTGAAACATGGAGTAGTTCATGAGAGGCCGACTGATCGCAATTCATATGTTGCTAGCAACTATCTAAACGGAACCCCATGTAGGGACATTCCATCGGGATTGTTACAGAGTAGTAATGTCATATGTGATGTCATCAATGATGCCATTTGTGATATCATCTTGATGTCCTGGTTGTTAGTCTTAGCAGTGCATGGCAGTCGTGCGAGTTATGGTCGCATAACCTACCATAATTGGTTAATTTTGATTTTACCTTGCAAACATAATGTCACTTTAAGAAAAAATGTTCACTGAATTTGATATTCCTTTTACTGCAACTTAACCATAACATCCCTTTAACAATGTTTTTACTGAATTTAATAGGTTTTTACCAGTGCATCCTAATTTACTAGCAACTTAATCATTTCTAGTTGCAAAATAAACACATAAAAATCATTCTCCCTTGCCCCCCATATATTTGGTGTTATGTCCGCGGAGAGAAATGCAAGTCACCAGACATACTTGTGGACATGTGACATCAATATTACCCAAAGTCACAGGGGGACACAATATTCTTTATTTGTTTTCGTATTTAAAAAAATAGAGCATCAAAGTATACAATGAATGCAAACATGTTTTACATCTCTTATAAGTTTGGAAATGGAAATACTGTTTTTAAAATGATATCACAATATTATGGATTGTATCATATATTGAAGGAAACTGTACACCCTGCATAAATAATTCACTTCAATGCCTGACAGGCACTGAAGCACAACATGTCTTGCAGTGAAGAAAAACAAATCCAAAACTCCAGTAAATAAACAATATGTTTTCATTTGATTCATAAACATGCAGCATGTCCGTGAAATAAATCTGTGAAAATGTTACATAACTAAATATAAACATTGTATATTGTAATTTGTTTTATTTTTTTTTTAATGTTTTGTTTGATTTGGCTTTTCTTTTATAATTCTTTATCGATCTCAATCCAGAGGTTGATCACTGTGATGATCAGCCACTGATGGTTTCCTTGGAGCAGTGTTGCCCATCTCTCCTCTGCTGTCATTTGTTGCTCTGGGATTTTAAAAAAATCTCTAAATAGATCTCGTTTATTTTTTAGTTCTGGGCACACCATGATTAGATGGAATAAAGTTTCTTTCCCCATTGGATCTTTACAGTATCGACAGACAGGAGAAATATTTTTGGCTCGGTCTGTTAAAGCCAAGTATTCGCGTGTGGGTAAGATGTTCAGCCGAAAGCGCAAGAATAAATCATGAATTTTCACACTTGGGAATTGGACGAGATAAGAAGGCAACTGGTTGAGTGCTCTTGCTTCCATGTAGCTGGTTAATTGCCGTTTATAAGTTGTTTGTTCTTCGATCGTTCTTATCCAATCAGTCTTCTGAATTTTTTGTTTTGCATATTGAGGTCTATTTCTTAACATTTCTTCTGTGATTTCTTCTTCTTGCATTTTTTGCTTAATTTCACTTGTCCACTTTATTAAAGCTGCAACTTGGGATGCTTGTTTTTTTTTTCTTTAAGAATTTTCAACGATGGTATATTTTCCTCTGAAATGATTTTTCTGTGGCGGTCCATTTGTTTCCATAGCACTATGGACTGAATAGATTGCAAGGCAAGTTCATATCTGATTCTGGCAATCGGAAATGACTTTGGCAAGGCAAGGATTTTTCTCCAGAAAATAGCTTCATATTTGGACCCTTTCAATAGATGTTGGTTTATCAGGGATTCACTCGCATAAGTCAAGATTGGTATGACCTTTTGATTATATAGTAGAGTTGTAGCTTTTGCAGAGTAAGTGCCATATTTGCGATGAAAAAAACCGGCCTTGCCTTGCTAACGATGCTGCTTTTTCTTCAATGTTTTCTTGCCATTCCTTTTTGTTTGCCGATGGATTGATTATTGCACCTAAGTATTTTATTGTTTTGGTTAGCTTAATCTCTTTGTCTTCCAGATAGAATTTTGGAGTCCATTGCTTCTTGGATTTTTCAGTTATAGGTTTCATTATCTTGGTTTTGTTGATGTTGATTTGTAAATAATTTTCCTTCATGAAATTTTGAGTTTTGTTCAATGTTATCTGCAGACCTTTCACAGTTTTGTCCAAGATGATAATGTCATCAGCATAGATTAGGGTTTGAACATTTTTACTGTTGATCTTAGGAGGATTCGCCATCGGATGGTGAATTTTTTCTTCAAAATTGTGGGTGAAGAGATTATAAAGACAAGCAGCCAAGGGGCATCCCTGTTTGAGCCCATTCCAAGTCAGAATTGATTCTGTTGCCTTTCCGTTGTTTGTAAGTCGAACTCGGATAGACGTATTCGAATACAGCTGTTGTATTGGGTTCAGAATAGTAGATGGACAGCCCCACGCAGCCAATTTGGACCATAGAAGTTGTCTATTGACTGAATCAAAGGCCATTTTTAGATCTATGAAGATTGCATAGACCTGATGTGCTTTCGTCAACCCTTCATATTTTAGCATATTTAATAGCAACAGATTGACGTTGGTACTTATTTTTGTGACAAAGCCAGTTTGCCTTTTTGCTTGTCTTCCGTGCTGTATGGCCCAACAGTTCAATTTTTTTTGTAGATATCCGGCAAATAATTTTCCTAACGGATCCAGCAGGGCAATTGGTCTGTAGTTGGCCGGATTTTTCCGATCACCTGCTTTGTAGATTGGTATTAAAACAGCTACAGACCATGTGCGTGGAATCTCTTTAGATTTTTCTATCAGATGTAAAAGATGGAAAAAGAATTTGGCCCAGTGTTCTGGATCTGCTTTAAGGTTGCTGTTGGCTAGCCCATCAGGTCCAGGTGCTGTAGATGAATTCAGGCACCTGATAGTGTTGGTAATGTCCTCTAAGTCCCATTTCAAGCTCCAGTCGTCAGTATCATCTTGTGGGTCTGTTGTTCGATGGTGTTTAGGTTTTTTGTATAGATTTTCGAAGTGCTTAACCCATGTATGAGGTTCAACTTCTTGAATCATGGATTGTTATTTCGATGAATCATTCATCAAAGACCACAGGTGCCGTGTGTTTTTCTGATTTAACGCTTTCAAAAGTTCTTCTGCGTCGTGTTGCTTTATTGCCATTTTATACGATTTCATTAAGTTGGAGTATTTTTTATTTCGGCTTCATAGTCTCTTCTGTTTTTCTTTATTTGTCGCAGACGTTTATAGTGTTTCTTTTTTTCTAGATGGATTTCTAAATTAAAATAATGAGTATGCGATTGCTTGCATCTTTTTTGATTTCTTGATGTTGTTTGTTGGTATTTCTCTAGGATCCATCCGTAATTTAGTAATTTAGTTTCACATGATCCTTAAGCGGGGACTCTTCAAATCGGACTGCTATTTCTTGAGTTTGTTGTTCTTTAATTCGCAGTCGGTTCAACCTATTATTTATTTCAAGTTCAGGTAGAATCAAACATTGATCACTTGATATTTCTGATAACCAGAAAATAAAAATTTGATGGTGATCGCTGTCTGGGTGTGGAGAATTCGTAGTCGAGTTTGTAATTTTCCGAATTCCTTCTGTTATAAAGATGTAATCAATTATTGAATTTGAGTTCTCCCGTGACCAAGTCGACAACGGGATACCTTTATCATTCATTGGTTGAGCACTCAAGAAAATGTTACCCAGCCTTGTTTCCTTAATCCATTTTCTAGCTCTCAATGTCATTTCGTTGGTAACTAATTGGTTTCCTTCTTTGTCAAAGAGATGAAAATTGAAGTCCCCTGCTATGATGATTTCATTCCTGCTGTTACTGCTGTTCAAATGATCAATTTCTTCACATATGGAATCGATGAATTTATTATCAGCCATAGCAGTAGGGTTCCAATATATATTGAAAATCGATAGGCAAGTATATTCTACATCTACAGTGTTCGGTACAATGGTGTTATGGATTGATGGCATCTTGACAGAAAGATATTGGGCCCAAGGGTGAATATTTTTACTTTCTATTATTCGCCACAAAGGGTTGATTTTTGTTAATAACAACATTCCTGACGCCGGTCTTCCCTGTTGTGAGGATATAGCTGGGTTCATGAACGTTCTATAGCCATAACATAGTACTTCCTCTTTCAGCCAGGTTTCTTGTAAACAAATGATGTCGGACTGTTCAAGTAAAGACGACTCATTATCAAACAAATGTCTATGACCTCTCGTATTCCAAGAACATAAGGTTGTGGTGGTTTCAGGTACATCTTTTCGTTGTTATAAGTATGTTGTCTTTGCACTCTGGTTCACATTAAAATTGGAGATGTTTCTAGTTGTTTCAGATTGCTTTCACACCACCCGTTGTACTTTATCTTGGTTATAGGACCTAGGATTTGAGTCAATCAAATATTTTGGCGATTCTTGAGTTTTGTTCTGTGTGCTTCGATTTTTAAATATATTTTTGCTGAATAGCTGTAGCGTTCTTGATTTTTTTTTCCGCCCTCGATCGTGAGACCATGATTTCTTCTATTTGAAATCCCAAAATAGCCAATTGGTGTTTAGTGTCAAGGACACGTTGCATGATGTTGTGAGTGTAAAAATCAATGTGGGCTTCTTCCAGGTATTGCTTGTTTGGAAATAGAACTAACTCAATATGTCCAGTTTCAATTTTAGTCAATTGTGGAATGGCTTTAAATAATCGCAGAATGTTATATCTGTTTAATATAACCGGTTCTTCTGTACTTGAACTCATCGGGTATATAGCTATTCTGTATGCACAGGAGGCATTTGACGGGTTTTTGAAGATTGGTCTGACCAGTTTAGGACTTAATTGAGCCGCCACGTTTCTACTGGTTTCAGTTGGGCTTTCTGATTCCTCTGATGGCCATATTTCTTCATTAGAAACTATTGAGTATGCCAGGGAGATATTAGTTTGCTGTTTGTCTCCGGTGCTTTCGCTATTTGAGCAATCTGTTAAGGAATCTTGACATTCATCTATTACAATGAGGGACTCGTCTTGTGAGTTTATAGAAATAGAGTTGCAGTCGTTTACCTCATCTTCCATCGATATGTCTATCAGTTTGGTTGAGTTTGTAGAATTGAAGCATGTTTCTTGATTAATTAAATCTATGAGTGCATCTAACGGTTCAGGCACTGTTTGATTGCCTTGTGGCCGAGCCTTTTGTATTTTGTTCATTTTTCCTGTTTTCGGGATAGGTTGTTGGATAGTGGTTTGATTAGTAGCCACCAGTTTTGTATTTTTCTTTGTCCTTTCATTATTCGTTTTCAGGGTAGTTTGTAATTTTCTCAGAAAGGCACATGACCCATTTTGTGGATTTTTAGTAGTCTTTTTGCTCTTCGATTTGATCGATACATCTTGACCTATTAGTCCCCGTTTCGAGAGATCAAAGATATTGAATGGGTTACAAGGGGGTGGCTCATGTTTGTCTTGTATTGCAAATACTTGAGAGTTCTGTGATGCAACTGAACGTAATTGATTTTCGTATTGTGTCGTTTGATCCGTTTTCCTCATCTCCACATTTGGTAGTTTCTCTGTCTGAGTTTGTGTAGATGCACAGATAAGGTGCTTCATCACTTGGGCATGTTTTTTTACTTTGTCATCAACCATTTTTTTAGTGATTGTTGAAACTGTGTCCATTAAAGTCAGTTTGTCAACTCTATCAGCCCTTACCACTTCCGCTAATCTATTTTGCCATGTTCTTGATGATTCCGCTTCATATTTTAATCGTTCTTGAATAGTACTTATGAGGGATTCAAACTGGGTTTGCTTGGTCAATATCATTGCCAACAGTGTTGCTTGATCTTTGATTGAATCCACCATAGCTTCTTCCATCTTTAGAAACGGGATCATAGCTATAGATAGAACCGCTACCAATGTATTCTGTAAATCTAGCATCGTCGTTGGCAATCTATGTTGGTATTCCGGAGAATAACTTATATTTCCAGTTTTCATATTTGTAGAAGAGGAAGTCATTTCATCCGCTTTATACTTAGGCAATTCTTTCGCTGCAGAGGTCAAAGGTTCTTTGATAGGAGCAACGAATCCTGTTGGGCCAATCGGGGTCGAAGTATCAATTTGTCTGATTTTCTTTGGCGTGTACATTCCCCCAAATACTTCATTTCTTTTTTCTTGTGAGTCCATAATTGCATCAATTTCGGTGATGTCAAGTGAAAGACGTGCAATTCGGACTTGGAGCGTTTTTTGGGCTCATCACTTTTTGTGCCAATAGGCAAGTATGTTGCTTGCCATTACTGTTTGGCTGATCTCGCACGATCTTGAAGGGGCGTTAGGGGGCTATCATCGTTTCTCTGGATGGGACCCAACATATTTTGATGAGTAAGTGAATTAGTATCGTCACGTGCTAGAAAATTGTGATCAGTGACAGTCCTCGGAACAGCGTCCGATCGTATGGTCTTTATGTCTACTTTATCGCGACCAATATATTGCGATCCATGCTTTAGATTGTCCATGTGCGCCTGATCCATCGGTTTCCCATTGATCATATTATGGGAATTTGTTGTTTTCAAGCTATTCGATAAATTACCATGGGGTACTTGGTGGTTTGTCATTTTATTTATAGGCATTAAGGATTCCTCTAGTTTACCCTGCAATCTAGTGCGTGGTTTAGTGATTTCCATTTAAGTTTGTCGATCTTAAATAAGTAATCAATTTCCTATAAACTTGTGCACTTACCACGACTATTGCCAGCCACAACTGCACCTCTCGCACAAATAGCAGCGACCTTTACGCCGCAAGAGTCGCACTTTGATGATTATCAGGAATTCTTCCTGTCGGTATTGCCACAATATGGTCACGTGAATCCGTTGATGTGACCGGTTTCAAGGCAATGTAGGACCTGGAATACTCCGCTCTCCTCAACTGCTGATTGCTAAAATCATCAGGCTTACGCGAATTGGAGCGGAAAGATAATATACAGTAGGAGCGGTACTAAGTGGATCAAAGGCCAGTGGCCCACAGTCTCCACTTTCTGGCGATCAGTGTAAGTTCTTTCACTTATTTGTGTATGTACTCAGAAATAACTTTCTGTTACTAGCTCTAGCACCAAAGCCGCCAAACAGTCTAATAGCACCAGCCCTTCTGCCACCAGGGCTTACGCCGCAAGGGTGGTTGTGCCGGCAATTAATGCTCGCCTGTAGACACGTGATCTGTCACGTGTGCGAGATAGGCCCCGCCTCCTCCAGGAAGCAGGGGGCAGCAAGAGCTCCTGCTCGCAATGCTGCTTTCCACACAAAATGAAGGAATCACTGTAGAAAAAACGTCTGTTTCAGAGAACGCACCTTCTCCTTTCACAGATGCTCTATATATTGTAATAGAAATGGCAAATACTCTGGAATGGTTAGGGGTATACTTCCTTAAGAAGATATAACTGAAGAAGACCCTACTAATGATAATTTTATTTATATGTTTTACAAAATAATACAACTCTGTTGCCTATATAAACTATTACACGCAATGAATGAAGGGGCTGATTCATGGAATTATATGCGCCGAAAAACGGGTTTTGTGCGCCATTCTGCCCACAAATCCCTGTTTCACAAATGGGGATTTGCGAGCAGAATGGCGCACAAAGCTCGTTTTTTTCGGCGCACATAATTCCATGAATCAGCCCCTAAATGTCTTTCTTCACAATCTAGAACACCAAGAATAAGACAATCATGAAGAAAAAAGAAAACATTTTGAAACTAGATTACACAATATTGAAAATCAGATGATCCAATTATGTGAAGACTCCAAATCAAATAAAACATCAAATTGCAGAACCATGTAAATATGTTACAAATCATGTGATAAATATTTATTTTCATTGCTCTACCTGTTCCAGTGACCCTTTCCCCCATCAATCACCCCAATAATTCCCAGAGCACATCACAGATCAACGTTTTGATGAGATTTCTACCCCTACTTCTCCTAATTATGTATATATACCACCCTCAAATCGCCCTACCTTTATTTCCCACAGTGATTCTTCTCCCTATCATAATGTTTTCTAATGTAAGTAATTGTCTTTTTATTTAAAGCCACAATTTGAAATCTGCAGTCTATGTACATGTCTGTGTCTGCAACAATGCAGCAGGGTGACATCACACAGATGTGCTGACATTTGCGAACAGACTGCCATGGCCATGACAACATGACACACTGTCAATGAGTCCATGAACATCATAGCACTGTCGTCAAAGCGCACCCGTGTGATGTCAGACGGGCTCGCTAAGGTTTGCAAAGTGATTGACATGCCAACAATGCAATGATGCACTTTTCAAATAGTGTGCAAACATCTGCACTGAGTATCTGTCGTTGAAGTGCACCCGGGTAATGTCACCTGGCTGCGCGAACATTCGCAAACAACGACTGTGTCCGAAACACCATGCCACGCTTTTAATCAGTTTGCGAACATTGCGGAGTGGTCGAAGTCATTACAGCACACCCGGGTGCTCCAATGTTCATGAATGTATTGAAGTTGTCACAAACAGCCATGAATGTTATGACATGACAGCACCCATGCGGCGTGATTACATGTCTGCAGTCAATGCCAATGATTCGCAGACATTTTGACATCCGTTTTACGCCCACCCTGCCAACTCTTATGTTGAAACTTTACCCTTCCATAATTGCTAATGACATTCTTTGTTGTTCTCTGAAATTTGCAGAAATATTAACACCCTTTTTTTGGGCTCCGAATTCTGCAGATAGGAGGAAAGACCACAGACGGTTTCTCCAAGGGACACACCCATTTCTTATAGTCATTCTTAATTTTGCAAAGCAGCAGAGAGCTGCACTTTCAGGAGCTAAATAAAATTGCAGAAATGGCATCAGTCATGGCCATCTCTCCTCCTCTGGGGCCCCCACCACTACCTGGAGGACCCGGAGAAGGGAACAGGGAAAATAGAGCAGATGAGCTGCAAAAGGAAGAAGAGAAGGATCATGCAGTAGAAGAGGTACCTTCTACACCTGGTGGTCAGAGAGATTCCTGGGTGTGGCAGTTTTTTACCACCGTTGGCAGAGTGCTAAAGGCTTAGGCTGTCCATGTACACTGCACTGAGTTTCCACCCAGCTGCTCTGAGAAAGGTAACGCCTTTCTCAGGACGTAGAACCACTTCTTCCACTGCACCATCCCCTTCCACTCCTGCCCATACTCGTTCCACCTCAGTTGGGCAGAGGATTCCTCCTGTTGGCTTTCAGGGTATACAAGAGGCAATTGACCCCTAACTTCAGATGACAACTGTCCTCAGTATACACTGCGATGCACTCCTCTGCCTGGGGATCAATTCTGCAGCACCTTGGAATCAGAGGTGAAGACGCATACAAAAGATTGACCCCTCCTCTAGTTACATCTCCAGTGCCCAATACCTTCCCTTCCCCCCTGTACCTCCTTTATAGTGGTTGGCTGGTGCCCTTCCCTCACCCTTCCTCCCTTGCTCCCTGCCTCCTACTGCAAAAAAAAGAATAACATTTTTTTTAAAGTCGGTTTAATGTGGAGCCACCTTTCAAAGTCTAAAAATAGTATACAAAATGTGTACAGTAGATCCTTGTGCAATCTCCCTGCTTTATGTTGATGCATGAAACAGGCAAACTCTATAAGAATCTCGAGCATTTCCATTGGCATGAAAATCAATTCCGGAGCAAATACTGGAGCTTTTTTATAGCACAGAGGAAAATAGGTGGCAGATATGAAGTTCTGTTCCACCCACCTTTTCTATCATACAAAGAATTGCAAATGCACTGTGGCGTGAAATCAAGGCTTTAAAGTCTTACTCAAGGCTTTTGGATCTTCCATTCACATTGCAACACCGAAGAACATGAGCATCGCCGCGGTGTATTACCACCATTGATGTCCGGGGCATGCGACAATGCCTGCCGCCTATATGATCAGAAAACGTGTAATGGAAGCTGTACTATATTAAGTTATTTTTGACTTTTGTTCTAACCAGGTATATGCCTATGATGGCTGCCATTTTGGCATGAGATGTACTGGTCTATTTCTGCTGGTTCTGCTGTTTAGCTATGTCCTTTTTGATGGGGGGGTTTGAACATTTTAGTTGGAATGAAGCACCTTCCAGATCCGGTAGAAGGGCGTTTAAACCCCTGAATGCTTTTAAGCTACAACTAAATGGTTGCAATTTAGAACATTTGCACTTTATTGACTGTTTTTGCTTTTGCACTTTATACCTATAGTAACATACATTGTTTTTTCTTTATTTGGTTAGTTGATAAATCAACCTTTCAATTTTTTTTGTATCTTGATATTACATTACAAATGCATGACATATGTTTCACAAACAATAATTAAGCAAACAATAATTACAATAATTAAAATCCAATTTAAACTAAATCAATTCAAATATAACACATAAAATAAAATAAAAATAAATCCGTTAACACATAGTTACATACATATGCACATTAGGCAGCTGCACATTTTGAAAATCGTACACTTTCCTATTCAGAGGTTTTTGTAGATACATGCACTTACATGTTTTTTGCAATAAAGGGGCCTTTCATCAGAATAAAATAGATGCTGACATGTACCTTTGTTAGCTTGCTAAGTGAACTTTGCTCGATGGTTTACCAGTGTATTTCCTTGTGGTTTCTTAAACTATATGTAATCACCAGCAAACGAGCTATCTCTGTTAGATGAAATCCTTTATACTCCAATTAACATGCATTATTTTAGTTTAAGGCAAAACAAACCAGAGATGTACTCATAGAGCACATCAAATGTAGCCAATAAATCACATCCAATGTTTATTTTAGCGGTACATGTTGTGCCTTTCAAGGTTGTATCACACCACAGTAGTTCCGTACACGCAAACAGTGGCTTATCAAACACTGATAATTGTGTTTATAGTGGCACAGAAGGGGAAGACTAAAAATCATTGAAATTGATGCAGAGGTCGAAAACAAGAAAGATGAAACATAAAACAAAAAACAAATCGAATCAACATACTTTGAGAGGGCACACGCCCTAATGCTACCTTCCATTCTGTACTACTTCGGTGCAAAGGAGAAGAGTTCTGTTTGTTCTTTGTAGACCAGAAATAAAGAATTAATGCGTGCACACAAGCTTGTAGAATTTGAGACTACTATCGATCTTCTTGATCAATTTGCTGCTCAAATCTAGTTGCAATTTTTAACTTACTTGTTGGACAGTGATGAGTGCCAAGCCTCACATGCTAGTACTAATGGTGACTTCTATAGTGCCACCATGTTACCCACATATATGCATCATGCACAGGCAACAACAATGTAATATCATAGCCTAATATCAAGCATCACACTCTTGTGCTCATTTGGGAGGCAGAGGTACAGTTAGCGCACAAGCAGCCTCCTGATCCTCTGATCACTGCCATCAAGCATTCACAGTAATGAAAGACATAGCCCCACCAGGCAAGACAATGTTGCATGCAACTGTACTACCAGAAACCAGTGCAACAAGACTGTTATGGAACTAGCTACAGATTGATCAGGAGCACACACTTACCATCCAAGACGAAGGTTGGTGCTTTGTCGGTAGAGCCATTTTGGACACTGCACATGGGCTGACTGAACAACAATGTTCATGCCACCAGGGAAACAGAATCTTGTGTGAAGCACTCCATGCCATTCCTCTCAGTAGGTCGAAGATGTGGACGAGCTTTTCCAATCTCTATCAATCACTGGGGCATGACCATCACTCAGAGGCAGCGACGGCATCCTTTACAGTACAATTCCACCAAAAGGTCAACCCTACTAAAGCATTAACATTTGTTAGGCATTGCAGAAAATGAATGAATCGCTCAACAGCTTCCATGTCAGGGTGAGACACCTAGGGATGTTGTATGAGGTGATAGAAGAAGAAGACAGAATTTGCGCACAAGTGATCCAAGAAACACATCCTTGGGAAACCTTGAATTTCTCTTCTGAAAGTTCTGGTGGTGGTGTGAAACAATAGCTGGCTGACACAGAGCATCTGCCAAGGAGAAATAACTTAACCCAATGAAGAGGCCCGCCCCATAGAGTATGCATCACAAAAGCTCTGCATCCCAGAGAGAGGGTGAAGGAAGCAAAGGACAAACAACATCTAGAAATGGTGGTGGTGTGTAGTACCAGATAGCCTAATGCCCTGGATGAGATCACATAGTCTACTCATGTGGCAAACTCAACAACTTGTTTTGACATTTGGGAAGGCTGATTTACCACAAGTCCACAACAAAGGTGATCAGCTCTGACTTGAGAGCGGGTTTACCAAGACACTTTCTTTCATGTTTGTTTGTTTATTTATTTATTATCATGGTTGTTTGTAATTCATAACAAACCTTTACAACTTTACAATTTCTTTAAATAACATTTTCCATATAATAAATAAAAGTATATACATAAACTATCATCATCAATCATACATATTACATACAATATAATGTAGTTGGTTCTTAAGTTCTATATTTCAACTGACAATGCACAATCTCGTGACCACTTCGTAATACATTATACACCATATATTATATAATCTCTTCTTCTTATCAACAATTCATTAATGAATTCCTAAAAATCATTTGTATTTGCCTCCACCTCTTTACTATTGTCAATAAAACCAATTCCATTCCAGCCCGATTCAATCGTATGTCAAAAGTGATTGGAAAAAAAGAACATTAATTAGTATCTGCATAACAAAAGAAAATGAATAAGATCAGTGGGACATTACTTCTGATCAAAACAGAATAACACGAATGCAGTTCATACAGTGGAATTCCAAGTGGATCCTGCAGTAGACCATGCTTTGAACATAGCAATGTGTAACGATTCTAGTGTGGAATTTAGGCATAAGTGTCAAAAATGTACCGTACTTATAGAATTTGGCTGGTAAACATGTCGACCATACATAATCAAATACAACAGTTCAAGGGAGGGACATGCAGTAAGGATATGACGAGCAGTCTCTAGATTTGCACTATTTTTGCAGACTCGACAATAACTTTGGTCAGGCAGTAATCGCCACTGGGTGCCAATTGTGGCTCTCAGGGGTAGTTGGTTTGTCCTTAGAAGTAGGTGAAATCTGTGTACCAACAGGCTAGGACAGCATATCAGATAACTCAGTGGAGAGAGGATGGTATAAAGTAGTCCTTCCAAATAATTAAAGTTGTGTAATTTACTCATGTGATTAAAGTTGTCTACCCAATCTCTTTTCTGGAGGGATTTCTTAAATGCAGACTTCAATGGAACAAGACCACGTTGTTGCAGAAAAGTGGCTTTGAGGGATGTCAGGCCAAATTCTATGCAATGTATTGGATAGGGCATGGGGGAGGAAGACCCAATACAGTTCGCCAGAAGTGGCCTTCAGCTTTATCCAACCTTGTGAGATTTCCGACGATAGTCAAAGCTTCTAGTCCATACGCTACTACTGGAATGAACCACTGTGTGATTGTGTGCCCCCTTCCCTGCAGATATGTTGGGTAAATTCCCCCTTCTCTCCAAGAGTGTGGCAACAATTGTGTGTGCATCCGTATCCCAGGCAGAAGTGCATCAAAAAGTACATGTCTGCCGCCTTTCCTCTGGGAGTTGGGAAAATGTTGCGTTATTTATGGTAGTGTCAAAGATTAGGTGTGTGCCCCCTTCAATGCAGGAGTGCAGAAACACCTAGGTGTAGCAAAAATTAGATGTGTGTGCCCGTTCACCTGCATGAGTGCATCATGAATTAGGTGTGTGTCCTCTTCCCTGTGGGGTGCATCAAACATTGTGTGCATTTCTTTTCCTGTGAAAGGGCAGCAAACATTAGGTGTACCTTTCCTGTACTCTGGAAGTGCTTTGAAAAGTAGGCATGTTGCGCTCCCTTCCCTGTGGGAGTGTCGAAATCGTGTGTGTGTGTGAGGGATGTTGTCACACTTGGTACAGTAGTATTTTCAAGCAGAGTGGTTTCTTACATACACTTTTGCAACATTCTGTTCACAGACATATAGGCTTGTTACTGGACATTCTGGGCATCAACAGAATAGTTAATCCTCTACCACAATAGCCTTCAGACACGATCAACAACACAGCGGTTTCCATTACTGCTCCGACCCTGAGCTAGTAGTTTCAATGAAAGCAGATATCACCATGCCAACTCAGCATCCCAGGCTCATCTGCCTGCTACTAGGACAAAGGCCATCCTTTGACTCTAGTATAACCACCTGAAGGCTTTGTGTACATTGTTTCTCTGCTTGTGAAAGAACAGCGATCTTGCAATGGCCTGCTGGGATATGGTGCTCATTTATTTTGATGTATGTCAGTTTTCAACAGGACATACAGATATACTTCCATTGTTAGAGACAATTGCACCAGCAGCAGTAAAATGCATTCCAATTGCACCTGGCTGTGAGGCAGCTCAGTATGTCAATGACAACCTGGACTGGAACTGTTGCCCATAAAATCTGCTTAGAAAACCAATACCACAATGGGCCGTTGTCCTTTCTGAGCTGACATGTGTCACTCAAATATGCATCAACCATGAGTGGAAGAGTGGACTCACTAACATTTGTGGTAATTGCAGGGTCAGCCATAGTAACGAATAGAGAATCATGGAGTGGGGCCCACAGGGGTGTAAGTATGAGAGTATCATGCCATAAATGGGGTTACACTGTATGTGAAACAGTTGCACTTGGCAAGTGGGGACTCTGAGATGACAGACTTCTTAGTGGATGTTGAGGATGTTCAGATGTTGTCTGAACTTTAACTCTTTGCTCTGCAAGCAGACATCCTTGCAAACACATTGTTAGTGCAATCTTGCACATTTCAACTGTGGCTTCTCGATGGGTCATCCTACTATTGACAGTCTGAAACATAGCCACATTTACATTAAAGCTGGAGTAAAGGAAAGATGGCAAATGATAGTCAATGTTTTCATTCATGCCTTTTATGCCTGGATCTTCATGAAAGATTGTCATCAGTTGTCTCAACAACTGTAGAAGGTCTGACCCATCCAATCTTTCCTGTTCTGTTCAGTGGTCAAAGTGTATGAAAATAATTAATGGATCTATGTTCCCTGCTGGCCTGTCTCGTTCCCCATAAACCCTGTCACCAGACCCCCTCCCACACACAATACAAACTCCCAAACAAATGTGCCTGTTGTTTAAGGCAACGTTCAGTGAACTGCACTGAAGTGTACATTTCAACTGCTTCCTAAACCTTTATTTTAAAACGAAACCATTCCAGAACAGTTTCTTTTTTAAATAAAAGTATAGGAACTGTAGAACTTAATTAAACAAAGCAGAGGAGCACCGCTCCCAACCACTCCTGTCCACTTCGACTACTGGTTCTGTGGCCTTTTTAGACATGTCTTTGCTAATAAGTATATCAATGCCATTCCCTAACTAAGTGCCACAGATCTATGTCTCAAGTGCAACATGGCTTTCAGAAACGGCCACAGCCTACATCAGACATTGAACATGAGCTGGTGTTGAAGTAGTGTTATGAAAAGGCACCTTCCAATGCTCTACTATGACTACAAGTATAGTAACTTACAGCATTGCTTTTACACAAGCAAGTGGATGAGCATACTAATGGTTGATTTCAAACTGATTTCAAGTGTGTCGGCAAAGGCATTTTGAGATGGTGACATGGGAGTTTGCTTTGCACATGTAACACTCACAAAGCATTTCAAATACTATATGACCTTCCAAATCCTCAAATGCTTATTACTGCTTTGTAAAAGAGTTTAAAACCTGCACTGAATGCAGTGTATACTAAATGAGCCTCTAATGTTGTGCTAATTTGATCCAAATGTGTTCCTTCCAATGGAGATGAGTGCATTGCTCTCGTTTGTTGCGCATTTCTTAGCCTGCCATGGCACATCTACTGCTGCTGTTCTAGCTAAAAAATAAAATCTACATATTTTCCAAATTCACGGCCTGCTTCTGGTTCTTATTTCTGACTTAGAGCTGCCGTTCTTGTCGAAGTTCTGGAAGTCCTTCACCAGTCAGTTGGATACAGACCTCACGTGTTCTTCTGCCTACCATCCTGAGAAGGCAAGACAAATGGAGAAGCTAAATCACTCTGTTGCACAATGCCTGCAGCTTTTTTGCTTACAGAATCTGATGGACTGCCTCTGCTTGTTGTGTATCGTCAAATGTCCCTATAACGTATCTGACAGAGCCACCTTTGTCCTCCAGAGCACCCAGCAGTAAGAGACATCCTTTGCAGCCAGTAGCACTCAGCAATCTAAGGGTCCCTTTGGGGAGGCCCAGGCCAGAAGTGCCTCTTACTGACTACTACTGGTAGGATGTAAGGATGTTGAAACCTTCATTGTAACAGGTAGATAGACAAGAGGGGTCTCAGGCAGAACTATTTGTCCCTTTGAAATGCAAATGGGGTTTACAGAGCTTTTAAGTGTTGTAAGTAGAGCCCAATGCCAGTGCTCATAACAGGTCACATCAGCGCAGTCCAAAGGGATCACAGTACTTCACCCTCGGGGATGGATGTGATCAGGTTGCCCTCTTCCTCTCAGAGTGGTCTAACCCCTCCTCTTCTTTCCTTGACTCTACTTCTCAACTATTCCTCCTCTGAGAACTCAACATCCACCTGGATGCTATTCTGCAAACTGTGACACTCTCTCTCTTTCCAATCCACCTTCTGGTCTGACACACTCTGCCGGGCATACCTTGGATATTCTCATCTCCTCAGGCATCCCAATCTCGAACCATCTCACCACTCTGCTCTCTTGGACTGACCAGTTTCTGCTCTCCTCTCACCTGATGCTCTCTGTCCCCCAGCACTGCCACCTACCTTCTCGGTCATTCAGCCCATGAAGCATGTGTAAGTGGAGACCTTTGCCACTACTTTCTATGCGCCTCCTGTACCTGACACAGCCCTCTCTAACCTGCATCTTTCTATATCCAACACTCTGGACGTCCTTGCCCCGGTCGTGAGAATCTGTATGAAGCCTATCTCCAAATGCAACTCTTGGTATGACTCAGACCTTGCCGCCCTGAAGTGCAATTGCAGGGTGGCTGAGAGGAAGTGGAGGGCATCGGGTGCATCCTCTGATAAAGGCCTTCTGCTTTCTCCAAAGGCAATACAGACTCTCTGCTCTGTCCAAGAAGAGAGCCCACATCAAAGCCCAAGGATCTGCTGCCTCTAATAACATGGTGAAATGCTTTAAAATCGGCAATGAGCTGGCAAATTGTTCTGCAGTCTCCACCTCTCCTGTTCCCTCCCAGCCCCTCTGTACGGCTCTGGCTTCTCACTTCACCACTAAAACTCAGGACATCATGTCCTCTCTCTCCTCTTCCTCTCTCTCTCTATCTCTCGCAGGCGCCTTCTGGCTGCCTCTTCCTCTCCTCCTTTCTCCTCTTTCTCTCTTACTACACATGATGATGTTTCTAGACAAGTCCGATCTATGAAAGTATCACCCAAACAGCTGCTCCAGAACCATCAAGGACCACATTGACACCCTTGCTCGTGCCTTGTCCGATTTCTGCGATCACTCTTCTGCCACTGGAACTTTCCCCTCTCTCCTCAAGCAATCCCCTGTGCACCCCCTCCTTAAAAAGCCTTCTGCTGATCCTACCTGTCCGTCAAACCATCGCCTGATCTCTATCACTCCTTCCTGTGCGAACTCCTGGAAAAGCTGACCATCTACCGGTTTACTCTCCACACCTAATCTGTTGGTTGTCTCCATGGCCATCAGTCTGGCTTCAGAGCAGCCAGAGGCATGGAAAGTGCTCTCCTGAACACCCATGCATATCTCCTCACAAATCTCGATTCAAGCCTTTCTTATGTTCTCATCCTCCTTTACCTTTCCTCTGCTTTTGACATGGTCAATCACGCAATCCTGATCAATGAACTCTGTGAGAACCTGGGTATTATGGATCAGACCCTGGAGTGGTTGTCCTCTTTCCTGCTGGACTAACCCTCCAGGTCCAACTTGGGTTCTTTCTCTCCACCACCTCTCTCACCAAATGTGGTGTTCCGCAGGGCTCTAACCTCTCACCCTGGCTCCTCAATGTCTATTTGGCCCTTTTGGCCCACCTGATCGCTACCTTCTCCTCTAACTTTCAGTGTTATGCGGATGACACTCAGCTCTCTTCAGGATCCCCTCATCCTCCTCTCCTCTCTCGCTCATTCCTGACTGTCTGTCCGCGATTCAGGATTGGCATACCTCCAACAATCTCTGCCTTAATATCAGTAAGACTGAGATCCATTGGGGTCCCTGCTTCTACATTCCCCCTCTCTCTCTGGCCACCACCCTTGGCTCCTCTTCCTTCACCTTACTGTGAGGCAAAAAACATTGGTGTCATCTTCGACTCCACTCTCCCCTTCTCTCCTCACATCATGGACCTCGACAAGAAGGCCCAATACCATCTGCACCTCCATAGAGGTATTATTCCTTTTCTCACTTTCCCCGTGAAGCTCACTGTCTCCAGAGCCCTGGGCTCTCTAGGCTGGACTAGTGCAACAACCTCATTCTCAATCTGCTTTCCTCTACTCTCCGCTTCAACTAATCCAGAAACAGGACTGCAAGACTTGTCCTTGGCCTCAAGCCCAGGGACTGTATCTATCCAGCCCTGAAATCTCTCCACTGGCTCCCGGTGGCTGCAAGGATGAAGTTCAAGACCATGTGTATCGTCCACAAGGATTCCTGTGGCTGGGGCTTGCACTTCATCCAACTCTCTCATCCTAAACACCTTCCTTCTCAAGCTCTTTGCTCTGCCACCTCTAACTCTCTGAGGGTCAGATGCTTCTCCAGACAGAGAGTGGGGTGTAGATCTCTCTCATCTACAGGTGCCTCCCTCTGGAATGGCCTCACTGCCCCTCTCAAACTTGAGCCGCACCAACTGAAGTTCTGGAAGCAGCTCAATACCTTCCTTTTTGCCTCTGCTTTCTCTCTCTCCCCAGCTGACCTACCTGTCCGCTGCACTGACTGGTTGCCTGATTTCCCTCCATGACCTGGTACCAGGCTGCTCCAAGACCAGTCACTCCAGCACTGCCTCTAGTCCTACCACACACTTACGGCCTGTAACTGTAACCATACAGTCCCCTGCCTCCTTGCACTTACCCAGAGCGGTGCTGCCCTGGCTGCACGTACTTAGAGCAATGCTGCCCTGATTGCACTTCCCCCTTCTCCCTCACCCCTGCACTTCACGTTATTGCACTTGCACGATCTAAATGACACAAGGCCTAGTAAGATCGTTTGTTTGTCCTCCCTCCCTTGTCTTGTCGTACCTAGAAGCACCTGTGTACAGGTGCGTTATTAATTACTTATCATATCACGTGTAACTGCCTAATAAAAGGGCACAGCAGTCTCCCGCTTGGCAGTTAATCACCCACCAAGTTGGCTGGTACGTAGTCCTTGTCTCGTGTGAGACATTGTGATTATCGCCGGCCCGGCACTGCCGGAGCCTCTAACAACTGGCGATAAAGGTGGGATCACCGTGTGCTGCTGCCAGCCTCCTCGCTGCGTGCATGGTGTGCTCGCATCTGGGGGAGAATGATCACTGTGGGGTGGCCCACAGCCAGATAAAGCCACCCCTTGGTTCATGCTCCCACCTGGGGGAGAGTAATCGCAGCATGGCTGGTCATCACAGTGAATTGAATGTCTCCCGTCAGATGGGAGAGAGAGCGCAGCACCAACGCCTTGAGTAAATTCTCTCCCACCTGAGGGAGAGAGAAGTCGTGGCGCAGAGTATGACCGCTGCCTAGTCCCTGGTAACTGAGCCACAGGGATCGCTGCTCAAGAAAATGGTAACTCCGGCCTGCAGGATAACACAGGACACAGCACAGGCTCCATCGCCACTGCAGCCTTCGTTAACTCCTTTCCCACCTGGGGAAGCATGGAGATGGCGGCAGCCACTGCACTTGTTCCTGTTACCTCCTGCCTGGGGGAGAGAACGGTGGTGCACCTACCTGCGATGACGGCTGCTGGGGGGAGAAAAGAGTAGGTGTGGCACTGCATCCCGTCACCATACGTTTATGTAGCGATCACGCCTGGGGGAGAAGTGACATGGCATTGCCTTGCTCCAGCAGCAGGGTGATTCCGCCTGCCTGGCAGAGTTGGAAGGGGGCGCATCCAGTGCTGCAGCATTCCTTGGTAATACTCCTGCCCGGAGGAGATAGGGCGAGGGGAGGCTTTGCCGTCACCTGAGTGATATGAATAGCGCCACCTGGGGGAAGAGGTGAATGGGGTGCAGACCGCTGCCTGCAGCCCCTTAACATTTGAGTGGCTGCCCAGGCCCAACTTTGCAGAACAACAGGCACAGATCTGGCATGGTCCACACATTGTCGCTCCGGAGCCCCACCTGCTGGTAGAGAGTAAGATCAAGGATGGAAGGGAGCACTGCCCAGGTCCCAAATACAGTGTGTGCTTACCCGGCTACGGCTCTTGGAAGAGAGTGCTTGTGCAGCCGGGCTCATTTATGAATTAAAGGAGTGCACATCAGGGGAAAACAGGGAAGGAGTGCTTCCCCCCTCCTATGGAACATCACCCAGGCAGATACCAGCGTCGTTGACATCGCCATCCGGCCTCTGTTGGAGAAAAGGTGGCTGCCCCAACCTGCACCATCGTGCCCCCTTATGTGGGGACACAAAAGACTACTGACGGGGGGAACCCCAGGCCTGCTGCTCCCTTACGGGTGCGGAACCACCATCAGGCCGCAGTGCCGCTCCCAGCACCCTGTGGGCAACCACAGCCTGGTCACGGCCCTCAGTCAAGAGGGTGCTCATGCCGCCGGGCTGATCCAAGGATTGCTGCCCCCTCCAAGATGACCCCAAGGTCTGCAGCCTACTGAACTACTCCTGCCTGGGGGAGCCTAAATGTGGTGCAGCCTGTTAGCCATCACCTGCTACAACTCCTGCTTGAGGAAGACACTCACATCTGGGGGGAAACTGCAGGAGCCTGAATGTGGCTCGGCCAAGTTCGCTGCCTGCGGACCCTTCCACCCCATAAGTGAGCATGGCGAAGTCCCGTCCAGTCGGACACCCTGCTGCTAGCTCACCACAGGAGACTGGGTCCCCAAGGACACTGTCGTTGAGAAGCAGATGTGGACCATGGCATGACTGGGTGTGGCTTTGCCTACACGAGTGTGATAGGTGCTTTCCGTCCCAGGTGCCGCTGGACTCGAAGAAATGTGTATATGCTTTAAACTGCCATCCTGAATGTTAGGTAACGCTTAGGGTGGAATCAGCAAAAGAATAGGACAATGTTGTGTTACAAGCCCTACCAGCATTTCGCAAGCACTACCATTACCACTGAGCTAACTGTATAAGTGTAAAATGGGTATGTGTACATTGTTAATGCTTCAACTAACGCATAGATCTGATTGTAAATAATGCGGTGCAAACTTGGTGTTGTTTGTTTTATACCCTTGGCATGGGATGTTGTAACTTGAGCCCCGTGCCAGGGCTCGTGCCAGGTCACATGATTGTGGTACAAAGTGATTATAGCACGTCACCCTCGGGGATGGCTGTGATCACGTGTAACCTCCTAATAAAAGGGCCAAAAGGTCTCCCATTCACCAGTTGATCACCCAACAAATTGGATTGGTTTGTAATCCTTGTGTCATGTGAGAGGTTGTGATTATCTCCGGGACCCTTCACTGTCGGAGCCCGTAACACTAAGGATTCAAAGGTTAATTTGTATTTCACTTCAAAGATCAAACGCAGCATTTGCAGATAGTGAATTGTTAGGGATATGTGTTCAACCTACAAGGCTTGTCTGAACGTTGTTCAGCCTCGTTATTGACATGCTTTAAGAGGAGCATATCTGGGAAGCGCTCATTGGAGAAGTTTTCTGTTGCTTTAATAGATCAAGATGAAAGCACTGGTTCTTTAGTATCCGGGTCAGTGGGTTGTATCAAACGATAGTGGCTACTAATATGATTGATCTTTTAACATGGCCTGTGCAACATTACCAGCTAGAAACTTGAACACGGTACTGATCCCCTAAAAAAGCTACTTTTAAACCTTTTAGATAAAGTTGAAGCTTGGTTTTGGGAGATATACATGTGTAGACTCCGATGTTAACAGGCAAGCAGAGGCTTAAGGTAGTAAAAAGGCACTATCCCCAAGCTTTTAAAAAAGAAAACGCTTCTGAAAAAACTAACTGGCCATCTGCGTCACTGTCCACTACATTTCACTGACTTTGCTCGTCAAAAGAGATGACACTCCTTATTTTACAATTTTCATTATTTTTGCAAACAGCTGACATGTGTTTCGACCTTTCATAAAAAAGGTCTTCCTCAGGGTTTTGATAAAGGTACCAAAATAACAAATCACATGTGTACAACATTGTTGCAAGTACAGACCAGAAATATACAAACATTGTGACATAATGCAAGCATAATTCATGAGTCATACATGCTATCCAATGAGGGTGTAACTTGGGTACCCATTGGTCAAGACCATACAATCTTAAGAAGCAGCATGGTAATCAACCATTGCTCACCAGCATAAAACATGGTGCAGGCAACATTCAGATTCCATCCATACTATTTAAGCTAAAGTAGGTCAGACACACTTTGAATATAAATATATACAACACATTGAGAGAAAGAGTAATATATGAATAAATTAGGTAGAACACTGAATGCACAAACAATTCATTAATTGGCTATTAAGTGGAATTATCACATAAATCACAGTGTGACATCAAGAGCCGCTGCGTGTGACGTCACGCAGTGTACATAGATACCGTTTTCAAAATGGCAGCTGCATCTTTACACATGGAACGCCACTGAGGAGCATAAACAAGGACACATGCTCGTTTAACTCAATTTAATGTAAGTTCTGAGTTTGAGCATGTTACAAGTGTCACTTTGGCTTTTTCATAGCCTTAGCAGCCTCCAATCAACACAAAAATGGTGTATGGTGCATTCTATTTAATTTGAGTTGTGCACAATACCGTCGAGGCATGTTAAATTTAAAACAACTGTTCTTTTGTCCTCTCCGAGGTGTGGCTGTATTGAAACAGCCTCATATAATTTACACGTACCACAAGCAGGAAACTAACTAAAGATCTTTGCAATTGAGAATACCATGAGGTATGTCTAAACTTCCTTTTGAATGGCAAGAAGGGAATCGAATTCATAGTGAACACTTGATTCAACATTCATTTTTCTATTATTTGCAGATTTAGAAATTCGTTTCGGACAGACCCAAAATTGGGATGGCCGATGTTGATGCATAAGCAAGAAATGTATTAAAGAGCGTTGAAATTGGGAATACCACAAAGTATGTTTGCATTTCTTTTTGAATGGCAGGAAGGGACTTCAAGTGATAGGGAAACTTGACTCAATAGTAATTGTTCTATTATTTGCAGGTATAGGAATTAGGTTTGAGCAAGAATCCCACCTCGGATGGTCTATATCGAAACATAGAAAGGACTTATTGGAATTAAGAACTCAGAAGGTATGTGGGAGTATCTCATTAGGAGAAGGTACAAGATAAGCCTAAGGTGCAGTTTTAATATAATTAAACTATTATAAAGAGAGTTAAGACTAATTATGGTTTTGAGAAGCCTCACACTAGTAAATTCTCACTCATTGAAATCAATATGGAACATAATTTAATACTTGTTTTGGTTTTGTCAACATAGGTGTCCCACTTAGTTATTCTGAGGCTATAATACTGAGTGTGGAATATTTGTTACCCAATTAAGTAAATGTGGGTGGCACCATGGTGGCAAGCATGAAGTGGATTACTAGAGTTGAAATTCAATGCCATGATATCAAAAAGTAGTGTACACACATTGGCGCAAGCACGACTTACACTCAATGATAAGGTGGATATTTCCTAATATTCAATATCTCATCTTGTGGTGGTTGTTACACAAACAGACTTTCAATCATTGATTGCTGTATTTGCAACTCTAGTATTAACATTTTTGATTTCTTCATGATTCCTCTCTCCTCTCTTTTTTTCTCTCTGAACTCTCTTTTGAAATCATTGATGTCATGTGTTGTCTTTGTTTATTCATTTATTTTAAATGTTAAGAATTCCATAGGAGGGGAATAACATGAATTATGCTTGGATTATGTCACAATGTTTGCATATTTCTGGTCTGTATTGAAACATTGCTGTACACACGTGTTTTGTTATTTTGGTTCTGAGGAAAACCTCATATGAAAGGTCGAAACACGTGTCGGCTGTTTGCAACAATAACTTAAATTGTAAAATAGTAAGGAGTGTTATCACTTTTGACTAGCAAAGTCAGTTAAAATTGATGGACAGTGGCGCTGGTGGCCAGTTAGTTTTTCAGGAACATTTACATTTCTAGCTGGAACATAACATCAGCTTCGACGCTGCAACTATTTGCAACTTAGAGATAGTAAGGCCCATAGACTAACAGCAGTAAAACCTAAGAAACGATCTGTCACTTAGCTTCATAGGGTGTGAGACAGCCCTCAACATAAGAAAGAGTAGGGATACAGCTGTGGGGGTGAAGATCAGAAGCAGAAAGGGCAGAGCAGTGAAAATCATTTTTTCTGAGTAGCGTTTCACGCAAAAGCCAAGTGACTGCCACGATGAGGAGGGAACCTAAAGTACACATTATCTGAGGGATAAAAAGTCCATGTAGAGGTTTATAAAACTACTAGAGATCAGGATATGGTAAATAAAACAAAGTGAGTCAGAACTAATGATGTTTTTTAATAACAGAGTTATAAGTCAATACACAGAGGTTGTGATTTTGCATTTAACTTCTTAACTGAACAGCCAGCAGCAAAGAATCTATTAAAGAGTTAACTCAGGAGCAAAAACGAAAAGCACTCCACCAGCTTCACCAATATTTTCTCAGGTGGTTATGACCATAATTAATAGTCCTGCGATAACTGGCACTCCTTATCCACTTCCTCTTCTTTTCTTCTGCCACACACAAACTAAGTGGATTACATTATAGTAGATAACCTTCATGTGTTGTATGTGCTCTACAATATTATTGTACAAGGTCATGCTTCCCTCGCTGAACTGGTATCACAGCTGGAGTTCTGTTGTGGAGCGCTCCCAGGTGTTGTAGGGACAATTTGATACATATGTTCCCTGTCTTGCAGTCTCAGGCTGGACAGGCCCAATTATTCTTTCTGTGTGAAGGGTGACACCTTGGCACGCTTTGCTGTGTCCTTGCCATCCATCTTGCTTGGCTTGGGCAGCTGCTGACCTGCAGATTGAGGTAGCTTGTTGTATGGGACCTCCTGCCCTATTTCTATTGCCCATGAATGGTTCACTTCCCTCAAGCAACAGATATCTTGTTTCAGCGTTCGCAGGAACAGCAATGTTTTTTCCTGACTAAAATGTATTTTCTCAGGTGTTCCTTCCTACTTACCCCTATTAAATATACACTACAGGATAGTAATATATAATCATTTTAGTGTAGTCCTTAACTTCTGGTCCCGCATCTCGGGACAGCTGGATCAGGAGGGGTTCTGCACCTGCAAAATTAAATTGCTGTTAAACAGGAGATGGCCTATGCCCTTTGTCCTTACCTTATTCCTTTCATGATACAAAGACACCAAGGTGGATTTTTTAAGGATCCCAATGGGCACACCTCTTCATTTCTAAAAACACATACAATTTCCCATTAACCATTTCTGACACTAATCGGCCCACACCTTCCTTAGAGGGGATACAGGGGGACCCATAGAGTGGAACTGATGGATCAGACCACTGACCACTGACATATATCAAGCACCACCCACTGAAGAGGGGGCTAGAAGAAGGCACCAGTGAATAAGATTGCCTCAGTGGGTGGTCTCACCTAAAGACAGCCCATGGCAGGCTGCCGCTACACTCACCTGCTTCACATCAGGGTAAACTTCAACATTTCCTTTTCCCAATCCCTTCCCTCTTTTCTAAACAACTGCCCACATTATGAATATTTCTCTGCTGAACTATCAACATTCCCTATCCTTAACAATTAATATACTACATAACTATAAGTGTAAACATGCACTTAACTATACAATTAAACATACAGAAACAATAACATATAACACATATTCTTTTACATAGGGGTGACTGCTGCAGTCAGCCACCGGTTTTCAGTATCTTTGGGTGGTGTCCCTTTCTGGTGAAGTGTCTGCCTCGGATGAAAAAGTGGCTGTGCCCCAGTCTGTTCTTCTGTAGTGGCCCTGTCCACCACTTGGGGCCACCCGATCTCTCTCTGTGGTCCCGCGCTCACAAAAAGTCCTTAGCTTCTGGGTCTGCTGCACTCACCACTGCTCACATGTCCCTTTTTAATGATCTCTGCCATGACCCAGAGTCCTTTTTTTATCTTCTTTAGGTTTCCCGTGCCCGGGGACCACCCACGTTCAGCTTCTTGGGTGGCCCCATTCCCCAGGGGCCCAGACTGGGAAAACTGCTGCAGCTTCAGACCCTTTCAATTCTTTAGCCGACGTCCCTGTTGATATGGGAACACCACCATCATCAACCCCAGCGCCCGTTAGCGGCAAACTCGAGGCCTTGTAGCCCCCCCACCCCCTCTCTTCCTTGCATCGGAGTGATGCAGGGGATGGGCCCCTCCCCTCCTGGACCTGCAGCTGGCATGCCGGAGTTCCCTGCTTCATTCGGTCTGCGAAACGTGGCATCCTGGGAATATTCCCCATAGGGTGGAGAGAACATCCCTGGTCTCTCTTCTCTTAACGTGGGCAGCCTGTTGTGGCAGCCCTGGACTTCCTTCACCACCTCTTCACCTCCCTGGCTGCTTGGCATATGCACCTTATGAGGACTGCCCTTCATGGTCCACGTTTCCAGGCCACGAGGTGGGCCAACATGGAGCATTGCGACAGCGCTCCATTCGGGCCACATGAACCAGGCAGCCAGATGTGGTGGCTCCTTCTTCTCCCCCAATTCGCTTCACTTATGTTGGGCGGGGTGTTAGGACAATTGGGCCTGTCCAGCCCCCGGGTGGGCAGGCAGCCCTCAATGACCCACAGGTGCCTGGCTGCTCGACACGTATGGCCTGCAGTTTTTAAAGTGTTTTACAACCCAGTCAGGGGGGGGGGGGGTCCTTGAGGCCATGGCACCACTGGGAGCTGGTCATTGATACTGCTTCTTTCTTCCTCCTTCTCAGCCATTTTCTATCCTTTCAAAGACGGTCCGCTTCAGAATGTTCACTCTCTCCTGCCGAGCCCACTCCTTGGCAGAGGACCATTCTTTTTCTCTTCTTCCACATGCCATCCAGCCGCAAGAGTTTCTGAATGGTTCAGTACAGGTAGGTAAACGCAAACACTTACACACACACTCCAAAAACACGAAATAAAATATACATATATTCTTTTTTAACTACTTTAAGGAGAGACAGTCCAGATTAGAACTTTTTACAAAAATTAAACAAATTCAAAACAAAACCAATCGTAACAATATAAACATGATAAAACAACAAAACTATTAAAAAGCAGAGGGAGAAAAAAGAAAGAGGGTAAGAATCTTCCCATTCTCTTAGAAATCGCAATACATTTACCAACTAGCATCTTACTTACACACTTCTTATAGGTTATGTCTGATCCACCCTTATTCAAAAACAGAAAAACGAGGACATTGATCATTACTTATTACATACAAGCTCCTGTTCAAAGGCCTGTCATACATTTGTGACTGCAATTGATAAGGCAGTGCTCCATTCCGAAAAACAATTCAACCAAAAAAGGTAATTTCGGATTTCATGCAACCCACTGGCGCATTTCATGTAGAACCGAATATAATATTTACGCATTCTTTGACAAGATGTAATTAAATGGTGAGCTCTTTCCAACTCCTGAACTCTGCCACATGACCTGCATAGTCGTTCATTCTTGGGAATTCCTACCCAAGCACCTTTAACATCTAGAATGGGCAGCTTACTTAGTCTTATCAACCTAAAAATCCTTCACAGTGTTGGACATGGGAACTGTACTATATATCTTTGGGGTTTACCAATTGTGAAATGCATCCTACCTAGGGTGCATAATGAGGAGACTCAGGCAATATAGTCATAGTAACAGACCAATCCCAGTCTCTTACTTTCTTTCTAAGAGACTTTAGCAATAACTCTTCACCTTAATTCTGCTTCGAAGACAAGGCAATTATAAAAAAGAAAATCATCATCATAATAAATTCCTCTATAGACAGGCAATTCGTCTTCACCAATCCATCCTACATTATCCCTAGTACAGTGTTAGGTTCTTCACACATGATTTTAATATATACTGTCCCCCTATTCATTTTTATTATTGATGACAATGATGTTAAACCTAATTCCAATTGTATTGCTTCGACTAGAGTTGCCCGAGAGAGCTCTAGGATATGCTGCCATATGGTGCCTTCCAGGCAATTTGCCCACTTATCACAATTAGTAAAGGAACACATTAATGCGTAAGCAATGCTTGCACCAAATGTTTGCTTATGAAGGGCAAGTATCCTCACAAGAGAGTATCCTGGATCACTTGAGACAAAGTTCTTGACTGACAGCATAGTAGTGACAGCTTTCAAAAGCTACTTATTAAGGAAACCTATTTCCCCTTTTTTGGAAAGGATTTCATAACCAAAATAATAATTATCTACTCTTTCAATGATTCCCTTTTTAGCGCAATTTTCTGTTTATCTTTCATCACCTTACCAAATGTCATTAACTTAATTTCAACATGTTCGCAGACATTCCAGTTACCTCGCATACTCCATTATTGCAGCCGCACTTCTTGAGATACCAATGTAGATAGAGTCTAAGATCATTAGATCATCTGCTTAGCCAAGGTAGGTGATTGGGTAACTACCCAGACGAAGAGAAACGTTACCCTGCTAGCTCAAAGAGAGCTCCAAATCCACCATAAACAAGTTTTAAAAGAACAGGGGTGAGAACAAAACCCTTGTTTCACACCCCTTTGTATCTCTTTTGGGGTGGGTAATTCACCCTGCCCATTCAGTCTCACTCTCCCTACATTGTTCTCATGAAGCATTTCGCAAGCATAAAGCAAAGTTCTAGGCATATGAAGCAACTCTAGTTTTGCCCACAATTTGGAATGATCAACAGCATTGAATGCTGAGTCAAAATCTATGAACATAACATAATGGAGGTGTCGAGTTAGATCTCGATTGATGTATTAAGGTGATTAAAAACATATGTATAAAATGTGGACATCCCCTGACAAAACCCTGTCTGAAATTGACTTAGGTTTGAGTTTTCCCTTATCCACGTATTGATGTCATGAAGTATCAGTGAGGCAAAAAATGTCTCGACATGTCCAACAATGAAATTAACCTTCAGTTGCCCAGATCCCCTCAATCTCCCTTCTTAAAAAGCGGGATAATGTGGGAATGCCTCCACAAATTGGGAATGAAAATTCGTTAATACTTTTCATCCGTCTAAATAGTGTTTTCCAACAAACATACAAAGAACATCAACATTCTACTTAGCGAATCCCAGGCCTTAGTGGCATCCCTGGCCGGACGGGATGGCCAATGCAATGCTAAAGCAGGACCCAAAGTAATGGTCCATATTTCTTTTCAACCTATTTGAACATACCATGAAATTACAAAGAATACTGTCATGCACAACATCCGCGCCCCAATTGGTCTCCCGACATCACCCTCCACTCCACGTAGCCATCCCGCTAGATTCCCCAGTATAAGTCCATCACCCATCAGTGGTAGCCTACCTGCAGAGCGGGGGTCGCGTGAACAGTTTCTGACCCGAGACAGAGGCCATTTACGGTCTCGCTTGTTCCCTTTCTTACACTGGCAGCTGCTGTGGAGATTGCGGTCAGGCTGTCACGTTGATTTCCTGGTCACGTGACGGTATCCCGATCACGTGATTTCACTCCTGTTCACGTGATTGGGAAGCGAGCAAGATAAAAACCATGACCGCCCAAGCGGTCACTGCTTCACAGCTGTTCTTGCAACTCTGTTCGGCATTCGCTTCATTCAGGACTTTTTCTCGGCTTCAAGGACCACGGATTACGGACTACGGACTTCTACTTGGATACTCCCTGGCTTTGTTGCACTTCGCTACGTCTACCTGGCTTTTGAACCTCGGCTTGTCTCACAGACTTCTTTTGCTAAACCCTTGGATTACTGCTTGTTTCCTCATGCATCCACTGGAAACCATGTCTTGCATTGGGTTTACTCTGTGGTTGTCTTAAACCCTCAAGAACTAATCAGGTGTGTTCAGCTGGTATTTACCATCCTTCATTCTGGCCACAGCTACTGTTCACGCGCCCTCCCTGCAACACTTCTCAGGCCCCCAACCTTCTTTAGGTAAGCCTTCTCCCCATATTTCTCTGCACTCCTGTTGTTATCTCTTACTGTGTCTAGCTGTGCTAATTCATTGTTTGCTTAAAGCGGCCTTGGAGTTATCTGCGTTGTGTGGTTCCGGCGATTCAACATCCACACCTGTGGCCTCAAGGACCGCACAGAGAGTATATTTACTTCTCTCTGTGGGGAACTTGGGGACGGAGGCCCCTATACTCTTCACGACACATCAAGACATGACAGACTGTGAAGCCTTTATTGTCGTTTGGGGTATGGAGGGATCAGCTGATGACCCCGTGGTCACCTTGGTGCAGGCAATCACAGTATTACGGGCGGACATGGCAGCTGCCAATACTGCCATACACCAACGCCTGGATTCTATTCAGAGCGCCCAACATCCCTTACCCGCAGAGTCAGAATTTGGGGACCTAACAGCCCAACCCTCGACTTCACAACCCCATGTACCAAGTGCCACCCCACAGGTCCCTGTAGTTGTACCCACTCCATTCTCGCTAGCAGCCCCGGAAAGGTTTCATGGTGATCCTAAGAAATTCCGCACATTCCTTAATCAGTGCAAGCTGCATTTTTTGTGCAGACCCCTTGCCTTTCCTGACTCCACCACAATAGCAGCATTTACTCTGTCTCGTTTGGCCGGTACGACCGCAGCTTGGGCCAACCCACTATTGGAGAACGATAGCCCGATGCTCTATGATTTTGATCTACTAGTGGCAGAAATGACTCATGTTTTTGACACCAGGCATAAGGCCCAATCCTGTGACCTTTAATTACTAGATTTACACCAAGGTAAAAGCTCCCTCATGAATACATCACCCGATTCAATCAGTTGGCGGTCGAGACCTCATGGCCTGAGAGCAAGAAGGCAGTTGTGTTCTATAGGGGGTTGAGCAACACTATGAAAGGCGCCATGTCAGTCGTGCCTTTTTTACCATTGCAGCATACTGAACTGTTGGACCTTGCCCTACAAATTGACGGTCGGCGTTCGGAACGTAAATCCGAAGCCGGGTTTTCCAGCATAGTCCAGGCCTCTCCGTCATCAGATGCTTCTGGCGAGCCCATGCAGGTAGGCAGGATTCGTAGCCCCATCTCGCCCACAGAGAGGGAGCGTCGGAGGCTAGACAATGCCTGCTTCTATTGTGGCTTAAACAGGCATTTTGTCAAAGCCTGTCCCTGACGTCCCAAGTTAAAGGACCAGGTTTTTCAGATTGCTCGACCCTAGATCCAGGGACCAGACATCTCTCTTCCTGTCACCATTGTTATGGATTCAGGTGCCACCGGGAATTATATCGACATCATGCTAGCTGCATCCTTGAACCTCCCGTTGGTGAACAAACCTGGTCTGGAGCCTGTTCAAGCAGTTGACGGCACGGCCCTAACATCCGGTCCAATCAAGCAACAAACTGCACCCCTCACCTTGATCATCCAGAATACCCACCAGGAGACCATTACCTTTGATTTGATTTCTATGCCACAGTTTAGTCTGATCTTAGGCATCCCTTGGTTGAAAGAACACAACCCGTTGATTGACTGGAAGTCTGGGCAGGTCCATTTTGAATCTAAGGTGTGTCAGAACTTCTGTCTCACGTTTCCCGAAGGGGTTAGTTCTCCATCACTAGCATTAGGTGCCATTGCTCAATGTACACTGAATGACAATGGTAATTCCACTCCAGATCCGCACCTAGTGGGGATCGTCGCAGTGGGTATTCCCACCGTATATCAGGACTTCCAGGAGGTCTTTGATCAGGGATCGTCAGATGTTCTCCCCCCACATCGTTCTTACGATTGTCCTATTGATATACTCCCCGACTCCACAATACCTTCTGGTTGCATCTACTCCTTGTCCCACTCCGAAGAGCAAGCCCTGAAAGGATATATCTAGAAATCCTTGAAACTAGGACACATAGTCCTTCCACCTCTCCAGCCGCCAGCCCAATCTTTTTTGACCCCAAGAAAGAGGGCGATCTACGTCCTTGTGTGGATTACTGTCGACTGAACACTATCACGGTAAAAAATCGGTATCCGATACCACTTATCACACCCTTACTGGATCGATTAACTCATGTCTCCATATATTCAAAGCTCGACCTATGGGGAGTTTACAACCTAATAAGAATCTGTAATGGGGACGAATGGAAGACAGCGTTTTGCACATGTTATGGGCTGTTCGAGTATATGGTTATGCCATTCGGATTTTGGAACGCCCGGCCATGTTCCAGCGGTTCATGAACAAGATATTCAGTGACTCATTGCACGTATGTGTTGCCGTATATCTGGACGACATCCTCATATTTTCACAAAATATGGAGGACCAGGTGACACATGTCCAAGAAGTACTGTCTCGTCTCCGCCAACATTCCCTTTTCGCCAAACACGAAAAATGTCAGTTCCACATCAACAGTGTTGATTTTTGGGGTTTCACATCACCCCGGGGGGTTCAGCCATGAATCATTCCAAAGTACGGGCTGTGTTGGACAGGCCGATGCCTGTTAACCTTAAAGCCCTGCAATCCTTCCTAGGGTTTGCGAACTTCTATAGACGATTCATCTATGGTTTCTCGTCCATTGTAGCTCCACTCACTGCATTGACTAGCCCTAGTGTTCCATTTCTCTGGTCGGAAGAGCAGTAAGTTGCTTTTGATACTCTGAAATCTGCCTTTACCACAACCCCAGTCCTGAAACACCCGGACCCTGAATTGCCTTTTGTGGTGGAGGCAGATGCTTCTTCCTTTGCACTTGGGGCTGTTTTATCCCAAAACTGTCCTAACTCTGATCATCTGCATCCGGTGGCATTTCATTCCCGGAAATTCACACCTGCTGAAAGTCATTATACAGTGACAGAGAAGGAGTTAATGGCGATCAAGGATGCCTTCCAAGTATGGCGGCATCACCTTTTGGGGGCGAACCATCAGGTCACTGTATTCACAGATCACCGCAATCTTCAGGACCTGGCCTCTCTTAAATGCCTCAACAGTCACCAGGTGCACTGGCACTTGTTCTTTGCAGCCTATGACTTCCAAATCAAGCATCGATCGGGATTGTCATATGGGAAGGCAGATGCCTTGTCTTGCTCCCCTGGGGGTGTTTCCTTGCCCGTATTCCCTGAAACCCTGCTAGAACGGAAGAATGTCATCTGTCTCTGTACTCCTCCTTTGCCCCTGTTGTCTTTAATCCGCACATGGGTGGCCCGGCATCCATATCAGTTGTCTGAATGGGCATCCCGGTCAGAGACGAATGCTAGCACTACTTAAACGCTGGTGTTGGTGGCCGTCTATGAAACGGGATGTCGATTGCTATGTGAACACCCGTTCAGTGTGTGCCCAGTGTAAACATTGTGGGGGACGACCCGTAAGTCTCTTGCATCCATTGCCCATGCCCCCTAGACCATGGCACACCCTTACTATGGACTTTGTGATCGATTTACCTCGAATCCTGGGTTTTGACACAATATGGGTAGTGATTGACTCGTTTACAAAAATGGCCCGCTTTATTCCCTGCTGAGGCATTCCTTCTTCTCCCGTGTTGGCAGGCCTTTTCTGCAAGTCCATCTTTTGTCTCTATGGGTTACCTATCATCATCATCTGTGATAGGGGTTCCCAGTTTACGTCTCATTTCTGGCGGGCATTAACGAAACTCTTTGGTGCTGACACTCGGTTTTCCTCGGCCTATCATCCAGAAACCGATGGTCGGACTGAGCGGGTGAACCAGTTTATAGAACAATACTTACACTGTCTTGTTTTAAAGCATCAACAGTCTTGGTTCAGTGTTCTACACCTCGCAGAGTTTGAATACAATAATGCTTTACAATCGTCCACTGGCTTTTCCCCATTTTATGCCCTGTATGGTCAACACCCACGCACTTTGCCTGTCCCTTACCTCACTCTCTCTGGAAACCCTGCTGCTGCCGCCTGTGTTTGGGATCTGTCTACTGTCCATTCACAGACTCTTGCCCACCTTCTTGAGGCCCAGTCTTCCCAGAAAGCCACGGCTGACCGGAGGCGAGCTGCCGCTCCTGTCTATTCCGTGGGGGACAGGTTGTGGTTATCTACCCGCCACCTCCGTTTTCCTGGTTGTCGCAAGCTGCTGCCACGGTTCGTTGGTCCCTATGTGGTGTCCAGGGTTGTTAATCCCATAGCCTATCGGCTTTCGGTTCCCGCCTCCTGGCGTGTTCACCCCATTTTTCACACATCCCTGCTGAAGCCCTGTCCTGCCCCTACCCGTCTTCGGGGCTCCCGCGCTCCCATCTCTGTGGGTGGGCCTGATGAATATGAGGTCTCCGAGATTCTGGGATCCCGTATTTTTAGGGGGAGGTTGCAGTATTTGGTGGATTGGCTTGGGTTCCAGAGTAGCACTCTTGGGTCCCTGCTGGGGATGTCCATGCCCCACGACTCGTCTCCTGTTTTCACCTGGAGAACCCGTCTTGCCCACGTGGTCGTTGGCCTTGGGGGGGGGCTCTGTCATGCACAACATCCGTGCCCCCATTGGTCTCCCGACATCACCCTCCACTCCACGTAGCTAGCCCGCTAGATTCCCCAATATAACTCCATCACCCATCAGTGGGAGCCTACCTGCGGTGCAGGGGTCACGTGAACAGTTAATGACCCGAGGCAGAGGCTGTTTACGGTCTAGTTTGTTCCCTTTCTTACACTGGCAGCTGCCGTGGAGATTGCGGTCAGGCAGAGCCAGGCTGTCACGTTGATTTCCTGGTCATGAAACTGTATCCCGATCACGTGATTTCACTCCTGTTCACGTGATTGGGAAGCGAGCAAGATAAAAACCACAAACGCTCAAGCGGTCACTGCTTCACAGCTGTTCTTGCAACTCTGTTCAGCATTCGCTTCATTCAGGTCTTTTTCACGGCTTCAAGGACCACGGATTACGGACTTCTGCTTGGATACTCCCTGGCTTTGTTGCACTTCTCTACGTCTACCTAGCTTTTGAACCTTGGCTTGTCTCACGGACTTCTTTTCCTAAACCCTTGGATTACTGCTTGTTTTCTCATGCATCCAACAGAAACCACGTCTTGCATTGGGTTTACTCTGTGGTTATCTTAAACCCTCAAGAACTAATCAGTGTGTTCAGCTGGTATTTACCATCCTTCATTCCGGCCACAGCTACTGTTCATGCGCCCTCCCTGCAACACTTCTCAGGCCCTGGTTAACAGGGTTTTTTCCAGCCTTCTTTAGGTAAGCCTTCTCCCCATATTTCTCTACACTCCTGTTGTTATCTGTTACTGTGCCTGTCTGTGGTAATTCATTGTTTCCTTACAGCGGCCTTGGGGTTATCGGCGTTGTGTGTTTCCGGCAATTCAACATCCAAACCTGTGGCCTCAAGGACCACACAAAGAGTATATTTACTTCTCTCTGTGGGGAACTTGGGGACAGAGGCCCCTATACTCTTCACGACACATCAAGACTTGACAAATACCGTCAACATGGAAATCAGCAGTGATAATCCCGATTTATAAAAAAGGGGTAAGGTCCGCGCCGAGCAACTATCGACCAATTGCGCTGCTGGATGTTGCCGGTAAGGTATTTACATCATTGATCCTAAAGACCCTGGTGAAGTAGAGCACCGTGACTGGCCACAGGGATGAATGGCAAGCGGGGTTCATAAAGGGAGTGGGGACATCATTGAATATCTTCATAATTAACATTCTTAAGGCTCGAGTAGACAGGAGGAAAGAACTGAAGATGTATATAGCATTCATAGACCTCACACAGGCCTTTGACACCGTAAAGCATCCAAATTTATGGAACAAGCTAGAAAAGTGGGGCTACCCCAACAATGTCCTGGAAATAATGAGGGACCTTTACTCAGGAACCTCGATAAGGGCGAGGATGGATGGATCAGGCCTTCTATAAAGCCAAATACCCACTAATAAAGGGCTAAAGCAAGGATGCTCGTTGGCACCTGAATTATTTAATCTGTTTATAGCAAATTCAAAAGATGCCTTCATAGATACCCGTTGTTTTCCACCAAAAATAGCTGAAACTCCGATAGGACGTTTGTTACATGCTGACAACATCACGTTGGTGGACCGAACTCCAATAGGCTTACAGCGGCAGTTGGACACACCGCAAAAATACGAAGAGTCAAATGGTCTTCTAATAAATCCAAAGAAATCAAGGATTATGTCCTTTGGCGAGGCTACAAGGGGGAGTCACAAAAAACAAAGGCATGGCATTTACTAGGAGAAAAAATCCCAGAGGTAGGGTCATTTACCTATCTTGCAGTCTTTATGAATACAAGTGGAAGTGACACCCCAAGATTGGAGGCATTGAGAAACAAGGCGAAAAATCTCACGAGCCAGGGAAGAATACTCCTCAGGAGATTCTGTAGTTTCTCGATAATGCCATTGGTTTCCTTTTATCGTGTGAAGGTCCACTCCATTGTAACCTCTTTCTCATTTCACACAGAGAACTGGTCAACAACGATAGAGGGAATTTTTGGGGGAAAGAGTACTGCCAAAAATCACACCAATACAGGCAGTCAGGATGGAACTTGGCCTAACATCAATAAAGGCCATAGTGACTTGTAAATCTCTTTCCCTCTACAGGAAATGCAATGAAGACATCCTGAGGGGTGGATTTGCGGTATTACAGAAAGCTCTACAAAGGAACAATGAAACTACACTACTAGAGTGGAGATCCATCTGCCAAGCAATAATAATAGATCTGGGGGAATCAGAGAACACCTTGCTTGAGAATCTAGATAAGATCAAAAGAAAACTATACACACAGGATTGGATAACAACCCAGGAGAAAAGACAAACATATAAACTGTATAGGAAATCTCTCCAGGAATCTAGGACTTTAAATCTCCTACCAAAATATGTACAGCTGTTCCCCACTTGGCATTTCAGAGATACATTTTTTGAGATTTCAATTGAACTTGTTCCCCACCAGGGAGATTTTGAGTCCAAGATGTGTGAGTGGGGGAGTTGTATCATGCAGACCTTGCTTGTAGAGTACTCACAAGAAACACTAAAACATTTAGTACTATTTTGCCCTGCAGTAAAAGTCGTAAGAATGAAACGTCTG
Source organism: Ambystoma mexicanum (assembly GCF_040938575.1). Classification (NCBI taxonomy): domain Eukaryota; kingdom Metazoa; phylum Chordata; class Amphibia; order Caudata; family Ambystomatidae; genus Ambystoma; species Ambystoma mexicanum. The sequence goes on from NC_090939.1 coordinate 515,833,050, forward strand.
AGCGAAGAGATTAAGAAGTATGGTTCAAGGACGGCGGGCTATTGGTAGAGGGTGCTTCTTGGAGGGGAGCTAATCTCGACTACCCTGCTACTGATTAAAATGCTTATCATAATCTTCGGGAAGATTGAAGTTGTTAAAGGATGAAGTATTTCGTCGTCACAAACATACTTTCATAATTGGAAGGTCAGGATGTGAAAAAGCTGCATTTTAAGTTAAAATGATGAAATGGCAAAAGGTTTTCTGTATTGTATAACCATATAAAGCCTAAATAAAAAAATAAATAAGAATACTTGATTTCTAAAGGCATTGTTTTTTACCATCGAATATGGGCAAGGTATGAGTAGATGATTGCAAAGGAGTGCAGTTAATATTTTGTCGGACAGTGAGAGAAGGAGAAGTGGTTAATTGGGAAGTGGGGGTAATATCATTAGCCCCATAAGTGGCAGGTTAGAATGGAGTGCTACTGTCTTCTTGCATGATAATTATGGGATCAATAACGTCTTATATCTATGTCACTTCTGCAGCTGGTTTCAGCATTGTTCAGCACTGTTTGCTATGTTTACGGGTCAGCATTAGCAAGAATCCAGGCTGCTGTAGCCATGAGGAGATTGTTTATGCTCAGTATGGGAAAAGATTGAATATATATGATGTCCTAAATGCTGAGGTGTGATTGATAGTGGTGTCTAATCATGCAGGTGTTTCAGAGATATTTTCACTCAAAGTTGATTTTATATGCAGATGACCTTTTGTTCCTCTTGTCTGATCCAGGTACTTCCGCACCCCTCCTCTGTGAGATCCTGGATTGATTTGATTCTTTTTGGTTCTATTTCAAATGATAAAGTCAATAGAAGCAAGACTGAACGCTTTCCTATCTCCCTGGCCGCCTGCTTTAGAGATTTCTTTGGGAACCGCAAATGTTCTTTGTCCAAGTAATGTCTTAGGTTTCCTGATATCCAGAGACATACAACAGCTGCTCTCAAAAAATGTAACTCCAAAGTAGATGGAATTGCCTCTCAATGTACAGAAAGGGAAAAGCAAGGCCTCTCTTTCTTTTTGGGGTAAGATTGGGTTGATCCAAATAACACTTTGCCAAAACTATTGTATTTGTTTGGATGCTCCCTCTCTCACTCCCTGTAAATCAGTCATAAATATCCAGAAAGTATTAGCAGATTTTTGTATGGGGGGGGGGGAACACCAGTATCCCAAAGCTAGTTCTACACATCCCTGTTCAGAGTGTGGTATTTAGTTTTCCAGGTATCGAGTTCTATCACAGAGAGTTTGTACTAAGGACACTCAACCAATGAACCACCACGAATGAGTACTCAGCCTTAACTGCATATGAATTGAAGGGGTAACTGGCACTCCAACACCAATGACTTGTCTTCTCTCGATGCAGAGGCATAGCTAGGGGGGCTGATGGGGCTATAGCCCCGGGTATTTTGGTTATAGCCCTGAATAGAAGCTCAAGGGTACAACCAAAGGGCTAGCGAGCCAAGAGGCTCAACAGTCCTGACAATTGCATAGCCCCCGATCTTTTCCAGACATAGCAACACCCCTGCCTCGATGGAAACTCACATCCCAATATCCATGACCCCACCAACAATTAGCTGCTTACTCCTGAGTTCCAACTATCTGCTAACGATGGACTCCTCGATCTGGTAGCGCCCAGTTGTTAAAGTGTATGAGAAAAAGAGCAACTGGAAAACCTGGCACATGGCTGCGATCTGAGTATTCAAAGACTTGATGTTGAACAACAATCTGGCTGACTTTAAATACCTAAAATTCAATTAAAAGCTAGAAGAGTCACAAGAGCCCAAGTCTGAGAAGCTCGGATGGATGGTTAAGCTACTTAAACAATGTGCTCAAAACTCAAATCCATGACTCTCCACCTCTTCCCCGTCTTTCCAAACTGCTTTCTCAGCATCTGCGATGTATTGCTTACTAGCTAGAGCCAACCTACCGCACAAGTAAAATCAAATGGGACGCTATGTGGGCAACAAATGAACAGATCAACAGTGGACTCGGATAAGTGGCCATGTTTTAGAATTAAACTGTATTTGAACTTATGTTACACTCAACAATGAATAATACGAAGCTTAGGACACAGCCTATTCTCTGAGGACAAGTACCAGTCATTGAAAAAACAGAGTGGATCGATGTAGCCAATGTTTGGCACATTTGAGAATGTTCAGACCTTCTAGGAAATGTACTATATTAAATGTAAATGATCTTAAGCTTAAACCTCCCCAGACCTTTCTGGCACTGCTTTTTGGGACTTCTACCACCCAGTTTATCATGGCACAAGACGACGTGGCTACCCAGAGGCCTGGTTATTGCAAATAAACATATCCTTAAAGCATGGAAAGTGAACATGAAACCCAATGTTGAAATCTGGATCCAAGACATCAAGCAACTGGCAGTGATGGAAAAGGTCTCCTCACAGCGAAAAGGGGAACTCAACAGCTATGCTCTGATCTGGTCACTATCCAACAAATGTTATGCTTGAGGTGTAAGGGATTTCAATCAGGCACACACCCAGGTCTCGCTTAGCAATGTAGTGCGCAAATGAAACCCTTATTTTATTTTTGTCTATAAGTTCAATATTCTGAATGATATACCACTCATATCACACCCTTCTCAAAATACCCCGCAGGTCATACTGAACCAGGAATCGGGCTAGTTTGTAAAGGTATAGACATATTTATTTATTTAATATTCAATCACACATAGGTTTAATACAGATATATATGGAGCAGGAATCACCCAAAGGGTGACAATACAATTTAGAAAGATAAGCACCGCAATTAAATTCACTTATAAAGAGGCAAAATAGAAAACATAGGGAAAAAGAGCAGTTTGTTTTGCACACAGATAGCGTTTAGGTTAATGTTCCCCCTGCAAAGTTTTGTTTAAATAACAAGGAGCAATCCTACACCAATGTGAGTAATCGGCAGGTTTTCAGGAATGAAATACAATGTCTAGAAATATAGGCAATCCTCCCACCCAAAGAAGAGAGAAAACCTTATTTTGGCAAGTGACTCTTTGAAAATGACAGGTGAAAATGGCTTTGTGAAATACTGCAAAAGGGTGCAAAAATGCTTAAATGGATAGAAATTCTAAGAAAAGCAACACCAATCAGGTCCAAACATACATGAACTATAACATAAAAAACAATACACACATGAGATTAGGATGGGATGGAAAAAGCACTTTGAAATGGGGGAAATGACACGGGTAAATTTGGGAATTTTGCAAATTTGTGCCAAACTTTTACTATGCAATATTGAAGAGAAACGTGTCAAATACACTTTTCAGCGAGGCTTTTTAGTTGTGGATGTAGCTAAGGATGCTATGTACCAGTGAGAGTTCAAATTTCATTTCCATCCTTAAAACTGAAGGAGTTATAGAGGTTTTAGTGAGAGGCGTTTTTGCAAAATAGGCGTGAAAATGAAAACAGACAGCTCTTTTGGAAATGACAGATGGGTTTGATTACACTATATTATGACTATGAAAAAGAGAATGCCACAGATGGAACTTACAGTCACGTGATCAGCGTAACCTGTCCTGTTGTGGATACTCTACTTCTACCTGGGATTTATTTTAGTTATTCAAAGTCACTATGGAGTTATGGTTTTTGAACCATATGACAATCACCACAAGAAATATTCTAACAATACTGGAGTTCTGAATTAGAGATGGGATGGGTTGAGATAGGGATAACACAATGCAGATATACTAAGAGTCACTGTTCTTCCTGTTAGGACTTACAGAAGAAGTTATTAAATTGGACCGTCAGCTCTGCTCAATGAATTGGATCTGGTCTACCGGAGGCAGGGCACCTCTAGCGGGATTGGATCAGCAAGGCGGTTCTGGTCAATTTGGACTGCACCTCAGCCTGGATTTGGAAGGGCCCCTTCTGGCCACTGGACACGGTAGATAGCAGGATGCAAGTTTTCAGCAGGCCAGCTATTAGTGGTAGCAAGCCAAGCTGAATCAGAATTAAATCCCTTCAAGTTTGGGATGTTTGCAGTTGGGTCAGGCTAGCAATAATTTTGCAATGTTAGAGTCTGGATTCTGCAAAGAATCTGGATCTTTCAAAGAATTCTGGAGTCAGCTACAAGTTGAAGATTTCTGGAATAAGGTGCTGCGTGGACATCTGGATGGGTTCTGCAAGCAGTGTGTTCTGGAAGCAGTGTGCCTTTAGTGTAGTGAAACTTCTATATTTATACATTACAAATGCCAACCTCCAGTTTATGGTGTGGGCAGAACTTCAAAACACACCCCATGTCTGTGAGTGGCTACTGGCGTGTGCTTTGTCCTGGTTGGCTGTCTAAACAGAGCTGTCATCTAATGACATGATTTAGGAACTCCCACCTGGATTTTTACCCAAAACACACTTTTGCACAAATGTACATTTCTACCATTATGTACCCTCATAAAATTGTACACATATACTTTATACTCGATTATCTACATTTACATTCACTTCCCATCTTTGTGAGAGCTGTATTGGTCATTCTATGGATTTTTATAATTTATGCCCATAACACTTTGGATTAATCATTTCTAATTTGATACATCCTTGAGCGCTGATCAGGGGATCATGTACATACAATTTGAGGGTTGCAACATTAATAGTTGTGCCACAATCAGTGTTTTAGTTTATCTTTGGTTCCCTATGTAGTAAGAACTCCTACCACATCTTCAACTGTCTAGCATGAGTTCAGATTTATAAGTTTGTATTTTTCACTTGTCTATTTATTTTGGCTGTCATGTTAAATATCATAAAGTTCTGAGGCAAAAACAAGTAATTTCCATTCAAAATCCAGTCCACGTGTTTTTCTTACTTTCAAAGTGAGCAAAGAGCCAGTCCTTTGAAGTTCACTGAGAAACCTTCTCCACATCCGGCCCCTCCTCTAGGAAGATGGGTGTCCAAGCCTTCCTTTGTTCTTGGGTCAGCTAGGAGACAAATGTCTGAGGCTTTCTTTATTTTCATTATGCGGGAAGCATTAACAGCCATTAGCCTTCCTGTTCTCAAGGAAGTGTCAAGCAGAAATGTCAGTTTACCCACGCCAGGCTATCAGATCAGAATTACATAGTGGATTGGTCCCAGACTGGGCCCTTTGACATTAAAGTGTTTTAGTTTCCCATATAAAATATAAACACAGTTTATAAAGGATTTAAACATTTTAAAAGAATTAGCCCTTCACCAACATGCTTAAAATAGTGGATTTTGCAATTTTTCAGGACTAAGAAAATACATTTAAACTGGGTTTGACAGCCAATTGTCCGATGTAGCTGTCAGTCAGTGAGGCCTGGATTCCCCTGACTGCCTGGAGAATCCATGATTTCAGCACACATTCCTTTCAATATTTCACTGGGGAAAATGACTGAATTTAGCGCCAAAACAGCACTTTGCAGATTGCCATTGATGAGGAAACTGTATTTATTGGCATTTTCGGATTTTTACCCTTCTGTGGCCTTGTTTAAAGTGACAGTGACAGATGACAGATGACAGCAGAAATTCCTGTTTTTACACCAACTTTGCCTGTTTGTGTGGCAGGGTGTGCAGCTCTTTGGTGGTTTTATGCACCATGTGCAATTTTGTAGATTTGGCACGCACAGGGTTATTTCATCATTTTTTGACAGTTCCCCATTGGCAAAGGGGTGCAGTGTGGTGCAGTGGTGTGCATAAAAATACTCCACATACCCCCCGACTCCCTCGTGACATTCAGTCATGGGGTAGTTGCGCAATTGGGATTATTTCTCTTTCAAGCCATGTGAAAAATCTGGTTGCTTCGCCCATCAGCAATAGATGCGACACACTCTCCTTGCTGGTTCTGGTTGGGAGTTTGGAGCGACACTCCGGGCTCTTGGTTATTTTTCCTTTCCAGTCCCCGAGGAGTCCTCCTTGGTGATTAGCTGAGTTTTGTTCCAGTGCTAGAAAACAGAACATAGCATGGTTATGGAAATTTCGCCACTACTTCTCCCCGAGGGTGTAGTGGGGCAGATGTATGCATTGAATGCAATTTACAATATTCCCCGCCTATGTTTAATATTGATCTTATCACTCTTTCCTTGTACATACTCAATGAACATTTCATAATTTTTTATGTCTCTGGATTTTCCCCCTCTGAGTTTCCAGTTGGCTCCTCTATTTGCCTGGGATGGCAACTCTTTAGCTGGTTTATGTGGATCCACTTGTCTTCCCTTTCTGTCAAACTGCCCTTGGGGATGCAGATTCTGTAGGTGGCTGGTGAGATTCTGTCCACAATTTCAAAAGGACCCTGCCAACTTGGGAGGAATTTGCGCTCTTTGGCTTGGTTCCTTTGGAAATTGTACAAGTAGACCCGGTCTGCTACTTGATATTCCTTTTTAGTTGTCTTAAGGTCATATTGGGTCTTGATACTGTCTGCAGATCTTTCTAGATTCCGCTGAGCATACGCAAAAGCATGTTGAAGGTGTTTTCTCAGATTTTCAAAATACTCATGAGTTGTGGAGGCATTTATCAAGGTCTGCTCTTGGGTTCAGTAGAGCAGATGCTGGGGTAGCACCATCCTTCGTCCAGTCATCAGCGGAAATTGAGACATTTTTGTTGCAGAAGAAGGGGTAGATCTGATGGCCATCAGGACAAGGGGTAATCGAATGTCCCAACTTGTCCCAGAATACGCCACAAACTTTTTTAATATGCTCACAATAGTTTTATTGTACCGCTCAACTCCACCAATAGAGGAGGCCCGGTAGGCAATGTGTAGTTTCTTTTTTACCCCAAGTACCTCCAACATCTTTGTCATCTCTTCGCTAGTGAAGTGACTACCTCAGTCTGACTCAATACTTTGGGGTAGTGCAAAATGCGAGAAGATGTGATTGATCATCAGGGCAGCTGCTGTTTCTGCCTTGCAATTTGGGGCCACAAGACATTCCACCCATTTAGTAAACAAGCATGTTACGGTCAACATGTACTTGTTCCCTCTAGAGGAGCGAATCACAGACCCGATAAAAGCGACCTGCAAATCTGACCAAGGCAGTATCATCCCCCTCTTTTGGAGGGGAGCACGGTGTGTGAGTGATGTTGGCTGAAATTGTGCACACATAAGATACCCCTTCAAGTATTGGTTGAGGTCCTGCCCCATGTGTGGCCAGTATGCAACCTCTTGTAAGATGTCTAATGTCGTATGAAACCCTCGATGACCGGCTGTGGCCGCATCATGGGTGTGACTTAGCATCAGGCTTCGGAATGAGGTAGGGACCAACCACTGGTCATGGCCAGATATGAATCTCCTCACCAACAAACCGTCTTGGATTCGGAACATTTTTGGACATTTCATCAGCACTCTGAAGTCCTCTTTCCAAATGCAATCGGTATCCGTCAGGGGAAAGTTCTCAGGGTCCTCAATGTATTGGTAAAACTTACCAATTATTGGATCCTCTTTTTGAGCCGTAATCAAATCAGCATCTGGGGTTTCCTTACTCCATTGGACAGTTCAGAGTTCATGGCGAGCATTTGTCTAGGATCTAGTGATAGCAGTGACTAGGATTTCACCCAACAGTGACTCGATCTCAAGTACATCCCCTTGGATGGCTCTGGTTTTGGCCAGCTGATCAGTTAGGTCATTTCCAGTTTTGTCTGGTCCCTCTACTTTAGAATGACCCTTAATCTTTTTCCAGTAGATGGTCTTCCCATTCGAGATGACCACATCATGAATATTCTGTATTAATTCTTTATTAATTTTCCATGTTTTAGTTGTTTATTGTTAGCACATAGCATGCCTATGGTCTTCCAATTAACCAGGTGTTCCACGAACCTGTTCCGTACATAATCTGAATCAGTGATTATGACTAGTTTGTGGAGTTGCTATTGGATAGCAGTGAGTATATCTTGATGCACAGCCATCAGCTCAGCCACTTGACTACTATGGGGACCAATTTTGTACCCATCATTCACCCATGCATTCCCCACATCGGCCACAAGTTCCTTTTCCTTGTTGTCAACATGGTAGGAGCACCCTTCCACATAGACAGTGGAATTTCAGACACACTTATCTTCTTCATAGACCTTGTGTGGGGAATTAAGGTATTACTCCATGTTGGCCTTGATTTTAAGACTTTCGTCCTCGAGACAGTTTTCTCTGGCACAATCATGCAAGTCAGCCAGACCTTGTGCGACGGGACTCTTCTTATTTTGGCCATATCTGACCTCCACAGGAAAGCCTTGCATTGACAGAATCCAGGAAGTAATTTGGGAATTACTCACATTTCCAGCCCGGATTCTGTCACTTTGAAGATATTGCAGAGGCTGGTATGGAGTCTCCACTATGATGTGTTCCCCCTGGATGAACAGGCGGTAATTCTTCAATGCCCACATCATTGCCAGGAGTGCCTTCTCACAATCGTTGAATTTTTCCTCCACAGAGGATAAAGTCTTACTAGCATAGGATATGAGTTTATTGACCTTGTCATGCTTTTGGTATAATACTGCAGTTAATAATGTATTTGAGAACCCTGTCTCCAAGAAGAACTCCTTGTTTTTGACAGGGTAAGCTAGGCAAGACACTTGTTAGAGGCTTCTTTTGAGTTGTCTTACTGCCTCGGCTTGTTATGGACCCCACTCCCACTTGACCCCCTCTTCAACAGATGGATCAGGGGTCTTGTGATCTCTGCGTAATCCTCAATGAACTTTCTACTGTAATTAGTCTGTCCAAGGAGGCTCCTTAGCTCCCGCATAGTTGTGGGGTCGTTCAGTTTCTGGAGTGCTTCTACTTTCTTTTCCTGGGGACAGAGACCCTCAGAAGTTATCTCATGCCCCAAGAAGTTGACACAGGTCCTGCATCACTGTGCCTTTTGGAAAGAGAATTTTACTTCGGCAGCCCTCAACTGTGTCAGAACATAACGGATCTCCGCTATGTGTTCCTCCACAGTTGAGCTTTTGATTAGAACATCATCTACATAGGCCAGGTTACCCCTTTCACCGAAGTCGGGCATGGCATAATGTAAAAAGATATTAAATTCATTGTCGGAGTTGATATATCTGAAGGGAGTCTGGGTCCAAGTGTACTGCTGCCCCCCGAATATAAAGGCCAGCTTGTATTGGTCCTCCCTACTGACAGGTACAGTCTAGTACCCATTAGTCAGGTCAATGGCAGTGTATACCTTTCACCCCTGGATCTGGGCCAGCCCCTGGTCAGTGTAGGGAAGGGGCCTTCGGGAAATGTAGACCCGTTTGTTCAGCTCCCTTAGGTCAGCACGGAGTCTCCACTGGCCGTTTGGTTTCAAAATCCCCAGCACCGGATTATTGAAGGTGCTGTGGACTGGATGAATTATCCCACGGGAATCACGGTTCTTAATTATTTCTGTAAGCGACTCCATGGAGGCGAGAGGCAAGCAATATTGCTTCACAAACACTGGAGTCATGCCAGGGTCCTTGGGAATTGTTGTTGTATGCATTTCGGTGTGACCACAGTCATATGAGTCCACCGCAAAGAGATCTTGGAAATCTAAGAAAACTTGTTTCAATTTTTGCTTCTGCTCCAGAGTCTCACGGCCATCAGCTAGGTTGACTCTCTCTTCAACCATCTGCCTGAAGCCCAGAAAGACTTCTGGTTTGGCTATCTCAACGGCATCCTCCAACTGGGTAGAGAAGTCCCTTGTTAAAGTACTGACTTGGACTGATGGCTTCAGGTGGGGAAGGCAGTCCGGGTGTACTTGAAAGATCACCTCATCCCTCCTAAAGTCAGAGGTCACCTCCTCCTTACCATAATGGCAGGAAGAGTACCCCAGGAAATTCCCCCCATGCCGAGTGAAGATCCTGTCTGGTGTTGTGTCATTGTCGCTATCACTGTCAAAACAGTCATTGGGGATTGGTCCTACCAGTTCATTACCTAAATCTATGGAAAAATGTTGGTCATCAACCACCATTCCAATAATGGTGCCTGTGCCCAGAGTGATACTCCTAAGATCGCTGTTATCTACCACTATTGGAATGGTGTCGTGTTCTGTATTGACTAGTGGTGTTGGGTTTAACCCCAACCCTTGCTGTTGGAAATGGGCATTGAGGTGAACATATGCGTCAGGATGTTGCAGTTTCTGTTCTCTTTTAATTTTTACTTTAAGTGAGAATTGTCGGGTCCATTATGGGATGGTGACTTCCTCTCCAATCTGAACTTCAACTGCATATGGCAGCAGTTGAGCTGACCGAAATGCTTTCTCTGGGCCATCAAAGTCCATGGGATTACCCGCTAATCGGGACCAGGCTTTGAGGTTTATGAGGTCCAAACTAATGGCAAAGCTATTGAGAATGTCACTGCTTAAATAAAATGCAGCAGGGACATCTCGCATGACCCAACAATTATGGACTGTGCTCTTGTTGCCTATGGAGATTTTTAGCATACACCTGCTAGGCAGGAGATGTTTGGAATTGGGTGTTTCCAGGTCCATTTCCAAATTGTCTATCAATTTAAATGTGGGAAGGGCTGGATCTTTTGGGAGTTTTCGGAACAGGGTTTCGCTGACGAAGCTCTTACCGTTGTTCATGCACACTTGGACGAAAACAGAGTCCATCCCCCTATTTAACTGTATGGGGATGTACAACTGTTCTCCAATTTTCTGAATGTCAGCCAAGCTTTGAGCTGATTTGTCATCATTTTGGACTATAGGAGTGGGATTTTCTGATTGTGAATTGGAATAGAATTTCTGAGTATTTCCTTCCAGTGTGGGATGCCACTTGAGACTAGAAGGAAGGTTGATTTTCAGAAATAGAGAGGACTTCCCATCACCAGTTTGTTGTCTTACTGCAATTACTGTCACGTCTGGGATTTGGTTGTTTTCAAAATGGAATTCAATTTGGTCTGATTTTTGTTCAACCATGTGGCATGTGCCATTTAAACTAACATGGTTGATGCTATGTTTTAATTTTATTGGTCGGTTAGTCTGGGTCCAAAGGACCTTGTTTCCACAATCTATTAGACAATCTACGCAGGATGTCGTTCCCTAGTAAACATTGTGTGCCCTCTGGAGTCACCACTATGACATGGTGTTTCACCTTGTATTGCCCAATTTTTATTTCTAAATCTGCACTCCCCTCGACTAAAATGTCACTCCCATCGAAGTTCTGAAGTTGTCCAGGAAGAGGGTTGAGAGGAATCTGGTATCTCTCCCCCCCCTTCCTGAATTCAGCAGATCAAAGGCCTTTTTTGACAGAAGGGTGGCTTGGGATCCAGTGTCCACCAGTGCCAAAAAAGTACATTGCCCCTGTATTTGGACCGGGCCATAAAATCTTCCCTCCTTTTCTTCAAGGGGGCAAAGATAATGAACATTTTGGGCCAATTGGTGGATTAATTTCTTTACTCTTTATTCTGACAGAGGGGTAGTTTGGCCCGGATTTTGATTGGGAGTTTAGGAACCTGTAAGAAAAAGGTGAAGGTTGGATATTGGGGGAGTTTTGGGCTCCCCTGGTTCTTATTCTGGCTTGTCATTCTGGGACTCCATGATGGACGGTTTTAACTCAGTCCCCACATTTACCCAGTCTTTATTAGGATCTCTTGGGACCCACTTTTCTTTGGGAGGAGTTCCCCCATCCCTGAAGGAGAAGATCCTTTTCCCAAAATCCTCTTAGGACCCCTCTCCTTCATATTGGAAGACTCTAACCTCCTCCACAAAATGGGTCTTTTTAGGCCCTTTATTTCTCTTACCCGCCCTCTGTTCCTTAGGTTGCAGACTTTCGGGGGCTGGAAATTTTGGTTCCAGTTGCTGGGTTTCCAGGGGCTTTTCACAAGTGGGGAAGGAGGCTTCCTCTAAGGCTTTACACCCCCCTTGCCCCTGTGCCTCCACCCTGGTAACCGGTGGGTTGTCGGGGTTCTCTCCCCGTCATTTCTCTGGAGTACCAGACCGTTGATTTGAGGGGTTCTGAGTCGCCATGTTCATCTGAGGGGTCTGCTTAGCGATCAACATGCGACCCAGATCCTTTGACAAGTTCTGGACCTGGCGCTCCAGTTGGGACACCCACTCTGGCTGGTACAGAGGTCTCTGGTCCATCCTGGGTTGATCACGGGAAGGGTAACTGTCCCATCTCCCATAATACCCTTAGTTGGGATAGTTCAGATACCCCTCCACCCTTGGCCTCCCCTCTCCCTGATTGGTTTGTCTGGGCTCAGGAAAGTGGGGAAAGAAAGAAGGGTTGTTTTGGGGGTTGGTGTTTGACGGGTACCGGGGAAAGAAGCTCAACCCGGCATTTGGAGGATTACTGCCCTCCTGGTGAAAGTTAGGATGGAAGTTTCCTGGGTTGTCAGCTACCTGGTTGGATCCCCCTTCTTGGGCTGGAGGAGTCCATACATAGCCCACGATGGGTCTGTTGCCCTTGTAATGGGGGCCGATATAGTCAGGGGAGTTAGCGGCCCCATTTTTGGGATTACCACCCTGGCTACCTTTTTGGGATTGGACCGAGGGCCTTCTGGGTCTTTGGTTAGGAGGATTTTGCACAGGAATATTTTTATGCCCCCCATCTCCAGATCTAAAATGGGGGCAACCTTCACCTCCGCCACCTTAGCAGCAGCAGGGGTGTTGGTTGGTTTGGGGTTTTCATTTGTACCTTTATTCTCTACCGGTTTCTACACTTCATAAATGCGAGTTGCCTGTTCAATTACCCAGTCTAGTGATCTCTTCTCATCAAAGTCCCTCACCAGCCTGGTCATTATGTATTTAGGGAGTGCATGAAAGAAGACATTAATGAACTCCCTACTGTCTGTGTGCACCCTCCTGGTGGCCTGCGCAAAGGCACGTTTTAACTCTTGTACGAATTCTGTGGGGCCTGGTCTTCCCCACATTGCAGGTTGTAGGCTGCCTTCCAGGCATCCTGAGGATTCCTATGTATGGAGAAATGCTTTAAGATGGCCGCCCTATCGGGGGACCATCTTGAGTGGTTCTGATCCACCAGCCCTGCAAAGAAGCTGGAGTATTCAGGGGGAAATGTCCACTTGACATATTGAATGCAACTCTGGCTATCTTTCAAATGGAAAGTATCCATCATTTGCTCATACAACTCGAAGTGCTCCCAATCTGAATACTTGGCATTTTTATGATAGGGAGTTATGACACTCCTAATGGCCTTTATCTGTTTCAGGGGATCTTTCAGTAGGGCCCTCTTACTTTTGTTGGCCTTTTTAGTCTTAGTCACCCTTGTCCACTCATCCTCTGACTCAGAGGCATTGCTACAGGAGGTGGCTATTTGATCATCTAGGTTCTCCCTGATTCTGCGAGCTTGGGAATGGCTTGCAGAATGTGGGGGCCTAGTTTCTTGAGACCTGTGGTGCTCAGAAGAGTCTTCTGACTCTCCCTTGCTCCCAGGATTGGCTGAGTACCCTCCCCACTGACCTAGCTCAGAAGAGGTCTTTAAGATGCTCTTTGTGGGTCTAGTTTCATGGAGTTCCCCACCAAATTTGACAGACTGATCCCTTGGTAAGAGATATTTATGAGGATCCAGTTCTCTAATTTTCGATCACTAGAGTATTCCTGATCAGAGAGGCTAGCCCTAACATTTGGGAATCTGTACAGCAATTCCCGCCCATCCATTTCTGGGAGTCGCTGATCTGTCAGTCCCATATTTCCCATTCTGCTGAAGTCTAACATCCTGTGGCCCTTGGTTCATATGAGCCAGTGGACATGAGGGTGGCAGAGTCCATGGATCTGAAGGGATTAAAGTCCCTTCTTATGTCATCTCTTTCAGCCACTATTCCTTGGTGACATGCCCATATCTGACCCTTTTGCTCCTCTATTAAGGCCTTACTGGTCTCAATGATTTGCTCCTGCACGGCTATCTGTTTGTGGAGCCTGTCATTCTTTTCACAGAGTCTCATTGTCTCTCTGTGATTCCTGCCTGGATTGGGAATACTGGGGAGGTTTTTGATGCAGGAGACTCGCCTCCTGAGTTTGGTCCTTATTGGTCTGAGTGTTCTTTTCCAGAGCATCCTCCACCCGCTTGGTGTGCTCTAGTAGCTTTTCATATTCAGTTTTAAATTCACTAAACTCCTGAAGAGCCAGCTTTCTTTCTTCCAACTTAGTTTTTAATTGGCTGACTTCCTGGCCTAGGCGTGCCTCTCCTGAGTTAGAGTGCCCCTCTGTTCAGCCAGGTCATCCCTCTGTTTTTTAAATGCACTAGATTTCTGGCACTCCTCATCAAATTCCTCTTGAGAGTGGATGTCTTTAATATTTAATGTATTATTTTCCCTCTTTCAAGGATTCTAGGCTGTTTTGTAGGTTGACTATCTGCTCTGCGCAGGCTCTTTTAAAAGTTAATTGCTGCTCCAGTTTCTTTTGACTCTGTTGTAAAGAGTCAACCCTTTCCTGACATTCTTTTTGCAGTCTCTGTACCTGGGTATCTTGCTCTGCATTCTTTTGCTGAAAGAGAGCCAGATCTTCCTTTAATTTGATGATATACTGTCTAGCCTCTGTTTCTGTTTCTTGGCTCTTTTGGAGCCATGTTCTGCAGAGTCCAGATTAGTCTGGATTTTCTGCAATGTTTCTCCTTGCCTCTTTGCCAGATCTATGTTGTTTGTATGCTTTTCCTGTATGATTCCTATATGGAGGTACAGGTAGGCCGCTATTTTGGCAATTTTGCACTGCTCCTCTTTTATTTTTGGGGCCATGTACAGTTTGTTAAGCACTTGATGTAATGGACCCTAGTCCTGCCATTTATTCAAGTCTATTACAACGACTTGTGCTTTTATTTCCTGCAGCCATACCTGTTCATCCTGTTCTGGCCACTCACCCCAGACAAACAGTTTGTGCAGGGAGTGTTACCTAGGAATATTAATTTCCACTGGGGTCGCCATCTCAGAAATATTAATTTCCTTATGGCTTATTTCAGGGTTACTTTAAATTTGCAAACAGGCCCAAATCTTTTTGAGTATTTCTTTTGAGGGGTGCTTGTACAGTGTAGCACAGTATGCCAACCCAGCAAGGTGTCTGTACCCTGCAGGCTAGTATGCTATGTTAGACTGTCACAGGTGTTATTTCAATGCAGAATCGTGGGACGTGCCCCCAAGCTGTAAGGGAGTTCAATCAGGCACACACCGAGGTCTCTCTCGCCTAGCAATGTAGTGTGCAAATTAAACCCTTATTTTATTTTTATATACCACTCATATCACACCCTTCTCAAAATACTCCCATGTCACACTGAACCAGGAATCAGGCTAGTTTGTAAAGGTAAAGATTTATTTATTTATTTAATATTCAATCACACATAGGTTTAATATAGATATATGTGGGGCAGCAATCACTCAAATGGTGACAATATAATTCAGAAAGATGAGCACAGCAATTGAATTCACTTATAAAGAGGCAAAATAGAAAACACTGGGAAAAAGAACGGATTGTTTTGCACACAGATAGCGTTTAGGGTAATGTTCCCCCTGCAAAGTTTTGTTTAAATACAAAGGAGCAATCCTACACCAATGTAAGTAATCAGCAGGTGTTCAGGAATGAAATACAATGTCTAGAATTATAGGCAATCCTCCCTACCAAACAAGAGAGAAAACCTTATTTTGGCAAATGACACTTCGAAAATGACAGGTGAAAATGGCTTTGTGAAATACTGCAAAAGGGTGCAAAAATGATTAAATGGATAGAAATTCTAAGACAAGCAACACTAATCAGGTCCAAACAAACATACAGATATAATATAAACAACAATACACACTAGAGATTAGGATGGGATGGAAAAAGCACTTTGAAATCTGGAAATGACACTTGTAAACTTGGGAATTTTGCAAATTCACGCAAACTTTTACTATGCGATTTTGAAGAAAAATGGGTCAAATACACTGTTCCGTAGCTAGGGATGTTAGGTATCAATGAGAGTTCAAATTTCGTTTCTATCTTTAAAACTGAAAGAGTTATAGAGATTTTAGTGAGAGGCATTTTTGCAAAATAGGCGCGAAAATGAAAACAGAATGCTCTTTTGAAAATGACAGATGGGTTTGATTACACCATATTACACTATATTATGACTATAAAAAAGAGAATGCCACAGATGGATCTTACAGTCACGTGATCAGCGTAACCTGTCCTGTTTTGGATACTCTACTTCTACCTGGGATTTACTTTAGTTATTCAAAATCACTATGGAATTATGGTTTTGGAACCGTAAGACAATCAGCGCAAGAACGATTCTAACAATACTGGAGTTCTGAGTTAGAGATGGGATGGGTTGAGATACGGATAACACAATGTAGATATACTAAGGGTCACTGTTCTTCCTGTTAACACTTACAGAAGAAGTTATTAAATTGGACCGTCAGCTCTGCTCAATGAATTGGATCTGGTCTACCAGTGGCAGGGCACCTCTAGCGGGATTGGATCAGCAAGGCGGTTCTGGTAAATTTGGACTGCACCTCAGCCTGGATTTGGAAGGGCCCCTTCTGGTTACTGGACACGGTAGATAGCAGGATGCAAGTTTTCAGCGGGCCAGCCTTAGTGGTAGCAAGCCAAGCTGAATCAGAATTAAATCCCTTCAAGTTTGGGATGTTTGCAATTGGGTCAGGCTAGCAATAATTTTGCAATGCTGGAGTCTGGATTCTGCAAATAATCTGGATCTTTCAAAGAATTCTGGAGTCAGCTACAAGTTGAAGAGTTCTGGAATAAGGTGCTGCGTGGACATCTGGATGGGTTCTGGAAGCAGCGTGTTCTGGAAGCATTGTGCCTTTTGTGTAGTGAAACGTTTATATTTATACATTACAAATGCCAACCCCCAGTTTATGGTGTGGGCAGAACTTCAAAACACACCCCCATGTCTGTCAGTGGCTACTGGCATGTGCTTTGTCCTGGTTGGCTGTCTAAACAGAGCTGTCATCTTATGACAGGATTTAGGAACGCCCACCTGGATTTTTATCCAAAACATACTTTTGCACAAATGTACATTTCTACCATTATGTTCCCTCATGACATTGTACACATATACTTTATACTCGATTATCTACATTTACATTCACTTCCCATCTTTGTGAGAGCTGTATTGGTTATTCTATGGATTTGTATCAATTTTACCCATAACACTTTGGAATCATCATTTCTAATTTGACACATCTCTGGGGGCTGATCAGGGGATCATGTACATACAATTTTAAGGTTGCAACATTAATAGTTTTGCCACAATCAGTGTTTTAGTTTATCTTTGGTTCCTTATGTAGTAAGAACTTGTATCACATCTTTAACTGTCTAGCATGAGTTCAGATGTATAAGTTTGCATTTTTCACTTCTCTACTTATTTTGGCTGTCATGTTAAATGTCATAAAGTTCTGAGGCAAAAACAAGTGATGTCCATTCAAAATCCAGTCCAGGTTTTTTTCTTACTTTCAAAGTGAGCAAATGGCCAGTCCTTTGAAGTTCACTGAGAAACCTCCTCCACATCTGGCCCCTCCTTTAGGAAGATGGGTGTCCAAGCCTTACTTTGTCCTTGGGTCAGCTAGGAGACAAATGTCTGAGGCTTTCTTTGTTTTCATTATGCAGGAATTATTAACAGCCATTAGCCTTCCTTTTCTCAAGGAAGTGTCAAGCAGAGATGTCAGTTTTCCCAGGCCAGGCTATCAGATCAGAATTACATAGTGGATTGGTCCCAGACTGGGCCCTTTGACATTAAAGTTTTTTCATTTCCCACATAAAATATAAACACAGTTTATAAAGCATTTAAACATTTTAAAAGAATTAGCCCTTCACCAACATGCTTGAAATAGTGAATTTTGCAATTTTTCAGGACTAAGAAAATACATTTAAATTGGGTTTGACAGCCACATTTATTTTCTGAGGTAGCTGTCAGTCAGTGAGGCCTGGATTCCCCTGACTGCCTGGAGAATCCATGATTCCAGCACACTTTCCTTTCAATAATTCACTGGGGAAAATGACTGAATTTAGCGCCAAAACAGCACTTTGAAGATTGCCATTGATTAGGAAGCTGTATTTAATGGCATTTTAGGGTTTTAACCCTTCTGTGGCCTTGTTTAAAGTGACAGTGACAGATGACAGATGACAGCAGCAATTCCTGTTTTTACACCAACTTTGCCTGTTTGTGTGGCAGGGTGTGCAGCTCCTTTGGTAGTTTTATGCACCATGTGCAATTTTTTTGATTTGGCACGCCCAAGGTTATTTCCTCATTTTTTGACAGTTTTCTTTCCCCATTGGCAAAGGGGTGCAGTGTGGCGCAGTTGTGTGGATAAAAATACTCCACAGAGGGCACAAACACATGGCTGAAATTATTTGTTATTTCCTTATGTGTGTCTAGTGAGGTGTCCTCCCTGTTGTGTGTACCGCCAGGTATAGTGTTAAATGTACTGATATTAACATATTACTATTTTGGTTACTTTAAACAAGGTTTTATGGCGTTGTCTGAAAATTATATGTTACTTACTCATCTGAAAATGATTCTGTGGCTGCACACCTCACTAGTTGGGAAATTGGAAAGAAGGTGGGTGAAATCCTAGAATTTTGATGGCAAAAAGAAGGCATCTAACACATGAGAAAATACAGATTCTGCATCAACCATTAAAAGGTACCTTTACTCATAGTCACCTAAACCGGGCAGCCAAAAACCATAAAGAGCTTTTCACTGCCTTCAAGTAGATGGTTTACCCTATTCAGACAGCCTCATCTGCTGAACATACCCAATGGGTAACTGAGAAGATACCTTCCTTCTTCATGTCCAAAGTAAATTCTATCAGAGAATCCTCCGCCAGGGCTGACAGCCAGGAAACCAAACCCACACTGACTTGCCAAACCAACTTAACCTTCATAGAATTACAACTGCTAACTATGGAAGACACTCTGCAAATATTAACTAAATCAATGTCCAAGTCTATCTCTGGTGAACTCACATAACAGAGGCCATACTGCTCTCCATGGGCTCAAGTATTACACAACTTTGCAATTTCTCCTTGTCCCCAGGAATTCTTCCAATTGCCTTGAAGAAAGCTATCATCAGACACTTCCTGAAAGGCCTACCTTGGATTCTGAGGTCTTAGCCATTTACTATTCAATCTACACCCTCTTCCAGGAAGCAATACTGTTTAAGAGGGCCATGACCGCACAATTGCAGGAGTAGAGCAAACAAAGGTTTCAGGGCCAGAGGAACCACAGACTTCACTAATGTACACCAGGGGAGGTATCTTGTAAAACCTAAGAGAAAACGATCCAGTTGCTATCACTCTATCAAACCTATCCACCATCTTGAAAACAGTGGATAATAACACCTGTCTGTCAAGACTACAAGCACCCATGTGCAGAAGAGGAAAATCCTTAACATGGATCTCGTCTTTCCAAATGAAAAACACACAACCACAGTGAGATGTGTAGACTTCTCCTGCCACACTCTCAAGCTTTACTTTGGAGTCCCACAAGGGTCTTCCCTCTCACTGTGACTGCTCAACAATTACACGTGCACCCTTGTAGACATCCAGGAGTGGTTCAACATTGTGTTCAACAACTGCATCAATGACATAGAGATATTAATTCACTTGAACAACAATCCCTCCATGCAGGCCTCCAACCTCTCTTGCTGCTTTTCAACAGTACACTTCTGAATGAATGACAGTCAACTCTGGATGAACAATGGCAGGACTGAAAACCTCCTATACGCAAATGCAACCATGTCAGTCATCCCTACTCTTTGGCATGCAGAACTCAGCCCAACTTCACTTCTTGTCACTTGCGGTCAAGTCAATAATCTTGGGGTCACCCTTGACCAGCAAATAACATGAAACCACATATCAGCTTCACTGAGTAGCTGCCACCTCTCCCTAAGCATCCTACAAAAAGTCGACCCAAAACATGCAATTATCGACAAAATCCAGCTGTTCCAGGTACTCATCCTGTCAAAACTAGACTATTTTAACAGTTTCCTGATGTTCTTATATAAGTAAGATAATGCCCAGATCTAACCAATGCAGAACAGAGAAGCTCATCTGATTTCAGGCTGATAAATGACAACCATTTGATGGGAGCCCAACAAAGATACACTGGCAACTGATCTTATAATGCATACAGTTGTAGATCCTTCTTATTGCTAGGAAAGCAGTGTGGAATGCTAGACCAACGTACTTATCCAAATGTCTAACCAAACACTTCCATAGAAGAACACTGTGATCTAGCTCAACCACAACTTGGTCCCTGCACCTTTCAAAGGTTTAAAGCTAAAACTAGCCGTGACATGATCAGAACTCTGAAATTCCCTATGTGAATGTGCTTAACCACCTAAAATTCAGGAGTGCACTAAACCCCTACTTTTCAAAATGACTTTCCCCAAATTAAAGCAGTCTTCCTGCTGCCCTCTAACTCACTTAGCTGGTTTCATCAGCACTTAAATCAGCAAATGTACATGTTCACCTCCCATGGTGGAATTGGACATATTCTCTGGCCCTTATTATATCACGAGATGTTATCTTTGTTGGTTCCTCCTGCCTTGCCGGACAACATGCCCCACCCTTCAGCCCCCACCCAGGGCGCTATGAAGTATTCTGTAATCATGCTGCATGGTAAAAAACATCAAATAAATAAAATAAAGCTGTTGCTGTTTTTAGTTTTGATCAAAGTTGTTGAAGCTAACTGTGCCAAAATATTCTTGTGCAGTGTGTTTTTTTCGTATTGGTGCAAGGACACAATGGGCCTCATTATAAGGTTTGCGCTCCCGGAATGAAGGGGGCCGGTACAGCACCGGCCCCCTTCATTCCGGGAGCGCCGATTACAAGCTTCCCATCGTGGGACCCGGATCGCACGCCTGGTAAAACGCGAGGGGAAGAGAGAGGCAATCTGCCCGTTATTACCTCCCTCTCCATTCCTATTGAGCCCTATGGGGCCTCAAATGGGAATGGGGATGGGTTCCTGCAAGGAGGAATTACTGGGTCTTCCTATGTCGGAGTAACCCGGTAAGTCCCCATTGCAGGAACCTGGTAATGGAGCCCAATGTAATAGTTTTCTTTCTTCCTGATGTGCATGTATACAATAATAATATATTCATCCTGTCTTTCGGCTTACTGCTTGGCGCACATGTACCCAATCAGCTGTGTTTGTCTCAGGCAGATTATTCCCCTGTGCTGCTCACCATTTCTTTGGACAAAGCCAGTTGGGTGCTTCTCCCCCATATTTGCAGTACAGTCGATCATGTTTTTGCCCAGTGTCAGGCAGGAGTAGCTTACTAAGTCATGCTAATTTGGAGGGGGCAGCTTTTTTTTCGAAGTCTGTTTCTGGACAGTGTGAATTGCTGGGTATTACAAGAGTGCTTAAAAATTGAAAGCACTGCCAAATAACCTTTAATTGTTCCAATCTGGAGCCGCAGATTTGCCAAATATAGCAAGAAAGACAACACCATAGGTGTATTACATTGAAATGTGTCGACATTCTTATCTCTGCACCAGTTGCAGAACCTGTTCCAATGACAATGGTACAAAGATTTAGTTGCTGGCCTTTTGGACGAAAGCAGAATCTCCATTACGTCATCCAGGAAGTCCCAATCCTTATATCGCAACCTCTCAGAAACCATGCGTGAAGGCTGAGTGTATTGACCTCTAGATGGAGAACCCAACCCTCCTCTCGTGAGAGAAGGTCCTCTCTTTGTGGAAGACGTGTTGGAGGGCAGATGGACATGTCCAGAAAGTCTGAGTACCACATTCTCCTGGCCAAATCCGGAGCAATTAAGATCATGGATTTCCTGAACTTTCTTAAACCTCCTGATTACTTGAGGAATAACGGGGACTGGAGGAAACGCGTACAGGAGTGGAAACTCCCAGATCACAAAAAAAGTGTCCATGGAGCAGTACAGTTTGCACTTCCTGTTGCCACTGGTCATGAACAGATCTATCTTATGGGTTCCCAAAAGCCTAAAGATCTATAGAAGGACTTCCTGAGCTAGTTCCCACTCATGGGAGACTGTGCTCTGCCTGCTCAGAGCATCCGCCACCATTTTCTCCTCTCCGGCTAGGTGAACTGCCGATATGGAGACTCCTTCTTGAACAGCCCAGAACCAGAGGTGCATTGCCTCTCTGCACATTGGTAGTGACCCCTACGCCTTCTCTCTTGTTGAGGTAGTACATAGACACTGTGTTGTCCATCATTATCAGGACATTCTTTCCCCGTACAGAGGGCAAAAAGGCCATGAGCGCTAGTTTGATTGCCCTCAGCTCCAAAAGGTTGATGTGTAGTTTGGAATCCGATGGAGTACAAGGACCGCTGACTGTCAGATCGTTGGCGTGGGCTCCCCACCCCATGAGTGAGGTGTCCGTCACTATTGTTATCTACGGCCATGATTGCCAAAAAGGTTCTCCCTTCAGAATGTTTTCCTTGCAGGCCCACCACAGGAGATCCTGCATGAATGTTCTTGGTACCTGAAGACGGTCTGCCATCTTGCCTGCGAATTGAGACCACTGAGACCTCAAAGCCAATTGGAGGGATTTAATTTTCATGCGAGCCTCTGGCACCAGGAAAATGCAGGATGCCATGAGGCCGAGCAAACTTAGAAAGTCGAAGGCCGGAATTCGTTGGGCACTCTGGAATTTGTTGACAATCTGCAGAATGTGTTGAACCCGGTATCCAGGCATTGCATCGAATACATAGTATTGAATGCAAAAGCATCTTTAAAAAAATGCATCGAAAAAAATGCATTTTTTTGTAGGTAAAGGTTTTTTTTTACTATAATGGGTTTTAAGGGGTAAAAAACAGGGGTTGGGGGGACCCCATAAACATTTTCTTTACAAAAAATGCATTTTCTCAGTGCATTTTATTTCAATGGTTTTGCATTCAATGCTTTTGCATTTGATGCAATCACTAGGAACCGTTCAACCCTCACCTCGGGTGGCAAGGCTTTTCCCGAGGATGCATCCAGGATTGCTCTGATAAACTGGAGACTTTGTGATGGTATCATGTGGGACTTCTTGAAACTGAGGAGGAAGCCCAGTCTGTGGAAACAATGGCAGGTCATGCTGAGATGTTCCAGGGCCTATTCAGGAGAACAGGCTCTGATCAGCCAATCATCCAGGTCAGGGTAAACGTGAATCCCCACCTCTCATGAGACTCGCTGCCACAACCGCCACTAATTTGGTGAAAACCCTCAGATGGAGGTCAGCCTGAATAGCAGAACTTGAAACTGATAATGACAACTGCCATTCGCGAACCTCAGGTACCTTATGTGCTTGCGAAATATAGGCACATGAAAAGAGGCATCCTCAATGTCAATGACACAATCCAGTACTTTAACTGAAGGGCATGAAGGATCTGAGAAAAGTAACCATCTTGAACGTGTCCTTCCTGAAGAACTTGTTCAAGTATCTCAAGACCAAAATGGGTGTCAATCCCCAGTCCTCCTTGGAATATAAAGTATGGTGAATACCACCCTGTGTTCCATTCAGCTAAAGGTACTGGTTCTATAGCACCTTTCTCGAGCAGGCTCAAAATGTCCTGCACAAGGAATGTATCTGGAGTTTTGAGTGAGTGGTTCCCCGGTGGATGATTCTGAAGTTTTTTTATGAATGAGAGGCAGTAACCCTGGGAGACAGTTTGTAATCCCCAAGTTTCTGAAGTAATGCCATGCCATTCTTGCAGATGCTGAGACAGTCTGCCTCCCACTGGGATCTTTTGTATTAAGACCTCAGAGAGGTTTTGAGCTGGCTGGAACAGTGGCTGATGGTAAAGTAACCGCTGTTTGGTCAGACTTCAAACTTCTCCCTCGTCCACCACGAGGGAATCTCATTTTGCCTTTACGACTAGCCTGTCCACTTGCTCTACCAACTAAGGAATAGAAGTGAAAGGACTTACCCCTCCAAGAAGATCCACTGGGGAAAGGCTGTTGTGGCTGTCTGATTGTGAATCTCATCGATTTTGCCTGCGTCTTAGAGCTCTCCAGCTTCTCCAGGCTTTCGTCAGCCTTGCTGCCAAGCAGGTGAGAGCAGTCAAAAGGAATATTGAGAAGTCTGGACTGCACATCTGGTGCAAATCCCATCTCAAGCACTCAAATCGGCATAGTACGGTACTTGTTGCCATAGATCTACTGATGCTGTCAGCAGTATCCAGTCCTGACTATAGAGACTCACAGATGGACTATTTTCCATCACTTATGATGGCCAGGAAGCTGTCTCTTTCTCGGGAATATGGTCAACCGCCATTGCTATACAATCCTACAGGGTGAATGTGAACTTTGCAAGGCACAAGTGGCATTGGCAGATTTCAATGCCATGCTTCCCACAGAAAAGATCTTTCTTGCCCAAGCATCTACTCTTTTATCGTCTCTGTCAGGAAGGATAGTGAGATATATGGCCTATTTAGATGAGGACACTGCCAGTTGAACCACTAGGAATTCTGGCGTGGGATGCTCTGCCAAATATTCAAGGTCACTGCTGGCTGGCCTATACTTTTTAGTGAAGTTCTTGTTCACCTGAGCAATTATCTTAGGTGTCTCCCTATTTGTCGTAACCCTTTTTTGAAGGGCAATGTGAAAGGGAAGGATTGGATATTCTTTTGGACACTGGTCCAGGATATCTGTTAAATCATCCTGCTCAAGAAAGTCAACCACCCTGGTCATGAGCTGCCTATAGGAGGCTTCTGCATGGTGTGAAGGGTCTGGTTTTGCAAATTCCAATTCTGGTGATGTATCCACACCACTGGCTGTTTGGAGGCTCTCATAAGTCCTTCATCCTGGACTCTTCTGACACCAGGAGCTCTTGCACATTAGGGGTACCAATCTCCAGGCCAAAGGGTGGAGTGTCCGCATCAGTAGGCTCATGCTCTTCATAAATTGATGATAAGGATTGGGAGAAATCCTTTTGTGGTGCAGGTTTGTACGTTTTCTTCACCTGCTTTGCCAAAGGCGTCAATGGCTTCGAGTCTGTCATCGACAGTTTCATTGATATCAATGGCATTGGCATTTTCGAGACTGGAGACAGCGATGACCTCAACGCCAACAATGTCGATGGTGTCGATGAAGCCTTTTTTGCAGACAATGCACTCAAATGTAGCCTTTGTCTTCACATTGTTGCCTTAATGCAGCACAACTAGAGCATGGCTTCTCTCTGTGTCCTTCGAGGGGTCTGTGGCCTCCATCTTGAATATTTTCAACACATCTTTCCAAACCTCTCCCCACTGGGCAGGAGTAGAGGATTTGGTCAGACATGTAATTCTCTCAGGGGAGGAATCACTAGAGGACGATGGCGATCTGTGATGCCTCTTTTTTGACTTCTTAGTCGTAGACAAAGAATGGTGAGACCCACTCCGCGAACAAGATCGTTTTCTGGATGATTTTCTCAGAGGAGAGTCTCCTCTCGACTCGTCAGAAGATCGGATTTTAGATTGGGATGAAGGGGATTTCGAGGGGTCCTACCCGCCGCTCGTTTCCCTGTATCCTCCTGTAGAGCCTTACCGATCATCTAAGAGGTGTCACAATCAGCCATTTGATGCCCTGTGCCCAGAAACCGCAGACACACTCAATAAGGGTCAGTGATCGACATTTTGGCACGGCAATCATGGCATTTTTTGAAACCTGTCTTCTTGTAGATGGAGATGACGATAAAGACATTTCTCACAAGTGTCGCAGTTTTTATTTAAAAGACAAAGCACGCCATAATTCTCTCAAAGTGATAGCTGCGTCAGAAAGATTGAACTGAAGCCAATGGGTGCATACATGCTATATATAGTGGTGATGACATCGAACTTGAGACAGAGGTCCTCGAGGGACATCAAGTCAACGGATTCGATGCACGGCACCCTCTGCCGAGATTTCTTTTTGAAGCTGGAAAAGATATATCAGAAGATGAGGAATACGTGGGAGGACACAATCTATTCAAAACTAAACTTTGAGAGTGATATTCTGCTACAAGGATGGTTCTGACTTAACAGTAGTAACCTTTAAGCGGGTGCCAACATTTGTGGACCAAGGTATTCAAAGTTTGTTTGAAGCACATTTTGTAATAACCATTGTAGCTGCTTGTACCCTTGTTAGTCCTGCCAACACATCAAGAGCTGCGTTGGAACTAGAGCTGTAGTGCTTTGTAGGATTGACACCAACTTCAAGTGACCTGGTGGGCGGCTGTCTTGGAAATCATTTTGTAGCCATGCCTCGGATGATATATTCCTCACAATGCTAACGGAAATGTGCAAGGCTTCTGTCAGTGTTAGGTGAAGCAAAGTGTTCTGGAGCTTTTACAGAAGAAGTTGAAGGCCGTCCAAGAGATGTCACATAGCATGAGCAGCTGTGCAACTGGTATTAAGTTATAGGTGGCAGGAGAGGAAGGAGTTGTGCTTCAGAAAGAATGTTAGAAGGATAGAAAAAACTGTCATAACGAGGCATTATAGCATTTCCTACAGTTTATGCTAATCCTGCCCTGCGTTCCCATGCATCCACCTCCATCCCCCCTTTTCCACACATTTCACCCCCTCGCATTCTGCCCCACTTGCCTGCTGCTTCCATGCCCCTCACTGGTGCCTGGGAACAGTAGTGTTCCCGGATCACGACTTCCCGCCATGGAAAGGGAGAAGGAAAAATGTGTTGTTCATTCTCCCCCGATTCATGGTGGCCATCATTTTTTGTATTCCTTTTAAGTTGAGAAACGGTGTAAGCGTCCTTTCTCAACTTAAAAAAAAAACACACTATTAGTATCATGGTGAATGTGATACTAATAGCAATATTACCCTTGCAGGGAGGCATTACCGGTACTGATAATGCTCCAGGCTATCAGTAAAGCTCTCAATTGGCTCGGGTTTCTACCTAGCCTGGGGCATACCTGGTCTACTAATGCCCCCACGTGTGCATTTAAAATGTCGAATGAATAATTTCGAATGCATTATTTCGAAAAAAATAATGTCGAAAAAAAAAATGTAATATTTTTGTTTTATTTTATATGTTTTTTTGGGGGTTTGGCTAGTAAAAAAAAGGTTATAAAAAAACAGGGGGTTGGGGGGAACCCCGCCATTAAAAAAAATAATAATAAATAAATAAATTTGACATTTTTTTTTCGCCATTATTGATTCGAAATTAATGCATTCGAAATTATTGAATTCGAAAATATCACTATAAACCATGCCCCCCTGTTCGGCCAATATTGCTTAATTATAATATTTGAATGTTGGTGGGCCATTTGTAAACAATGGGTCTGTAGAGGGTCTTTACCACTGTTTCCAAGCTTGATAGTCCTGTCTGGACATTCCGCTCCAATGCTCAGTGTCTTACTTCGCCAACATTCCTCCAGGTCAATGCTCGCTGCAAGATTCTGAGCAGCTTCTCCAACTGTTTTCCTTTGTTTCGAACCTGTATTTAATCTGCGTGTGTGGTTTCTTTCCATATCATAGTGGTATTGCAACCCTGAGGAGGGCTGTAAGAGGTGTTATGTTCCCTTATCCTTACTACATGACCGAGGGGAATGGTGCATAACATTTGCAGGTTGTTGGGAAGTAAGAATGCAGACACAATAGTGACAGCTGTTGCCCACTTCCTGATTGGCTGGTTTACTCAGCCAAGGTGATAATCCATATGTTTACTTTGAAAGATTAGTGTCAGCAACCTCTTTTAGCCTGGTGCTTCCCATTATCAGTTGATCTAATCAGCATGAACATTTATTTTGGGACACAGATTGGTGAAGATCTGCACATTATCCTTATAATTTCAAGACTATGCATGATTATTTGAATCCGTCTAGACTAGGTCACTTAAATATTTTGTAGAAGTGGTTAGAAATGCAACACTTTGATTATGTGAGATCAAACCAGTGGTGTAACACAAAATGCGGGGCTCCCCTGCAAGCCATGCAGAAGGAGCCCCCTCTAAACTCATCAAGAAAGCACACACCCATGCCAGACCATGAGGCGGCCTGGACCCCCAAGCATGCACAATGAGCTTTATGATCATGCTGCTGCAGGCGCATGTCATGCATTGATTGCACTAGGTAAACGATATAAGTTTGTGTTTTAATCAAACCGTACATCTTTCAGTGAGCATAGAAACAAGGGGGCTGTATCTGGGTCCTGATTTCTGACAACAAAATTCACTTGCCAACACTGTGCATGGCAGTAATATTTTGCACAGTGATGATAACATTAAAAAAATGTTCATGCAGTCTCTGACATTATTAGCCAATATTCCCATGTAAAAACATGTTCTTGTTGGCTTTGCCCTTAATGGCAATACAAATCTCCTGCCACAGAAAGACAACAGGATATTGCTGCTGGACAAATATTTGCCAACCCCTACACCACTGTGTAAGAATAATCTTCAGGTTGACTTTGCCCTTGAAGCCAGTAAAACATGCAATGCTGCAGCAAGGAACCATTTGCTTGTTTGGCTGAACAAATTCCTCCACCCACCATGTAAGAACACTCATCATGTTAAATTTGCCCTTAACACCAGTAAAACATGCAATGCCACAATAAGAAAATATTTACTTGATGACTGCACAGGTGCTCCCATTTAAGTGAGTAAACAATGCCATGCCACAGAAGGACAAAGTCCAGTCTGACTTCCCCATTGTGATATAAAGCCCTCACTCACAACCAGCTTCCATGTAATACCATTTATCAAGGTGGCTTTGCCCAAAAATACCAGCAAAACATGTAATAAAATGTCCATGCTACAGTGTTCCTTGACTGAACCCCAGCCTTACATGTACACATTGGACCTCATTACGAGGCAGGCGCTGACGGAATGAAGGGGGCTGGTACGGGACCGGCCCCCTTAATTCCGTCAGGGCTGATTACGAGCTTCCCATCGCGGGACTAGGATCGGACGCCTGGTAAAACCAGGCGTACTTTCCGGGTCCCGCGAGGGGAAGAGGGAGGTAACAGCTGGACACTTATAATGTGCCCGTTGTTACCTCCATCCCCATTCCCATTGAGCCCTATGGGGGCTCAAATGGAAATGGGGAATGGTTCCTGCAAGGAGGACTTCTCTGGTCTGCCTATGTCGGAATGACCAGGTAAGTCCCCATTGCAGGAACCCGGAAAAGGAGCCCGGTTTGGAGGCAGCCATGGAGCTAATGGCTCCATGGCTGCCTCCAAACTTGTAATGAGGCCCATTCATGCCCATTCACCCATCTGTCACTGACACCGTGGCGGCTGGAGAATTTTTTAATTGGAGGGTTGTAAGCATTTCTCTATGCCAGAGCAGTTGAGTATAGCAATGGAGCCTGAAATAACCAAAGAGGGCTAAAAAGGGGTGGAATATTTCTCACCTTGCCTGAAAAAAACATTTGAATAATGGTGCATTGTAGAGCACACTGTCTGTAAAATAATTGGGTAAAGAGCGAGCCAGTTTGCAATTGGTTTTGTAGTTTAACTCCAATCCAAAAATCCTATAGATGCAATTCATTGACAGTGCACAGAAGCATTACTCATTGTAATTACATGATGCCTTTGCCAATGCTGACTTTGCCCATACATGTCCATGATGGCTGCACCAATATATGCAGGTATTCCCATATAAGAACATACTCATGTTTACTTTCCACATAATGTAAGTAATGACACTATAAGAAAACATGCCCACGCTGGCTTTGCCAATAAATGAAAGTATCCCCACATAAGGACATACTCCTATTGGCTTTGTAAATAATAATGCCATTCCACAATAAGAAAACATATCCAAACTAGCTGCACCGAAATGCCAGCCTTGCCATGTTATAACACTTATCATACTGAATTTATCATAGATGCCCGTTGAAAAATCCAAGCCCACAGTAAGAAATGGCTTGATTGGATGCACCAAAATGCCATTCCAGCCATGCAATAATTCTTAGCATGCATGCTTTATCATAGAAGACCATTAAAAAATGTCATGCCACAGTAGGAAATGGCAAGACTGGTTGCACTAAAATGTCATTATAGGCATGTAATAACACATTTCATGCTTTCTTTATCATGGATTGATGCCCATTAAAAATGTCATGCCATGGTAAGAAATGGGCAGACGAGCTGTACCAAAATACTAGTCTAGCCATATAGTAACACTTATCATGCTTACTTTATTAGAAATGGCCAGTAAAAAATATCATGCAACAGTAAGAGGAGAATCCCCTGTCTGGCCCAGCAGAAGGTTGCCCCAGACACTGTGTTCCTCCAGGCTCCCCACCAAGGGGGATCTGCGTTGCAAGTAAGCCCTGTTGGGCTTCATCTATTTGTTTCAACTAGCCACTTCAAAATGGCTGACATGCTGAGGACCAGCAAAACAGTATCATGGTTCTCCTGCCCGCCCATGCCAATCTTGGATTGGCCAGCACTACACAAAAAGTGGATGTTCCAAGGGAGCCAGCAGGTGATGAGGGAACCCTCAAAAGGCCTGCTTTTATGGCCTACAGTAGAATCCCCTGTCTGGCCCTGGCAGTTCATGGCAGCTGTTGAAAGTGCAACGCCTGCCGTCCCAAGGAAATCGAGATGTTCCATCACATGGATTACCCCATATGCGTCGTCAGAGAAATGCAATGGTTTTGATGCAGTGCACAAGGTAAGAAGAGTCCCTGCTCTTCCAATGACTGTACCTGCTTGACACACAGAGTATCGATCCCAGCCCCACTGATGGTGTTACCTCCCCATACCCAGTTCTTACCCGCTCCCCTCTATCAATCCAATCCTTCCTGCCAACTCATCCATCTGACACCCTCTACTCCGCCGAAAGGCCTGCCCACGTTACCTTTTGCCTCTGCTCGCACTCTTGCTACTAGCGATACACATGTGTGCACACTAGCACCTGTTGCAAGCCACAAGCTTGTACAACACATGCCTAATGGTTCTGCACTAGATCATCGACCATCCAGCAATCTGCTGCACCCCAGTCAGGAACGCTAACTACTTCCCACCATTTGAGAAAACTAGCTCGTATAAGTTCTGCACTACAGGGCTTCCCCGAACACTACAAAGCTGAGCCTCCCCGGCATTGCTGCCACCCACTGTTATGCTGCCTGACCATGTTCCAAACACCCGAGGACCCTATGCAGACCCAGCACCTTGTACCACTGCACCTAATTCCTAAGCACAATATTGGTTCCCCACCACGATCACAACTGACTCGCTCCTTCACACCTTTTCTCCTGTCTTTACTGATTCACACCACTCGTTGCTTCAACTCTACATCTAGCCAGACTTAGCGCTCCAACTCTACACCTAACCAGACCTCTAGGCATCTAGCAATCCTCACGTACACCCTACCAAGAGCCTCAACCATGTACCTTGTCAAAAGTGACCCTACACCTACCACAGATGTTTCAAGTGCACCCAGTAGACATCTCCTTCACACCAGTCCAACCCACAAACCATGCCTTGGCAAAGAGCACAAGCCTAACCAGCATAGCGACTGCCCGTCCTCTAATACCCACCTGCTACCGAAGTTATGCCCAACGCAAAAAAAAGTTCCACCACACCACCATTGTCCTTAGCAACATGCCCTGCAAGGCCCCCACTGCCCTAGGTACCTTATCCACACATGCCAGCAACCAAACCCTCTCCCAAGATCACTCATCATGCTACAAACATGTCACCAAGCCATGCTTTGGTCTCGCCCATCTATCCCGACTTCAAACCAGAACATCCTTGCTGATGTTACCCCAAACCCTTGCTCCCATCATTAGGTGACAGGAAACGTGCCATACCTAGCACTCACACCTTAACCCCATCCCCACCACCCACCAATGATGGACAACAGGCACCTCCCCAAGCCATCACCCAACCCGACATGCTAAAATGTGCACTAATAAATGTGTGCTCTCTAAGAGCATATTCTATCGATGTCCACAACCTTTTAGTGGAGCATCAACTAGACAGTCTAGCCACCACTGAGTTATGGCTCCATGACACCTTTGGCCCACTCCTCTTCCTAGCCATCTCCCCTAATTATATAATTTTTAGGGCAGACTGCAGGGTCGGACTGGGGCATAAAATTGTCTCAGGCACCAACGAAACAGTGGGCCACAATTGCAAATGGGAATTCATTCTTTTTGTGACGCTGCTTGAATAGTACACAAGAGGGAGGGTTTTCATCAAATGTGATGCAAATTGTACATTTTAAAGAATATGTATCCAGCAACACTGGTCAAAACGATTGGCCGCTTAGTCAAGTAACTCATTAAACTTTCCCCCATTGGCCAGAAAAGTGGCCAACTTTGACCCAAAAAAACTGGCCCATGCAAGCATTTTGCGTTTTTGGTTCGGCCATGGGCCTATTGCCCTATGGGCCAGTCTGAGCCTGGCAAACTGCCTCAATGCCGGTAGGAGTAGGTGTAGCACTCATAGCGAAATCCTCTATACAGATTAGTTCATCCCCCATCCCTCTCACCTCAGAGTTCAAAATGCTGTTAGTCAAGTTTCAAACTAACCCCCTATGAAACCTAAGACCTTGGTTATAATGATGCCTCTGACACTAAAGCTACGATCCTAGCACTAGCCTTAGAAAATATGAAGTTTAGCCAACTGATTGACTCTCCTACCCACAACAAAGGTCAAATCCTGGATTGCATCCTCACAGCTAATGCTACCATCAACATCACAAATATTAGCGCCATACCTTGGTCCAGCCATTTCCTCATTCATTTTAATTTTGCCTTCTCCACTCTACACATCACCCACACTCCGCCGCTGAGCTCAGTGCTTGTCCGGAGCAATCGCAACTTGACCCAGGACTCATTGAAGATCACTCTCTAGGAGTCGCTCAATGTCACCTTCTTGCCCACTACCTTAAACCCACATGACCTCGCTAACCAGTATCATGCCTTCCTCCTCCACAGCATGGATCAGCATTTCCCCCTCACCTCCAAAATACCTAAACCCATAAGCCTAAAATCTCCTGGTACACTGAAGAGCTTGTCAGTTTACACAGGGAAGCAAGAGCCCTAGAGCAT
Organism: Ambystoma mexicanum; assembly: GCF_040938575.1. Taxonomy (NCBI): domain Eukaryota; kingdom Metazoa; phylum Chordata; class Amphibia; order Caudata; family Ambystomatidae; genus Ambystoma; species Ambystoma mexicanum. Next base: position 515,865,881 of record NC_090939.1, read on the forward strand.
CTATGCAGAAAGCACCCCTCTGCTACCAATTGCAAAGCTCTCGCCTCTGCTTGCCACAGTTATGAGACAGCCATAGCCACTCTTAAAGCGAACTCTTGCAGCACTTGTATCTCACATGCAGGCTCCCCAACAAGTCTACTATACATATTGATAAGACCTGGTGTACCACCATACAAGATGCCCTATCGCGAGAAATTGAGACACTTGTGACAAGATCATAGCAGAAAAAGCTTTCTGGCCACTAAAACCCAGCCACAAAACACACCTGACCATCCCACCTTGATCCCTACCCCCTTTTACACCACCCTTCAAGTTTGAACACGTCACAAAAGAACAGGTGCTAGCTACCATCTTGTTAAAACCCTCTAACTGCAAAGGTGACACATCCCCCACCCATATAGTGAAGCTCTGTGCACCTACGCTTGCACCCATCATTATGGACTTTGTCAATGCCTCCTTCCTGACTAGCATTGTCCCTGTAAACATCAAAGCGGCTTGGCTCCTTCCACCCCAACCAACTACCGCCCTATAACTATGGTCCCCTGCTTCTTTAAGATACTAGACGGGAAAGCCTATGCACAAGTCCAATAATTCCTCGCGCAACATCACCTCCTCGGAAGGAGACAATCAGGCTTCCACCCAAAGTACAGCATGGAAACAGCCCTCATTGACCTGAAATTACAAATCAACAGCATCTGTGATTCAGGCAACCCGGGCATTCTGCCTCTGTTAGACCTTTCTTCAGTGTTCAACATGGTCAACCATAACACTCTTAGTAGCCACTGCAGTCAGCACGGTATCCAGTGATTTTACCGAAGATTTTTTATTTGAGGTATTTCTTACTAAAACATGTTTAACGATAAAATACCCATTTATTTTGAAATATATATATGGGGGAGTCTTAAGGGGTTAGAACAGGTGGGGAGGAGGTTGGGGGTGGGTTAAAACAAGGGTAGGTTAAAACATGGGGCACTAGAGGGCTTGGGCGGTGACCCCCCAAATAAAAAATACCTTGAATAAAAGTTTTTCAGTAAAATCACACTAAACCAGTCAGCACTTACACTTCTCCTCCAAAGCCACCTCTTGGATGCAGTCTTCCCTCAGCGAGCGCACCACAAGACTATTAATTGGAGTGGTCACGGCTGACCCCATCCCTGCACCCTAAGGTGTCCCATAGGGCTCATGCCTTTCAGCCACACTTCACAGCACCTGCACTAAGCCACTGTTTGACCTCCCACTTTCACTGCAGATCAGTTACACCAACTTCATCGACGATACCCAAATACCCATCCCCATTACAGGCAACCATGCCATGGACACTGCCTCCATTCATTCAGTCTACAGCACTATACACAATTGGATGGCCACCCACAACCTTTGTCTAAATGATGATTAAACTAGGACTCCTCATTATGGGCTTCCCCTTCAGAATGAAAAACCTGGACAAAGCCTTTAGCAATCTGTGCATTGATGGTACGGTCACCCCAGTCCTAAAACAGGTTAAAACATTGGGTGTCTACCAGGATGCAGAGTTATCATGACAAGACACATCAATAGACTAGCCTCCTCCACCGCCAACACCTCCAGGCTCATGTCCCTGAACAGGCAATTCCTGTCACCTGACACCTGCCTCACATTGGCACGTGCACTCATTCTATCCAAACTAGACTATTGTAACTCTCTCAGCACACAACCTGGCTCAACAACAACTTCTGCAAAATGAAGCCCTACATGCCGCTCATGGGCTACATCGATCTGATCATATCTCGGTAACCAGACGGGAGGCACACTGACTTCCAATCTAAGCACTGATTGACTTTAAAATTCTAACTGTTGCACACAGGTGCACATACTCCCTCTTACCTTAACAATTGCCTCACTCAAAGGAAAAAAGCAGGGGGGTCAGCTTTGGGTTTCTTCACCTAACTAATGGAACACTCCCCCCGACAGCCTTTAGAAATGAACAATCTTACAAAAGGTTCAAAAAACGATTAAAAATATGGCCCTTTGATAAGTACGATTGATAATTGTTTCAACGTTTGATCCCTACTGTTTCTTACTGTACCACACGCCGTGATACCCCTGGGTTTGGGCGTTACAAAATAAAGAAAATCTAAAAATTAGTTCTGGCTAGACTGGCTGCCCAAAAATGCCAGTCTAATCACGTAATAACATGCATCATACTTGCTCAATCTTTGATGGTTGCCCAATAAAAGTATTGTAGTAGCACACCCCCTGTGTACCTCTCACCCCCGCCTACCAAAATCAACTCCTCGGAGGCTGGCCCAGCAGAAAAAACATGCGTACACTCATTCACATGGCATTTATTTGCTCATTCACACATGCCACCCATACATTTTACAGTCATTTACATACACATATCATACCACACACTTGCATGCATGCACGTATACATACAAACATACATCATAAACAAGCAAAACCCTCACAATCAAGAACGCACTAACACTCACATAAAGGTTTTCTTTCTCACCTGCTGTTCCCTGAATCCATCTCCCTCATCTCCGGGCAGGCCCCTGCAACCACTCTCCACCATGCTGACAGGAGCCAGGAAGCAGGGAGAGCTTCCTGGTTCCTGAAATGTGCGGTAGAGGCAAAGCGCAGCCATGCCATACCACACATGGAACATTTATTTCCGAAGCTTGATGTGGCCACCCAGGACATGGTATGTTGCAGCCCCCGACAACAGTACAGGGCTACAGGGGATCCTGCTATGCCACTGGCTCAAAGTACAGCAAAGACAAGAAAATGTGGTCTCTCGTAGCAGTGTCTGCCATTTCTCATGTCGGTAATGGCACAATAGTTTAATAAAAACCCAAATTAAAATTGTCCTCAAGTATACACTAGTAACAATAAGAAATATGCAAAATACATAATTATAAGTCGCTTGCACTTTCCACTTTCTTGTTACTGTATAGAATTGGGCCAGCGGTAATGTTTCTTTAAAAAGGATTGCCCTCAATGTAAAATTAAAACATATTTGAAGATGCACTAGAGCCCAAACTTTACAAACTCTAGTGGTTCTTTCTTTGTAACTATACATGTGTGCGTGTGCAACAGTCTTAGGTAGTAAGAACAATTTTTACTAACATAAGAGGCTTGAGCATCTGAGCTCAAGGCAGCTTCCAGTGTCATGCCCAAGGTTTGGACACTGCTCACCACTTGGATATGGGACTCTTCTATTGTGAACGACTCATAGCTGGATGGAAGTTTTTCCCTGGCTTGCTTGGACTCGATGACCACCAGTTTGTTTTTTTTTCCCATTCAAGCACATCCAGTTATGATCCATCCATTGTTCAATGATATTATAGAGTTTGTTTACCATTTTGTTGTCTTTCGTGTAGTCCCCACTCAATTTCACAACCAGCTATGTGTTATCAGCTTAGTTGGTGAAAAAAGCCTTGATGTTGTCTAGTGCCTAGCAGAGGAGTCGTAGGTATAGATTAAAGAGAAGCGGCGAAAGGCTAGCTCCTTGAGGAACACCGCAGAAAATATTAGACTCTCTTGAGAATTTATCACCCCAATGTACTCTGGAGATTCAGGGCCCGATTCTCACCAAGGTTTTAAGTACCGAAAAGGACGTTAAAAGGGTTAACAACCTTTTCGGTACTTAAGACCTATTCTTAAGGTGGCGCATTCTTCCGAAGTTGGAAGGAATGCGCCACTTTCGGAATACATGTGGCGGTTGCTAGGATGGGTTGGAAACCAACCTAGCAACCGCCACATTTGTAAACTGGCTTTTTGGAAGCCTATTCTTGTGGCACTCCTGCAGTTTAATATGTGCGCTAAACTAGTGCACATATACGGCACACTTTTAGTGCCGTTAAACTGGAGGAGTGCCACAAGAAGCCTTGTTTGGTGTAAATGGAAGTGTGCATATACACCCGTGTTGTATATGGACACTTTCATGTACACCAAAGTGAACAGCTTCAACGTTGCAGAATGCAATGTTTAAGCTTCTCGCTTTAAATGAAAGTGTTCATATACACCGCACGGGTGTATAGGGACACTTTTATTTAAACCAATGTGAGCAGCTTCAACATTACATTCTGCAACGTTGAAGCTGCTGGCTTTGTGTAAATGAAAGTGTTCATGTACACCGCACGGGTGATTATGGACACTTTCATTTACACCAAAGCCAGCAGCTTCAACGTTGCAGGATGCAACGTTGAAGCTGCTCACTTTAAATGAAAGTGTTCATATACACCACACGGGTGTATATGAACACTTTCCTATACACCAAAGTAAGCAGCTTTAACATCCTGCAATGTTGAATCTGCTCACTTTGGTGTATCTGCAGCATTTTCGTTAATTAACGATTCCCTCGTTATTTAACGAAAATGCTGCTGAGATTCAGCAATCCGCCTGTTTCCATTAGAAACATGCAGATTGCAGCGAAAGCACTGTCGTGCTTTGTGATGACACCCAGGCCCACTTCAGAATAGCAGTGGTGTCTGGACGTCAAGAAATAGCGCAGTGAATTGTGTTATTTAGCACGTTCACTGCGCCATGATGAGAATCGGGCCCTCAGTCTGCTAAAAACAATGTTGGCCAGCCTATAGCCTCCTTAGAACAGTTAGCAATTTTCTCCATTGCTTCTTCTAGTAACTGGTGGTGTAGCAAATCAAACGCAGCACTTAGGTCTAGAAAAATGAGCAGACCAGTATTGCCCCTGTCGATGATACTTAGCATTTTTGTGTTTTAGCCTCCGTCCAGCACGACATGTCCAGGCTGGTCAACTCAGGAGGGGTGGGTGACCTGATTTTACTAGATCTGTCAGCGGCATTCAACACTGTTCACCACCCCATCCTGCTGTCCCGTCTTGCCCAGTTGGGAATATCTAGTCAAGTGCTGTCCTGGTTTACTTTGTTCCTGGCGGACTACACCCAGACCCTTGCCATGCCCCCTTTTCTCTCTACTTCTTGTCACCTCAGTTGTGGGGTGCTCCAGGGATCCTCCTTGTCTCCGATTCTATTTAACATGTACATCTGGGCACTTGTGTGTCTCATCCGCTCATTTGGCATCAGCTGTTATTCCTATGCCGACGACACCCAGATCTGGATCTGTTTAGATCTTGGTCAGGCTGAGGTATCGTCGTGCCTATGGAGGTGCCTGTCAGCCGTGGGGGATTGGATGAACAACAACTGGCTGAAATTGAACTGAGACAAGACTGAGGTTCTGTTGGTGGGCTGTCCTCCTGACCATTCACTTTGGGTGTCTTCCTTCTGTCCTTCTTCTCTTAGTTCTCTCTCGGTTCGAATGGAGGTGAAAAACCTAGGAGTAGTCCTGTCTGCATCCCTGTTTATGGACAATCAAGTTGCAGCTGTCTGTCAGGCAGGCCATTTTCATCTGAAAGTGCTAAAGAAAGTGCTCCCTATGATTCTGCTCCCCCTTCGTCCACCGTTGGTTGCTGCTATTGTGCTATCCCGGTTGCATTACTGTAATTCACTCTACTTGGCACAGCCTAAGAGGCTGATCCAGCGTTTGCAGCGTCTACAAAATTTGGCGGCTCGCATTGCAACTGGCTCACACTACGGTGCTCATATCTCTCCGGTTCTCCGTTCTCTTCACTGGCTCCCAGGCACCCAGCATATCCAGTTTAAAGCACTGTGTATCGTGCATCGGACGCTGCACGGTCTGGGGCAGAATTTCTTAGAGTAAAGGTTACTCGCTGCTGCCCCGGGCATTGTCTGCGCTCTGCCTCATATGGTCAGCTCTCTGTACCTCCCTTCCAGCGTGTGTAAAATGGTGGCCGTGCCTTTTCCATAGCAGCAGCTCATCTGCTTTGGAATGAGCTTCCGTTTGAGATAAAAAATTGTCTAATCATCTTGCCTTTAGCTGAATTAATTATGGTTGTTCCTCTCTCTAGCGCCATAACACCCCAGGGTGACAGCGCCAATGTTGCACACTATTTTTATATCTATGGTCTTAAGTCATGAATCAGAGCAAAATGAGATTATCCATGAGAAAGAGAGTCCAATGTTCATGACGGGACTCTTAAAGGCTGTTTTGCATTTGCATTGTAGCAACGTTGTGTTAATCAGTCGGGTCTTAAGAGGTTCTTTATCTCTTCGCATATTTTCATTTTCTACATAAACAACGTACGTTTCGGCTGAATATGCCATTCAATTAGGGGTCAGCCTGCCTCAGGGCTTATCCTTCGTCTATTGAGACGTTATGATGGATTCAGGAGAGTAGTTTGCCAGCTTAGACGTGCATTACACAGCAGTGATGCTGCTCAAATTTCCCTGCCTCACTGGAAAAAGAGGAACTTATTTATGTGTCATGCTCAAACAATTCTACAGGTTAAGCGTTTTGGCAGGGGTTACTGACTTCAGAGTCATTGTAGATCTGACTTCAGAGTCATTGTAGATATGTGGTCCTCCGGCAGAGTAGTAACCAGCCTAAGGCGTACCACTAACTCTGCTGGTCCCATGTCATATCATAAGAAGCTTAATTTTGTTAATGATTCGAACATATGGAAACGCTCATGTGACATGGGTACACTTGAGGAAGTGATGACATTGCACAACTGGTGTCTTTAAATGAGCGGTTTGAGGATCATCCACATACACGACTGCAGGCACATAAATAAGCACAAACACCCTCCAACACCATAGGATAAAGCTTAAAACCGATCTTTCCACCCAATATTTTCCACAACTTAACCGACCCTGCGTTTATTGTAAATGATACCTTTGCTGTGCTGCGCTATACAGACTTTTTTGCGTGCTGTGCAAACTACCTTGCGTTCTGTGCTGCGCAACAACCTTTTATGCTCAACTAAGCCACCCTACCATGCCTCATTTGAAATCCCGTTTGCGTTGTATAGAACAGAGACTGTGCTGGCAGCCCTTTCATCGTACCATAGACAATAAATCAAGTACCACTCAAAATGGGTAATTATAAGACCTTTTTTCCAGCTCTTTGAAGCTTTAGAACTCTGGTTTATAGAGTTATAACAGAACACAAAATGCGTATTATAAGGGCTGTACTGTTAGAAAAATGCAAAAACGAAATAAAATACGAACAGATGGAAGGTTGACGTTGAAATGAACGAAGACTGCTCATCGCCGCCTCCAGCCCTGTTTACACGGCTGGGAATTACATTAACTATTATTAGCTCTGGCCTGAAAGGTTTCACATTTTTCCTTGGCTCTAAGCACCAGTAATCGTTAATTTGCCGTGCTCAGACAATTCTACAGGTTGCGCGTGTTGTTCCTCCGCAAACACATTAGCTTGTCAGGATAGTGGGCGGATGTGTTGATGAGTCAATTCCGTCTTAGTCAACAAAACACCCATCACAGTATCAGCGCCTCAACCAGCCTCCACCTGCTTCTCGGTATTTCTTCTCTGCCACTCCAGTCTCCTATTTCTCTGCATGTTCAAAGGCCTGCAGTGTTTTCCTTCATCTCTCTCCCTCTCTGACCTTGTATTGCTGCCTCTGTTGCTCATTCTTTATATTTGGAGTAATGTATGCTACGCTGGGCGTGGCTTCCATAGGAAACCCTTACAAAATACATGTTCACTGCTGGTCCTCGGAGACAGGGCAGAGGGTGGAAATGGAAAAGGGGCACAACGGGCGAAATACACAACATACAATTGCAGATGGATAATTTAAGAACAACTAGGGTGGCCAGCTTTACAATATGGTTTCACAGAACATTTTGGACGTGGTAGCACATCAGAAGCTGCCTGCAGTGCAAGCAATTCTATGTTGTATCATTTGCACCCCCCCAATCAACTTTTTTGGTAACATTAGTGGCAGATGGCATGTTAACACATACACATAACAAAAAACAATAATAAAACTGTAGGGCCATTAAAGGTGCAGGAGAAACTCAAGTATTATTGCTTTGTCCAGGCCCTCCGTGGCCAATTACATGCAAACCTCATACTTTGCATATACTTTGCACTAACAGAAGGGACGTCACAGAAAAGAGCATGGCAAGGAGCGTCATCAGTCGCTGATGCTTGGAGGCAGCGTGGAAGTGACAGAATAGGTTGCCATAAGTAAGCTAAGTGGCAAATAACGTCAATTGCATAATATCAAATATGGGGCAACTTTATAGTCATTATGTTATGTTAAAGGCTATTAATACCACGCACTATCACCACCGGACTGGTCCTGTGGCACTCTGGCAGATCTGAAAAGCAAGAGGGTAGGGTAAGTTAGTCGGACTGAGTGGGAAAAGCACAAGAGAGCTGTAATGAGCTTTTGGAAGTTCAGTTCGGTTTACACAGGACGCAGAGCGTAGGTGTGATTTGTCAGTCGGTAGTTGTAATGTGCTGTTGTGCGAGGTTATGTATACTTTGTTTCATTGTTGCAGTGTAGGGAAGTCCATATGGTTTGTTATGCAATATAGTTATTGTGTTTTGTCTAGATTTTCAGAGGTGTGAACAGAGTGATGAGTTTTTTAGTGCTTTGGTTATTGGTGGCGCTCCATCGTACCTCCTCTGCTATGGCCACCTGTGGTACGCGTCCCTGCCAGTGCCCTTTCGGTTGTTCAGCCACTATCGTCTTTCTGGGTCCTTGAGGGGTGTTGGGGAACCTCTACCCTGTTCCCTTGAGCTACCTGGGCCCTATCTGTTCGTCGCCACTCTTTCCCCTTCAGCTCGTATTCCCTCTGTCTGTGGTTTAACCCAGGACGCCCCCATCTCTTTCGTTAGCATCTGGTAGGGCCCTCCATGGGAATCTGGTTCTCCCTACCACTCTGATGTCTCTCCACTTCCCTGCACTTGTCGTGGTATGGTCTAGTTCTCTGTCTTGCGTTATGTGTGTTCATTCCAAGGGGTGTGGGTGTTGCTCATTCGTTTTCATCCGGTTCTGAGTTGAAGAGCCAGATTTCTAGATGCGCCTTCATGTTTCGTATTTCTCTCAGGAGGGAGTTCCAAATTTGTGTGGCTAGGCAAGAGAATGCTGATCCACCAGGTTTTTTCCTTGTGTACAGTTTAGGTTCTGGTCTGTTGGTAAATCGTGATTTTCTTTTGTAGGAATTCTGCTTCTTGGCCGTGGTTTGCTCTGTGCATTATGCACATTGTTTTGCATGTGATTCGTTTTTTGACTGGCAGCCAATGAAGCATCCTTAGCGCAGGAGTGATGTCCGTTCATGGGAGTTTGAGGAGAACTCTGGTCACTGCTTTCTGTATACGTTGCAATTTCTTCAGTCGAAAATCTGGTTGGTGTAGTCTATCCCGGACATGATGAGGGAGATGATGGCAAGTGTTATGTGTGTGCGTAAAGGAGAGGAATGGTTGTATCTTTTTGATTATGTGTAGATGGAAGAAGCATTTCTCGATTATTGAGTGTTTTTGCAGTTTTAGCGTTAGCTCGTTTTCCATTAGGATTACACAGCAGGCCACACTTTGGATTCTTTCATCTCTACTGACTTCCCTCTCTCAGTCACTCTCACTACCTCTCTCTCTTGGAAGGACCACTCTCTTCTCTCATCACACTTGAAGCTCTCCTCTCCACTTGCATCAGCACACCCGGCGTGGCCACTCGGTCACAAAGTCACCAGACCCATGAAAAGAGTGACTGAGGCTGCCTTTGCCTCCACCTACTCTCTGCCTCCTACTGCTGCAGCTGACTCCCACCCTGACACATCCCTTGCAAACTTCAATCTCTCTATCTCTAACACCCTTGATACTCTTTCCCCTGTCATGATGGTCCGACTGAAGCCTTCCAAAAAGTGCAACTCTTGGTACGACTAAGCGGAAATGGAATTCGTAGGGCAGACCCTCTGACAAACTGGCCTGCCGCCTCCTTCAAAGGCAATATCGACTCTGCATCCACACCAAAAGAGTCTTTAATCAAGCCTGCATCTCCGCGGCAACAAACAGCATGGCCAAACTTTTCAAAGTCTGTAAGGAACTGACCAATACAATATCACAGGCGACCAGGGTGGGAATACATGACATCACAGGCGACCATGGGGGGGTGGGGTGGGGCCATACACAACATCACAGGTGACCAGTGGGTGTGGGGGGCATACACACAGTGCCCTGTTCCCATGCAAACACCACCAAAGTGTCAGCAAATGCCATGTACTGACCTGTCCATGGAACTCACTTGCCTTGCATACGATGCACGCCATCGTGAGATGATCTACCTACATGAAATGCATACAACACCGAGTGCAGGAGCAACACAGGGTGAATGTCCATTGGCATTGATATGTACAGGAGTACAGTGTACCACACCAGAGAGAGACGGAGAGAGAGAGAGTAGCACAGAAAATGAATAACAAGGAAATGATAGAATAAGGAGTTCATGGCCCAGTTTACCGATGTACAATGATATGCTGCACAGTCGGTGCGCACATTCAAGTATCCGCATAGGTAGCTAACACAGTGACATGAGCTACAATGAAATTACCACACCATGTGAGCATGCAAAGGACACATAAGAGAACCGACACATGCATCAAAGATGACTAACAATGAAGCATGCACAACATGCAAGACAGTGCAAATGCTTACCAAATAATGGTGTCTGAATGCTGTAAAATCACATGACCTTCACCAGTAAGTGTGTTTCTTACTTTGATAAAGGAACAACATTGTCTGGTGGAGGGCATGAGTAGTGTGGACTTCGAATGGTGCAGGATGTCTCACCCAGGACAGCAGTAACTGCCACATCACAGATTACTGGAACAACATGGGTGAACATATCAAAACAGACATTGTGCAACATAATTGACACAGCACACACGTGCCATGGAAAAGCAAAGCTATGATTACCTGTACATGCCACCCAGTGCACCCCCATGCAAATATACTAAATGAGTTCACCAGGAATGCCTGCACGTACACCAATGCACATGTATAGTCCTTGAGGAGTTAATGGCACACCTCAAAGGCAATGAATGCAAAAAATAACAAAGACCACAACCAGGAAAGGGCAAAACAAAATTTGACATGATAAGCATCTGGTCAGGGGGGTGGAAAAAAGAAAAACAATGTCCATCTTGGACCTGGGGGGTGTCCTCCCAGGAGGGGTGTGGGGCAGTGTGCACGTCAACACCCACATGTGTGGAAGTTAAAAAAACAATTCCCTCCAGGGGTACATGGACTGCACAGCTATGATGGATTGGAAGGGAAGTCGCTGCTGTCGCCACCTTCCTGTGTAGAATGCAAAGGTGGTGGTGGTAAGGGAGGTTGACCACGTAAGGCCCTGGACTGGTCCCCCATGGCATCTACGAGGTGGGACCCAGATGAATGCATCTGGAAAATGAAGCCTCAGAGGTCTGCATGCAACACCTCACGGTAGGCACGGAGTTCTTCCGAGATGGTATGATTCAACAGTTCCATCTGCTGTTGGCACTGTGTACTGCGGGCTGCCTCTCGCACTTCCATTGAAGCTCTGAGGGCCAGTAACTCTGGCCTCAGGGCTGTCCAGTGGGCCCGACCCTCGGCAAGCAGGGATGCCTGCAAAGAGCTCAGTTCGGCCCGCCGGCTCCTGTTGCTGGCCTCCGTGTGCAGCATGTGTAAGCGGCATGTGGGCCGCAATGCCTGCAGATGATGCGCTACCTGTGTTTCGTGTGAGAACGTGAAATTGGCCACCCTATCCGTGCCCTGAGCAAACATCTCATCAAAAGCACTCTGTTGCTGTGCAACAATCAACATTGACTGCTCCCACACATTCTCCCAAGCCACGACACATCCACGACGTGAGATAGGAAGAGGGGACAGTGGCACACAAGAGAGACAGGGTCATGCATCTATGGGAGGTGTCCAGTGTGGCAGGTCAACATAGATGACTCCAGACTGATTTCTTACAAGGGGCTCAGTGTCATAGCTGCGGCAGGGATTTGCACATTGTAGTAAAATGCTAGGACACTCATGGCACAATTTCCTGCATGCTGACAGTGTGCATGCCGTGGCCATAGGAATCAATGAACCTGCACATGCTGCATCATTTGGGAGTGGCAGGGTGGAACCATCTAGCAGAGCAAGGCGACATGGCCGGGCCCAGTTTAATTAAGACTGCCCCGTCCGCAGGCCTAGGCGTCGCGTTATTCTGCCTAAGCCTAAGCATAGTAACGCTCGCCGCCGCCTGAGAAGCATCTTACCTGTTTTCCAGTGCAACCATCGCGGAGAAGCCTCTTATCTGTTTTCTAGCAAATCATCTCGGAGGAACATCCTACCTGTCGTCCTGCTCGCAGTTACTCCATCCGTGATCGTCCAAGGCTTACTTATCTGGCTCTTGGAATACAACCACCGACTGCACGCCTTACACCAATTCCGACGTTCTACATCGCCAGCTTCATCGCGGTCGCAGGCATCCTTCACCCGCCACCATGTCCGCGCACCACAACTCTTCTCCAAGTGCCGCCAGACTGCACCTGCAGGAGGAAAGAACAAATAAGGTTAGAAACCTAATAGAGACATTCGCTAAGGTCGCGTCCCAATGCATCTAGTGCTTACCTTTGGATCCCAACTGGTTATCTTCTTGGGAACACTTTGAAGTCCTCCACCTGTGCAATGGCTCTGCTGGGCTGCCATCACCAATAAGGGAGAAAGAGACATTATTAAGAGTACAAACTTAAATCATGTGGAAGACATTAATACTTATATGAACAATAATCATCATAAAGACTCCTACCTTCAAAGTGGTTAGATCACAGCCGGCCTGGGCCACCACATCTACTGACCAGTGACGCAACTGGGTCTTCTTGAAGCGCCCCTGCTGATGAGAAGCAGGATGGAGAGCTCGCCCTAACTATATATTAGGTTAGCCTATATGGGTAAACGCTTACTTACCTCATTTTGGCACAAAAGGTCAGAGGGGAGTCACAATACCTCTGCACCCTTCTCATTGCCTCTTATGTTCCCGCAGGGGCAGTACCAGCATCCAGACCAGCATACTTGGTAGCAGCTCTGGGTGAGACCCGATTCCAGGGAGCCAAATCCAGGGAGGGCTCCAACCATGCCCCAACGTCCCCGCAGATACCAGGTGAGCGTAACAGAACGCAAAGCCACTCTGAATCTCTGCCTGGGCTTTATGGAAACCCCTGAAACTGACCAGCTGGCCCAACTACTAGGGGAATTGCGGGCTGAAGTCCATGCTTCCAGACAAGAGACCAGTGCCTTGTAAAGGGACTTAATTGTAACTCGGGAACGAACCGATGATTTGGCAAAGCAAATGCTTCAGACACATGCGGGACAGGGTCCGCTACCTGGGATGTCACAACCTCTTACATCACAGCCATCACCATCAATCCAGGTGATGCTTCCGGGGGCAGTGCCACTAGCCCCACCTGAACGTTTCACCGGCGATCCAAACAAATATGCAATATTTATGAATCAATGTCGTCTTCACTTCCTGTGCCGACCTGGGGCCTTTCCAAATGATAGTGCACAAGTGGCATGCGTCCTTTCCTATTTAGGCGGAAACGCAGCAGACTGGTCGATACCATTAGTGAACCAGGATGATCCCCTGCTCTGAAACTTTGGGGATTTCCAACTAGAAATGGAAAAGTTGTTTGCTAGACATACCCAAGGCCAAGCCCTGGACATTGAACTGTTGTCCCTCAGACAGGGGAGCCAAGACCTGCTTACCTATATCACCACCTTCAATCGCCTTGTGGCGCAGACAAATTGGCCAGAAGAAAAGACAACCACGCTCTTTTATCAGGGTTTGTGTGGGGAATTAAAAGATGTGCTAGCCCAAGTGGTCAATCCTCCAGAAAGGTGTGCAGAGTATATACATTTGACGGTACAACTAGATCACTGGCTGCAGAATCGAAGATTGCAACACTCTAGGAATGAAGGGAGGTCCGTCTATATGTGACCCCGGGACAATCCAGCCAAAACCCATGAACCAGTCGAACCAATGCAGATTGGAGGAATACGCGCTCCTATCTCCAAGGCGGAGCGAGAGAAGAGGAGGCAGCAACAACTATGTTTATGCTGCGGAAAAGCAGGACATTTACTTCGAGAGTGCCCCATCAAACCGCCCAAAAGGAGTGTAGGAGCAACTGACAATGGGAAGGAAGAAAAGGAACACGATCAGGGAAACTCCAGTGCCAGGCAAGTGTAGGGTTCCACTTGTCGAGCGAAAAGAAGGAATCTGTACAGACCTCACACCTGGTCATCCCGGTACTTTTGGTCAGCCATCAGCAACCCACGAAGGTGCATGCCTTGGAGGCATATATCAACAGCGGCGCTGTAGGAAATTACATTTATCAAAATCTGGCTGAACGAATAGGCCTTCCTCTTCAGCAAAAGCTCAAGTCAGAAAACGTCACAGCGGTGGATGGGTCTCAACTATCATCTGGCCCTGTGACTCAACATACCGACAAAGTAATGCTGATATGTCAGGGCGGCCATTGAGAAGACATTACCTTCGACCTTATTGGAGCTCCACAGTTCCAGATGATCTTAGTAATGCGGTGGCTGGAAACACATAACCCAAGGATCGACTGGCGAACAAGAGAGCTGACTTTTCCTCCAAAATGATTTACCATTTGCTTTAACCAAGAAGAGAAGATCAAAGAACTCAAAACCAAATCCATCTTGGGACTTTCTGACTCTTTACCCTTGGAATATCGGGATTATCAGGACGTGTTCCAAAAGGAACAAGCAAATATTCTTCCTCCTCACAGGCCTTACGACTGCCAAATAGATCTGGTGCTGGGGCCACAAATTCCATGCAGTCGAATTTATGCTCTAACCGAGCAAGAATACCAGCATCTGAAATCTTACTTGGACCAGTACCTAGCTAATGGTTTTATCCGCCCGTCTAAGTCCCCTGCCACCTCAGCTCTATTCTTCGTACCTAAGAAGGAAGGTGATTTGAGAACTTGTATAAACTATAGAGCACTGAACCAAATCACGGTAAAGAACAGGTAACCCTTAACACTTATCCCGGAATTGCTCGGTCAAGTCAAGCATGCCCAAATCTACACTAAATTGTACTTACCAGGGGCCTACCATCTCGTGCAGGTAAAAAAGGGGGACGAATGGAAAACAGCATTCCGAACCAAATGCAGGCTTTTCGAGTATCAGGTCATGCCATTCGAATTATGCAATGCACCTGCTGCATTTCAGTTCTTCATGAATGATGTACTGCACAAATTGTTAGACGTTTGTGCACTTGTGTACATTGATGACATTCTCATTTACTCATCATCCAAGGAAGAACACGTCACCCATGTAAGAGCAGTTTTAGAAAATCTATGTCAACACTGCCTATTTGCCAAATTGGAAAAGTGCTCTTTCCACGTCACAGAAGTCGAATTTTTGGGCTTCATGCTTCATATGGATACCCGCAAGGTGGACGCAATTCTACAATGGCCATCACCAACATCCATCAAAGGGGTGCAAAGTGTACTCGGATTTGCTAACTTTTACCAACGATTCATTCCTGGATTTTCGCAAATAGTCCATCCAATCACTTCCTTACTGAAGAAGAATAAAAGATTCCTTTGGTCTCCGGAGGCAGAAAAGGCCTTCTAGGAACTGAAAAAGGCCTTCACTTCAGCACCAGTTCTGCGGCATCCCTGTCCTGACCTGTCATACATAGTCGAAACAGATGCTTCTAGCATTGCCATGGGAGCCGTCTTATCACAGAGAGATCCGGATACTGGAAAACTGCATCCCATAGCCTTCTGGTCCCGCAAGCTCTCTGCACCTGAGTTGAACTATGCAATTACCGACAAGGAACTATTGGGAATCAAAGGGGCCTTCAAAACATGGAGACACTGGCCCTTATTACGACCCAGGCGGTAAGTTAACGCCTGGGTCGTACCCTTACCACCATGGGGTAAACTACGTTTACGCCATGGTGGTTGGCGGATTTACCGCCCCATTCCAAGGTGAGTGGGGCGGTAAATCCCCATTTCCCATTTTACCCTTCCCCATTCCCATTTTCGCCCCATAGGGCATAATGGGAATGGGGAAAGGCGATAATTACGGCACCGTAAATTATGGTGCCGTAATTATCGCCAAGGTCCCTTTGCGGCATGGATTTTAACGGCTGCAAAAAAGCAGCCGTTAAAAGCCATCCCGCAAAGGGAACCTTGTAATCAGGCGTTAAGGGTCGGCGCCGTTTACGGCGCCGTAAACCCCTTAACGCCTGAGTCAGAATGAGGGCCACTATCTTTTGGGAGCCAGGCACAGATCACCGAAAGTTACAATATCTAAAAACAGCCAAGGCCCAATCTTCGCGCCAGCTCCACTGGGCCCTTTTCTTTGCAGAATATGACTTCGTAATTACATACAGACCAGGGGTCAATGGGAAAGTTGATGCCCTATCCCACATGGGAGAAGACAAGGAAGGCTTTGCGACCTCCGAGCCTGTGCCCATTACACCCGAAGTACAGATTCAGAATCAAATCGCTGCAACCACCTGTTTGGAAGAAGTGAAAACTGATCTTCGATCTCGAATGACTCCGACTGCACAACAGGAATGGCTAGCTCGAAGAAACCAATACTCCATTAAGGACGATTTGCCTTATTTCCGAGAAAGGTTATATATTCAAGACAAAACCTTGCAAAGGCAGATAATAGCAAATTACCATGAATCGCTAGTAGAAGGGCATCCTGGAATCACCAAGACTCGGGCCAAGATCCAAAAGGGGTACTGGTGGGCAACCTGGAGAAAAGACATTGCTCAATACATCGCCACCTGTGGGGTTTGCGCACAAAATAAATCTCAGAAACAAAGCCCCGCGGGGCTATTGCGTCCTTTAGCGGTACCACCAGCACCATGGCATACACTGTCGATGGACTTTATTACTGACCTACCTTCTTGCAACGGGTTCAATACAATTCTGTTATTGTAGACTTGTTCTCCAAGATGGCCCATTTTATTCCTTTGAAGGGGCTTCCAACTGCTTCCGCACTCGCCACTGTGTTTTTAGAGCAAGTTGTAAAACTACATGGTTTCCCGTCGGTGCTAATTTCAGATCGCAGAACGCAATTTGTTTCTGCTCTATGGAGGAGATTTTGTAAAATATCCAAGATTGACCTCCAGCTATCCACGAGTCAACATCCCCAAACCGATGGCCAGACCGAAAGAACCACCAGACCTTAGAGCAATACCTTCGGTGCATTCTGCAACAAACTGAGGAACCGTGGAAAAACCTTCTCTGGTTAATGGAATTTGCCTACAACAACTCAGTCCACACTAGCACCGGACAAACCGTGTTTAATACAGTCCAAGGTCGCCACCCGCGAACATCCGTTTTTGACTCTTCTGATGATTTGGAAATGCCAGCTGTCAAAACCTTACATGAAACTATCTCATAAACTCCATAAAGGGCTACAGAGACACTAACCCGGGCTAAAGAACAACAGAAAAAGTTTGCAGATAGACACCAAAAGGAAGCGCCACATTACCAAGTCGGGGATAAAGTTTGGTTGGCATCCAAGAACATCCCATTGAAAGGACCCCGGGCCTTACGACCCAGGTACTTAGGACCCTATCCCATCAAGGCTATTATTAATCCTGCAGCGATGAAGTTAGATTTACCAACTAACATGTGGATCCATCCGGTATTCCATGTCTCCCTCTTGAAACCAATGAAGCCAGATACTCGGATTGAAACGCCACCCGAACCAGCTGTCATAGAAGGGGAATGGAATACGAAGTCAAAGACATTTTTTATTCTAAGGTAGTACGATCCAAATTGTACTACTTAATTGATTGGAAAGGCAACGGACCGCAAGATCGAACTTGGGAGCCCAGTGAATTTGTCCTTGCCCCACGGCTAGTTAGACAATTTCATCGTAATAATCGCACCAAACCAAGACCAGGAGGGGAAAAAATCATAAAAAGGGCCTTGAGGGGGAGTGCTGTCATGGCCACTGGTCAGGAACCCCAGTTCACTTCCCCTAAAGGGTCCAGTTGTACCCAGCCTTTGGCGCCAGGCTCATAAGAAAGTGTGCTCTGCACACTTTTTCCCTTGGGCTTGTGTCATCCCATCTCACATCAGTCAACCACGTGCATTTGGGCCGGGCGTGGCCACAGGAATCAATGAAGCTGCACATGCTTCATCATTTGGGAGTGCCAGGGTGGAACCATCTAGCAGAGCAAGGGGGCGTGGCTGTGTCCAGGCTATTTAAGCCTGCCCCGCCCGCAGGCCTAGGCTTCACATTATTCTGCCTAAGCAGCGTAACGCTCACCGCCGCCTGAGAAGCATCTTACATGTTTTCCAGTGCAACCATCTCGGAGAAGCCTCTTACCTGTTTTCCAGCAAACCATCTTGGAGGAACATCTTACCTGTCGTCCAGCGAAACCATCGCAGAGAAGCTCTTACCTGTTGTCCAGCGAAACCATTGTGGAGAAGCATCTTCTCTGCATAGCCAGCCAAACCATAGCGGAGATGCTACTTTCCCGTTTTCTCCATTCCTGATGTTCTACACGGCCAGCTTCATCACGGTCGCAGGCATCCTTTCACCCTCCACCATGTCCGCGCAGCGCAACTCTTCTCCAAGCGCCGTCAGACTGCACCTGCAGGAGGAAAGAACAAATAAGGTTAGAAACCTAATAGAGACATTCGCTAAAGTTGCGCGCCATCGCATCTAGCGCTTACCTTTGGATCCCAACTGGTTATCTTCTTGGGAACACTTTGAAGTCCTCCACCAGCACAACGGCTCTGCTGGGCTGCCATCACCTATAAGGGAGAAAGAGACATTATTAAGAGTACGAACTTAAATCATGTGAAAGACATTAATATTCATATGAACAATAATCATCATTAAGACTCCTACCTTCAAAGTGGTTCAGTCACAGCCGGCCTGGGCCACCACATCTATGGACCAGTGATGCAACTGGGTCTTCTTGAAGCGCCCCTGCTGATGAGAAGCAGGATGGAGAGCTCGCCCTAACTATATATCACGTGAGCCTATATGGGTAAACGCTTACTTACCTCATTTTGGCATGAAAGGTCAGAGGGGAGTCAAAAATACCTCTACAGCCTTCTCATTGCCTCTCGTGTTCCCGCAGGGGCAGTACCAGCATCCAGAACAGCATACTTGGCAGCAGCTGGGGGTGAGAACCGATTTGAGGGAGCCAAATCCAGGGAGGGATCCAACCGTGCCCCAACATCCCCGCAGAGACCAGGTTAGCATAACAAGTATCTGATGGATGACTACTGTCACAAAGCCATGTTTAACCGATGTGCAGCACATGTGTTGTATGCACTCTGCAGTACACTAAGCACGAGACAGTAGACCATGACATGGTTCATCCATGGCAGTCATAAAGATGCAGGCAGAAGTGCCACACAATGCATACACATAATCTGGATGCACACGCTTCTTCACTCACCGGTAGTATCCTCGTAATCTGGCAGGCCTCCCACGCCTTGGACCTGATCCACATGAATCAACTGCTCATGGCCACTTCGTGTGCAGTGAGCTCCTCCTCCTGCGGTGACCCACCTCCAGTCACCATAGCAGAAGCAAGGTTGGCGCCCAGCTTTTTTTTGGTTCGATGGGGGAGGTCATTCCACCACTTCATGACCTCACGCGTGATGCGCATCTCATTCCCCAAGGCGTTGATGCCATCTGTGACTCGCTGCCAGTGGACCATAAGCTGAGCAGGCGTATGGGTGCTCCCTGGTCCCATGCACATGTCATGGTGTTGGTCACGTACGTAGTCCACGAGGATCTTGAGCTCATGATCATTCAAGCTCCTCTTCCTCGAAGTTTCTGTCTCCTTTGCCGTGCTTTGGGATTGAGTCTTCCCCTGCTCTGCACACTTCTCCCTTTTGGAAGGTGGTGCAGACCCTGTGTGGCTAGGACCACTCAGGGTATTAGGAGCTGGACCACTAGTGGCCTCGGCCATGGCATCACCCACTGGTGTTGGGCCAGTTACTGGCCCTGCAGGTCCCTCAACCTGGGAGCTAGGTCGCCCCTTCCCCTTGGACACACTGGCATCAGCTGCCCCTGTGTGTCTGTGCCCTTGAGGGGGGCACAACAGATACTGCTGTTGCTCCCTGATTATGGTTCTTGGGGACAGGAGCTGCCCCTACAGGTGCCTCAACCTGGGAGCAGGGGAGAGCAGATGACCGGGACGCGTAACGCACGGGCAACCCAAACATCTAAAAAGCATGTACACAACCCCTCGGTAGCTCACGTGAAAAGAAAAAGCATTACGCTGTACGCTGTGGCACCCAAAAACATGAAAAATATGTATGTGAAGCCCACAAAAGCCACTGTGATGTTAACAATGGGGGTACGTGATACACAGGGGCAGCCATAGTATGAATAATGTGTACACGACTCAATGTTAGCCTCAAAAAAGAAAAATAACTGCGTGAGTGCGCAGAGGCAAATCCCCCACCAAAATAAGAAGTTTGCACTGTCACAGTAGTGAACAAAATGCATGGCACCCCTTGTGATGTTCTCCTAGGCACTCCTTTATCCCGAATCTGAACACCAACGGCCAGTGGCAACCGCGTGTCACGTAAGTTACGCGATTAGGCCCTTTCCTCTAATTTCACGTGTACGTGCTAATTTTGCACGCGCAAAGTAACCGTCACTCTGTTTCCGGCTGCCCACGCGAACAACACAGAACACCCGCGCGCTCCTGCCTTTGAGCCATTTTACCTGCATCCTACTGCCCTGAGCTGCCTCCTATGAGCCATCTGCTGCTGCCTGCCCACTGTGTCTACCTGCTGCCCACCTGCCCTGCATTTTGAGTGCCTGCTGTCAAGCCATTGGCAGTGCTCCTGTGCTCGGCCCTGTGACCACCTCAGCTTATTCAGAAGACTCCCAACGTGCCAGAAAATCACCACCGCACCACAGCCCAGCCCCAGGACAACCTTGCCCACCCACACCTGCCTCAGCGTTTGCCATGCCTGAGCAAACATCTCCAGAGGCAAGTGGCAACCCACGGCAGTGAGGCAGAGGGCTGTCAACTTCCAGCCAGGGAAGTTGACTACCTGGTGGAGCATGTCCTGGGCATTATGGTGCCATCTTCAACCCTGCAACGCAAGTCGGCAAGGAAGGTAAGAAGCTGGTCTTGGACCATATAAGGGGTGCCATCCACGTGGAGGGGGTGGCACCCCGTGACTACCAGCATGGGCACAAGCGCTGGGAGGACCTGAAGTCCAGGGCCTACAAAAAGGCCCAGCGCTTCCACCAGGCTGGTGCCAACCAAGGGGGGCGTCGGGCCGGTTGAACACCGCAGACATGCAGGTCCTGGAGAGGTTTTACCCAGCGCTGCACAACCAGGTCAGCGATTTGCAGCACCATCTGGTGTTGTCAGGTGAGTGTCCATGTGTTGCTGCCCTCCACTGTGCATGTTGATGTATGGTAGGAGTGTGCACCTTGGCCTTACGGCAAGTATGCCTCTTGTACGGATGTCTGTATGCATGTCCCAGCCAGTACTGCACATGTGTTCAATGAAGCATGCGTGATTCCAACGGTGTTACTTCTGCAATGTACTGCATCATATTACGACGTGCACGTGGTTTCTTACATGTGTCTGAGACATGCCCGTGTGAGAGGTGTGACACATGGGTGTTGTCATCAACATCATGAACAGGCATGGTGTACTGTATATGTGTCTGAGATGTGGCTGTGTGACTGGCCATCACTCCTGGATGGATGTAACTGGTGCATTTCAATGTGTGCCCTACTCTTGCTGCCTGATTGACGCTGAGGGGACTCTGATGTGATAGCTCAGTGCACTGCTTCAAGACTGTCAGGTGATGTGTGTGCATGACATGTGTATTTCCCATGACACATGTGTGTGTAGCATGCACAATTTGTAGGTGTGACAGTGCCATGTACAAGGATGTGATTATTGTGAAGGACAGACATGTATGTTAATGTATGTACATTGCATGTACCTGTGTGTTGTGGAGGGTTATGATGGTTGTGACCTTTGGCAGTGTACTTCATGTGCATATGTTTTGTGCCAAACACACATAGGTACAGTACCCTGATGTTTGTGTTCTATGTCTCCTTATCCATAGCAGTGTTGGTAGAAGATGGTGGAGAAAGTGCTGTGGAACAAGGCAGCAGGGATGCCTCCACCGGGCAGAGAAGCAAGGCCCAGTCACGCCCCCTGGCATCAACATCATTGGGGAGCGAGCAGACTGGTGCCGCATCTCAAACATCGCCCACAGCTGCTGAGGGGAGATCCAGGAGGGCAAAGGTGGACATGGACTCCTCGGCAGCGGGGGGGACAGGTGAGCTCACACAGTGGCAATCCACTGCGGAAGATGCTGGGGAGTCATCCAGGTTGGCGGGGAGGAGAAGGAGGAGGCCGTAACAGTCCAGTCCATGAGGCCTGGCGGGGGTGATGAGGTGGGTGTGACTGGTGCAGCCAAGACTCAGAGGCAGGAGGCAGTGCAGGTCACCGTGAAGGTTCCAGTGCCAATTCCTGCCCCTGGGCCAGCGCCTCCACCAGTATGCACCTGCCTGCATGCCCCAGGCCAAACCCATCCGCAGGTGTCGGATGTTTCCACACAAACCAACACCCCAATGCCTGCGGATCTGGCCATTCGAGACAGAGTGGAACCCCTGCTAGCTAGTTTCACGAGGCATACAGGCGCCATTTGTGATGATGTGCCGGCTTACAATCGTGGGCTTGCACATCATCACAATGAGGTCTGGCGTCTCCTGAACTGGCTAGCAATGTTCCTGGTCTCAAATTGGCTGCGTGGGCTGGCCACTTATGTAACCCCCTCCTTGTCTTGCTCCTCTGTGCGCCAGTCATCATCCCTGCCTGAGTTGGGAGTCAATGTTGGATCAGCCGAGGTGGTCACCACGCCGATCCAGGCTATGAAAGGAGCCATGGAAATGGAGGTAGAGCTGGCACCGAGGAGCAAGGCACATGACAGGTGCCCCCAGGTAATTTTGTCAGCCCGGAGGTGGCCATGCGACACAGGCACAGGGCAATAAGGCAGCAGCAGGATCTGAGTAGAAGGCTTCGTGACTCAGGGCATACCATCCAATGGGGCAGGTATCCGGCGTCAGGCAGGATGCAAATGTGGGCCTTCGCGCAAGGATGTCTTCCGTGTTGGTGCGGTACGGGCAGCGAATCGGGGCAGAAAGGCAGCGGGCTTTGGAGGCGAGACTCACCATAGCCAGGGCGGAGATTGCACTGCGTCGGGCAGAGAGGCGGGCTGAGGTCCACGAGGATACTTGCAGGGAGTGGGAGGGGATGGAGAGGAGAGAGTGCAGGCCTTCCTAGGGGAATTGGACGCAGTGTTCGATGATTCACTGGCTAAGACATTGAGTGAGATTGGTGAGGAGAAGGACTAGCCCGCTGCCTTTGTGAGTAGTTTTTTAGGCATAAGTTTCCGTTGATTTTATTAATTATTTGGAGCTTTGGGTCATTACTCTGTTTCTTTGTACATAGTTCTTCTTGTGTGGGTTTCCTTTTAATTATTTTATTATTTGGAGTGGACTTTGGACATTACTCCATGTTTATTGTGTAAAAAGTTTTATTGGCCTTTTTTTGTGTTTTCACTATGCAGTAATGGTTATTTTTTTAATGTTTTATGGTATTGTAAATAATTTCATGGACATTTTTGTATTCTTTTATTTTTTTCATGTACATATTTTGGTCTTTAATTTACAGTGTGTATGAGCACACTGTTCGATATAATTTATTTTCTTAACTCACAGTAATTGTTTCTCACAGTGTGCCATTTTGTTAGTCCGTTTAGTGTCCCTGGTTCTGACCATTGTTGGTCATGTGTGTGGTTACTTGCATGCATGTGTCACATTTGGTATCCATTTGTGTGGTGAATATGCACATGTGGCTGACCGGTGGAGGAGTGTGAAGGGGGAATTTGGGTGTGCACGGTAAAATAGCATTTGCTTTCACATGTGCAGCATCACTGTGTATTGGCCCTCACTGTGTTTGTGAGGGAGGTGGGTGTGATGACTGGGAGTGTTACATGTTCAGGATATTGGCACATGATTTTCTTGATGGTGTGAACACACATGTGGTGCTTTCACCTTCACCAGCATGTGTTTGTGCAGTTATCATTGTCTCTGGTGTTGGTCTATCTCTTGCACTGCCACGCAATATTGGCATTACTTTGGAGTTACACATCGGAAGACCAATGCAGCTTCCTCAGTGCGTGGCACACTGTCTGATTGCCATGTACTCAGTCAGAACTCTAGTAATTCCGCTTTGCTTGTGCTTTCGGTCCTCCTCTCCCCTGCTGAACTCCTATCTGTATCTGCACTAGTCACCTGGCTACCCTCTGACCTCGGGCCAAGGTCTCCTCACCAGCCACTTTCACACCCACACTGTCTCCCTGGCATCCCCCGTACTTGGACTTTTTTTTTCTGTATTCCTACAGCACCCTACCTGCACTTGACACCTGATGTCTGCGCTTAGCCTTGCACTTGCCACCAGCTGGCTGCACTTTGATGATTTTCATTGTTATTGCATTTGTTATGATGTCCTTCCCATGTACTGCACTGCCCCCTTCTTCTTACCCTCGCACTTTTCACCTTCCCCACTTCCCATGCACTTGCTCCATCTCAACATCACCTGGCCTAGCAAGATCAGCGTCTCTGTCTTCACTCTGTTCTCCCTCCCCTGGCTTGTTGCGCCTTCAAACACTTGTTTATAGGCTCATTATGAATGCCATATCATTTTGAAGTGGGAGAATGGTACAAAAGGCTCCCACCAATCCCCTCACGCCCCTGGCCTAGAGGATCGCGGCCCAGACACCCGCCACGAGAGGAGTTTGCCTATCTACCAGACGACCAAATACCCTGGTACAGGAACATACGGATGTGCCCACCAGCCTGCCCACCAGCCTGCCCTGCCCATGCCGACACCTGCGGCATGGATGAACTCGACTGAACCATTCAACAGTAAATAAACACATCGTTAGAGATGCCATGACGACCCAGCCAATAGTCAGCACACCCGTGCAAACATGCACACTGGACACTCCCACACCAATCCACACGAAGAACATATTCAGTGCTATGACCTAGGTGACGGACACACCCACTGACGCGCATCTTTATTATTTTTCACATAGGTTTTTCAAAATGCAGAAACGCAAGACGCACAACGAACTCATCTAAAATGCTTGCTGACGCTTCTCCTAACCCATGCATTGCAATAAGAAATATAACGAAGACATGATACTGGGGATAAAGCAATATGATACCATAACCTAAAGCGCCGTGCATCAAACATCCCCACCTATGCACCAGGCCCAAGTAGGCCGCAAGCAAGAGCCTCCATGAACATTGAACAAGCAAGAGTACAATTGCTGATCCTGCAGAGTGAGCCCGGCGAGAACAGAAAGTCAAGGGCACAATGTTGCAAACTCGCATGCCACAAGCCGAAGCCAAGGTCACACCTGCAAACTAAGCCAGCCACACAGTGGAAAATGCAATATTAAATGTGCAGAATTCTGCCTCAACCACAGTCTCTCCTCACGTGACCAAGCCGAACCTGACAGGGTGCCAGACTCAGGAGGAAGGAGGCGCCTGGATCCCACGTTTTGAGACACAGGCAGCAACAATGAAGCGACTCAATGGACATCTGAGGCGGTGGGAGTAGTCTGCCCTCCAGCATATGAACAAATCCTCGCATTGTCTGCACATACCCATAGTTATACATTGTTGCAAATGACAGGTGCACCGCGAGCTGGGAACAGCGATGGTCCCAGACTGGGGGGCTTGCGAGTGGACCAATCAGAACATGGGGCACTTATCACTGACGCCATTAACATTAGCCAATCCTCAGGGGTCTTCATGTAACAATTTTCATGTATCTAATTGAAGGGACAACCCAAGTATACCACCTGACTGACCCTCAACCACTAACAACGTTCTCTATACGTATGCTATACTAACCCTACCACTCTAGGAACCAATCCAGAGTGGCGATAGGTTTTTTGCTAACTTTCCCAGGTGACACGAGTAGCGCGTCATACTGAGGTAAAAAAGGGCCTGCGAGCCCCACGAAGAGAGAGAACCAGGACGGACGCATACGATCCTTGACCCATCCCTGCCGTTTTTTAATAAACAGCAGAACCACCTTGCTTCTTGCGTGTGCCTCATACTCATTTCTGGGATACGCGGGAGGAGTTGGGGCCTCCCTGCCCGGGGGTCCGCGGACGGCCAGCAGACCCCGGCAGAATTTCCCCCCGACAAGTTGGAGGCACTGCTGAGATCTGTTTAAGATCTGCTTTTATTTTATTTTTCCGAGTGCTCCCGTTGCAAGGAGGCCCGGCGGCGCGGCCCCCTCTGCCGCTGCCCCCTTTTGAGGACTACAGGACCATCGCGGAACTGCGAGAAGACCGGACAGCGCAATCCGGATATTGGCCTTCGGGAGCCGGTTGAGAAGTATCCCGCCCGCGGTTGGCGAGTGTCCAGACGTGGTCCAGGCGAGGGGAGGTGGCGAGCCGCTTGGAGGGGTGCACGCAGTCGAGCGGCCCCGCATCAGGAGAACTTGGTGAGTATGCCGAGCCCAACAAGCAATGTGAAACTGTGGAGGAGGGGGGAGGAATAGAATACGGGAGGCGGGAGGTGTTACACAGGTGCGCGGCAAAGGTTTGATAAATCAGTATTGACGGTGAAGTGAATGGTAGCTGGACAAGTGCGAGAGCAGTCTGCTACGTTACTGAAGAGGAGGGGGCAGAGCACGAAAACATCACGTGAGGCCGCTCGTAGAAACTGATTGGCCTAGGTCACGACCACGTGTAAGGGTGTGTGTGTGTGTGTGCGGTTTCCTACGATTTGGCGATTATTGATCAATGAGTAGATGAGGATCCCTATTGATCGAGCAGGAAACTCGATAGATAGATGACGTTTCCCTGTAGGCGGTAGCTAGCTGGTTGCCTAATACGGAAGATAATTGGCTGGTTAAGCCCTCCTGTCGAGGGGCGTATCACACGCGAGGCGACGCAGCGTGCGCAGTCCGATTATATTGTTGATTACCTTGTTCCAGGCGTGACAAGAGGACAGCTGTGGGGTTAACGGGGGTGGATTGCAAGCATATTTTGGCCTTTTAAAAAAAACATGAAAAGAACTTACCAGTAGTTTTGGAAGAGATCGGTGACATCACCAGTAGGGCTTTCATAGGATATCTCGAACACAAGGCATTTCTCGGAGAGTGGTGGGGAAGAGAATAATGGTAAGGGAGTGGAGACGGAGATAAACGGTAACGAGTAGATCGGGGCAAGGTGAAAAGGGGGACGTGGCTGCGCATGGAGAACGCCGGCAACGACAAGTGAAGAAAGAGGAGGAGGGGTAAAAGAAAGTGGGACGGCTGTACAAGAACGTAACACGGGGCACGCAGCCGCAGGGGGCTACGTGCGTCTCGGCCGCAGGGGGCCATAAAGGTGTTTGGTAAAGGAAGAAAAGAAAGAAAAGAATATACAAATGCAAATGCTATATTTTACTATTTTGTTTTAGCGGACAATCGCAAGTCCCCAAAATTACGGGGCCAGGTAAAGATCTGAAATTGTATAGCGTACACTACTAGCAAAAAATAAAACACTACCATATAGAGGGAGGATAACAATTGAAGTGCTAGTATGTCACACGGGACAGGATCGGGAGGGTGGGGAAACACCCTCACTACCCCGCTACAGCATATATGTAAAACACTGTCACCCCATAGGGAGAAACTGATCAAATACAGCATAGAATGGACACAGGGGACGGACAACAAAATGACGACATGGCCGCCTAATGGCAATTTCGATCCATATACCCAACATTCACTATTAACCCATCTGCATAACACATACAAGGGGAAGAAGTTAACACACCACGTGGAGGTGTTTAACTTATGGAGGATGTTCCAAGGGTCCCGACCAGGACCAAACGGAATGTTCATTATGGAGGAAACAGCGGAAGAGAAGAAGATTAAGGAGGAAGGAGAGAATGAGGAAAAGGAGAGTGAAGGCACACAGAACACGGGGAGGGGACAAGAGGGAGGAAAAAAAAAGAGTGACAGCTCTAACGAAAATGACATAAAAAAGGAACAGAGCGACGATATGCCCCTAGCGAAGGTAGTGAAAACGGAGGGAGGGGGGTTGTATCCTTTAAGAGAACTAGGAGAAATAGCAAGAGAACAATTAAGGGCGGCTGAGGGGTACTCGAACCCGGCATACAGCCCGCCACCATATACAGCTACTGGTGGCCACACTGGAGGGGAGCGGACTAGTACGACGGGATCAGCTCATAGGAAGATGCCCGCAGGGGAGGGGAGGACTGGCGAAGAGCAGATCGCGGAAATAGGACATGATGAGTGGGTAGCTGTGCAGGTACTATTAAAATTACGAGGTTCATTAACAGGAGAAGAGAAGGAGGTAGTAAGGAAAATGGATGAGGATAATACCAGGGAGAGTGAAATGAAAGGGGAAGAGGGGAAAAGGAAGGAGGAAGAGCTGCTACGACAAAAAAAAGAGATTTTGGAGGAACGATTAGCAGAATTAAGGGATGAGCAGAATGCACTGATCAAGCACCTCGAGAGAGAGGAAAGAGAGAGTACACAGGAAAGGAAAGAAAGTAAGAATGAGTTGGAAAAAATGAGGGAACGAACTGAGGAGCAAAAGAGAGAAGCCGAAAGGGTAAAGGTAGTAGCAGAAAGGGTATCCAGAGCAGCACTGCGTGACAGGAAAA
The DNA here is from genome assembly GCF_040938575.1 of Ambystoma mexicanum. NCBI lineage: Eukaryota > Metazoa > Chordata > Amphibia > Caudata > Ambystomatidae > Ambystoma > Ambystoma mexicanum. The sequence goes on from NC_090939.1 coordinate 515,894,483, forward strand.
GAGAGGAAGAAGAGAAAGAAAAAGAAATGGCAATATGGAAGAGGAGATTACTATCAGAAACGACAAGGAAATACGAAGAAGGGAGGATGATAGAGAGTATATTAGAGCGGGAAAGGGCGAGATGAGAAAGGAAGAACGAAGATGAAAGGATATTGGAAAAGATGAGTAGTGAAGTAATGGAGGAATTGAAAAAGAAAAGAGAGGAAATTGGTAGAGAAATAGCGGAGAAAAATGAAGGGGAAAGAGAAGATAGGAAAGGGGAGAGTGAAGTAAGGAGGTATGTACACAGAGACACAGAAGTAGCAACAACATCAGCATAAAGGGGAGCAATTGGTAAAAAAGAAACGGGAGGAACGGATATAATAGACTTAAAAACAGTAACGATTAGGGGGGAAAAAGACAGATTGGGGGTTGCCATTCCTGAATGACTTTTGTAGTGAGGAAGAAGAAGGAATGGAGAAGGAAGGAGGAAATAGTGAAAGGGAAAGCCTAGATAAATTATACATCACCCGGACAAATAGAGAATCACCATGGGCCTGCAGGAGAAAGGAAGAACTGGAGGGAAGTGAGGGGGAAGAGCAAGGAATGGCGGGAAGGCAGACACGTGCAGCCACACCCTCATCATCCCGTCCAACATGCCCCACCACCCCACACTCATTACGTGCAACATGCCCACCTAAACTCGCACCCTTCCCCCACGAACTGACACCCTATGCAAGCAGGTTTAGAGACCTCCCTGGACGCAGGCAGGGAGAACGAATACACCCGCCCACATTAAATAAAGGAAATGATGAAAGAAGGGGAAGAGATGGAGGAGAAACAGTTACGAGCAGGGGAAATATGGACGCAATTGACGATGTAGAAGACACGGAAGAAGAGGAGGGGTGCACAGACTCGATTTTGTGGAACTCAGGGGGCCAAACAGGACACAACTTAATACCACTTCTGGAGAGGGGAGGGGTTAGACCACAATACGTCCCTTGGAAGCATGCAGACAAGGAAAATATAAAGTGCAGGCTCCCATCATTAAGTGGAGGTGCGGGAAAATGGATATATGAAATGGAAAAACACACTGCAGGACAGAAACTGGCAGTGGGGGATGTAAAGGGCCTTCTAATATCAATATTGGGGGATGCAGCAGATGACATCTGGAAGAGAGCAGGCTTCCCCGGGGTCACAATAACAAACACATCACACGATGGGGCACCATTCGCAAACTGTAGACATGCATTATGGCAAGCGCTGAGGATACAGTACCCAGACACATCAGACATAGGAGCAATTACCTCACGCAAGATGCGTGAGAACGAAGATCCTGTTGATTATATCCAGGAAATTCAAGAGAAGTGGCGTATGGAAACTAGAGAACAATGGGACAAAACACCAGCAATATTCTATCATATACTAATACAAGGGCTCCCAGAAGCAGTTCAGAAACAACTGAAGAAGGTAGTGGGGATGGAAGCAAAAGCATGGCCAGAAATACAACTGACGATAGTACATCATTGTAGGACATGGCAAGAAAAGATGAAACAAAAGGAAGAGGATAGAAAAGCGGAAGAGGCTAAATTGGTACAGAAAAAACTTACCAAATACACGATGGAAGGTGCACTAATAACTACACCTGCAACAATTACTCAAAACCCCACACAAGTAGTGGCTGCACAAGATCCCTCCCAAATACAATCATCACAGATTGTAGCACAACAGCTGCCACCACCCCAACCATACACGACTAACATGGGAGGAGGATACGCAACGCCAGGAGCTGGATATTATAATTACAACAGGGGAAGGGAAGGAATGATGAGGGGAGGGGATACGGCTATAACACACAACAGCAAGGGGGAGGATTCAGAAATTTCTACCCCTCCGGGCAACCAGTATACCAGGACAATTCAGGGAGCTTTCCATGGCAGAACAGGGAACCACCGGTATGTTGGATTTGTGGATTACTAGGGCACATGTCACGCACATGTAGAATGAGACCAGGCACACCATCATGGGGAGAACAGGGACAACAAGGACCTACAAGGGAACATCAAGACACCCAACAACAGCAGACACTGCAACCGGGAAATGTGCAGCAACAACTAGTAACACAACAACAGCCACAGGCATATTCACTACCACAACAACAGGTAGCAATAACACAACAACGTCAAGTACAGCAAGTACAGCAATCTGCCCAAATTCAAGACCATAACATAACCACTACCAATACACAACTACAGCAAACACAACTGGGAAGGGCGACGGTCCTGGGACACAACCCTTACACAGGAAGTGGTCAATCATTATACCCACAATAGGACAGCCCACAGACGGCCTTGGTGTGTCCCATCCTGTCGGTAACACCTAATAGTGCGGAGGAACCACGCATAGCGGTAACGATAGGTGACAAAAAATTGTCATTCCTTGTTGACACCGGGGCGACCCGGTCTTGCATAAGGGAAGGCAAATTTAAGATGTCAGGTGAAGCCATGAACACCCAAGGATTCTCTGGGCCTAGGGGGTTGGTTCCCTTTACTGATAACATTCCCTTATCAATAGGGGATTATGACATGTCCGTCCCGCTTTTATATTCTAGGGCCTCACCAGTAAACATACTGGGGAGAGACATAATGAGCAGGTTGAATATGACGATCTCCTTTACGGAGGACGGCATAATTTGCTCCACTCCAGGAATAAACATGCTCACTGCGCGACAAATTATGCAAGCATATTGTGGACAGACAGTGATTAGGGCTGAGCCAGTAGATGGCGAACTATTCCAGTACGGAACAGTTATGGCATTTGCATGGATGCCAGGAATAGAAGGAAAGATCTGGAGGAGGCCAACAGCCTATTTGTTTAGACCAGAAACACCAGCCAATGAACCAGAAGGAAAAGTGATTTCAGTGAGCATGGAGAGCATTATAGCAACTGCTGATTAAATCGCAGTACATGCCCAAGACAGAGAAGGAAGAACATGGAGGGCAGTGATATCACTAGCAGAGGGATGCAGGCTCACCCAGGTGTCAGACGAGGAGCTTTTTTCAGAAGAAAAGGAAGAAGGTGAAATGGTATTTATGATGAGTGTAGACATATGGCTAAGAGTAACATACAAACAAGTGGCACAGAAAATTGCAATGGCACTTGAAGCACCCACATCCACCCCAGTTCCCTTCTTTGAGGAGGATATGGCAAAAGTCCCAACATCATTATGGACTACTAGTCCCTATGACGTGGGGTGCATAAAGAGTATAGGGGAGTAAGAATAAAATTGAAAAAAGGTGCAATACTCCCTAGAGTGAAGCAATACCCACTATCAAAAGAGGCAGATGAGGGCATATATGAAACAATAACGGCCCTTATGAACAATGGCATATTGGTACCATCAGAATCACCATGTAACACAGCTGTATATCCAGTGCGCAAAGCTAAAGGAGGGTCTTGGCGCTTCATCCAGGACCTCAGGCCCTTGAACAACATAGTGGAAGCAGAATACCCCATAGCAGCAAACCCGGCCACAATATTGTGTGGCATTCCAGCAGAGGCATCACGATTTACAATGATTGACCTCAAAAATGCCTTTTTCTCAATACCCCTGCATCCAGACTCACAAGATCTAACAAGCTTCACGTACAGAAACACAAAATGGAAACACACCAGATTGCCACAAGGGTAGTGCGAGTCACCCTCAATTTTCAACAGAGTAATACAGATGGACTTGGGAAACATTGAAGTGGAAAGCACAGTGTTGCAGTATGTTGACAATATAATAGTTTGCAGCACAAGCGAAAAACAATGCATAGAGGACTCATTGAAGATGCTGATAATATTGGCTGAAAAGGGTTACAAGGTAGACAAAGAGAAGTTACAGTACTGTCAGGAACAGGTACTATACATTGGCAAGCTCATATCCCAATACGGAAGAAAGATTGCACCACAAAGAGCACAGGCCATATCAAAAACGCCGTTGCCACAAACAGTGAGGGAACTGCAGCAGTTCCTGGGACTGTGCAACTACTGTAGAGCATGGGTATTTGATTACAGCTCGTACATAGGACCCCTACTTGAGGCATTAAGAGAAGCTAACAAAGGGGAGTAAAAATTGGGGCGGACAATGGAAATGAAAGAGGCCTTTGATGAACTGAAAGATGCAATATCAACTGCTCCGGTACTGGCCACCCCAGATTATGAACGACAATTCTTTATATTTTCACATTGCGACTCAGCAGTAATGAAAGCAGTGTTGGCTCAAAAAACAAGCATGGGTTACAAACCAGTAGCATTTTACAGTGGTCACTTGGATCCTGTAATGTTAGGACATTTCCCTTGCGAACAAGGTCTCCCCGCAGCTGCCTTCGCGGTAGAGAAAGCATCATCAATTACAATGGGGTGCCCAACCACACTATTCGTGGAACATGCACTATTTGCAATATTGAACAAGCCTAAGTCCACACTAACCACACAGAGGGCGTCAGGTTATGAGATCATCTTATCTAGACCAGAATTATCAATTGTTAGATGCAGCACAGTTAATCCTGCAAGGTTTATAGCGGAAGTGATTGAGGAAGGAGACTATGCACATGATTGTACGCAGACTACCGAAATGTACTCATGTACTAGAAAAGTTGAAGAGGACGCGCTAAATGGAGGAGAGCTCTTGTTCATTGATGGGTCATCAACAATAGACCAAAGTGATGGGATAAGGAGAACTGGGGCAGCAGTGGTAAAAATGACAGAGGAATTGGTGTATGTGGCGGTGAAATGCGTACAATTACCACAACATTACTCTGCTCAAGCAGCAGAATTGGTTGCACTGATCTTGGCATTGAAGGAAAGCTTTGACAAAAGAGTAACTATATATTCTGACAGCGCATATGTCACATCTACTGTCCACTCAGGATTGTCCAAATGGAGGAGAAGAGGGTTTAGGAGAGCTGACGGCACCCCAGTGCAACATGCTCTCTTATGAGCTGAATTAATTGAAGTAATAAATGACCCCCAAGAATTAGCTTTGGTCAAATGTACTGCACACACTAATGGAGAAGATCATATCTCACAAGGAAATGCAGCAGCAGATGCACATGCAAAGTATGCCGCATATTTTGGTGAGATATGGAACCCCCCAGAGTCAGAGAGAGGGAGAGGGAGGGGGATAGCTAAAGAGATGTTGATAAGAGAAGGGTACACCCATCTCCCAGCCACACAGATAATGGAGTTACAAGCAGCTGCACCAATGGCAGAAAAAGAAATATGGGTAAAAAGAGGATGTACAATGTCACCAACTGACGCACTATGGCGCCAGGGTAACACTGGAAAGATGGTAATGCCATTGGCACTATTGAACACCGCCCTGAGCCAACTCCACCACCCAGCCCACACAGGCAAGGAAGTTATTGGAGCACGAATTAGGGAAGATTGGTTCTGTCCCGAGTTAAATTCCCATGTGACAAATTTTATCAGCAATTGTCTCACATTTCAACAGTTTACGGCCGGTCACACGCTGAAAGTGATAAAAGGCACTATACCCCGGCCAGAGGGACCCTTCCTGCACATCCATATTGACTATGTTGTTATGATCAACGTATGTCAAGGAAATAGGTATATGATTGTAGTAGTATGCCCATTCTCCAGGTGGATTGAGGCAGGACCCTGCTCACATTCAGATGCATTTAGAGCAGCTAAATTTCTAGTGAGGGAGGTTTTCCCCAGGTGGGGAGTGTGCGAGGTACTGCGGTCGGATAACGGCCCGCATTTCGCTAATGAAATGTTCCAGCTCATCACATCCTTACTGAACATCAAGCATAAATTTGCATGTGCATATCACCCACAGGCCAACGGTATATGCGAACGCCTGAATGGCCTACTGAAGGAGGCAATTGCAAAGATACAGCAAACAACAAAGAAGAGTTGGTTGTATTGCCTTCCGCTAGCTCTATTTGAGCTGAGGAATAGACCAGGCTCCGACCACCACCTCACTCCTCATGAGGTGGTGACCGGACGACAAATGCGCCTTCCTCTAACTCCAACATCAAGGGCATTCACAGACTATGAAAACACTGCAACTGTTCTTGGTGATGAAATGTACCAATATGTGTCTTCTTTGGTTACTAGTGTAGTGTTTGTGTCTCAACAGCTCGAGCGCACGCGGGGCGGGTCTAAGAGTTACCAGCAAGAAGACGAGGACCAAGGACCGGAAAAGGAAAAACTGTGCAAGATTGCTAAAGGTGACCACGTGCTACTCCGCAATTTCAATAGAAAGTGGAACAGCCCACGCTTCACTGGTCCCCACCTTGTAGAGGAGGTATCTACGAGAGCAGTAAAGTTGCAGGATAAGCGTGCTTGGAATCACCTACACGACGTAAAGATCTGCAAACTCCCGACCCGCCCTAGCGTCACCGACAGGGCCATTGGAAGAACAGCGACAGCGTCACCCACGGAGGAAGAGACTTCTACCACAGCTGACGACCTAAGTGTCTCCGTACCCTGCCACCCCCCAGATTCCCCAGAGACAACTACTGAAACTGGTAATTCCTATACCGCCCACCCCATGGTCACACGATCAAAGAGTAAAGAGACTTCCGCCAGTTGAGCCCAAACCCTCTGCCCATCGACCCCCTACCCACTACAGTAACCACCCAATTGAAGGACATTGTCTTGCGCATATACACATGTAAACACTTGAATGTTCTCTTCTTTCTTTCTCGCACATGCAGGTACTGCGTATTATTGTATTGCTAAGAAAACAGATAACTAACAAAGTTCATTGCCCAGGAGTAGATGCTACCCTCAGACGATAACTACCCTGAAGCCCTATAACACCAATTTGTCTTTCACATAAAAAGACCAAAGTACCTAAAAAGAAGGAAGGTATGTGTCTACTACACAGCATTTATCTTGGCCATAGAACAATCAATGCCCCATCTTCACCAACACTTGCCTGCCCTAAGAGACAGATCGCTTAGATTGGCGTGGGAACAGCTCTTCGCCTGGGCACTGAAAGACTACTTGATAGGGAGAGCTTGAAAACAACAACTAACACTAATAACAAGCCTATTAAGAATTTTCAGGCGGGCAACTTTAACGTCGCAAGAATAAAGCTGCAGGACTGCAGCAAGGTAAGAGCAAAATGCCGGTGAGACTAGCTTCTGTAATAAAAATGGTAGGGATTTTGATGATCACTGGGTTTTTGGCTGCCTCTGTATGGCAGAAAAGTTATGCTATCAATATTTTGGCTGTACCCAAACCTAATGTACCCCCACCCACGGCTGCAACAGGTGTTACGTCAGGTGGTACTAGCAAGCCTCCACATAAGGGAAATAGAGTAAAACGTAGCACATACTCAGATAATAAAGGTATTGATAATTACATAACAGATTCAGCACACGTCTCGAACAACATGTGGTACCAACACATGACCCAAATAAGTAAGCAGACAACAGAAGACAGCTGCTACGTCTGCTCATTGATCCGATATGCCATGAGCGCTTCTTGAACATTTGTTGCCACGGAAATAGATGAAAAGACAGCACGATGTATAATATACCTGGCACTTTTCCAAACGAAAGGGAGATTTCAAGGGACGGTGGTGAAACTGGTGTGGAAAATACGAGACACATATCCATACGAAAACAACTTCCTCAAGACTTATTTGAGTTACCACAAGAGCAGTTTGCATGCTGAAGCATTCAGATACATGACAAGTGGTCCTGAAAAGGGAGAAACAAAGAAAGTAACACTACAATACCTACCATGTGATTGGTACACCACTGAAGTTCCTGGTAAACAAGGATGTTGGGAAAGACCACTTGTAACAATAACAGGGAAGGTGTACATGGACAACAAATGGGACATAGGAGTGATTGGCAGCAACATGGTAACAAGAGAAAATATTACAACTATTGATGAACACAATAACAGATGTTGGACGATTTGGGGCAAGTACGTACCCATGCTGACATGGATGGAGAAGGGTGAAGACCCAATAAGCATACTGCCGCTGTCTGCACCTAAGGTATGCTACCAACATAGAGGTGAAGTGGACGTGGGATACAACACCAACTGTGCAAGCGTGACAGAGTTACCTGAGGGGGGAGCAGGAACAGCAGTATTAATGGACCATTACTGGGCCTGCGGAAACAAGGCATACCACACACTGCCCCCTCTGTGGAATGGTATATGCACAATGGTACACGTTAATGTACCATCACTAGTGGTGCCCCAGAAACATGTGAACGTGGCGAACTTCCCTAAAATGGATGAAGGAAACAAGAGGAAGAAGAGATCTGTAAAACCTCAGAAGGGGTCAGAGAACGAAAACAACAACAACAACGATGTCCTGAGTAGAAAGAAGAGACACGGAGAACCTCTGACAGGAAATTACCTATGGGGAAGGTCGGAAACAGCACTCACTTCAATCCCACCAGAACACAGACTATTCAGCAGAGCAGCAATGTTCTTCTCGTCAATAATACATCTGGGACTACAAGCTTACGCAAACGCAAATGGCTCCAGATAACTCGATGGGAGCTAATGATGACAATTAATTCTACAGTAAATGGATTCAACGCAATAAAAGAGAAGCTGCGAGCAGTGAGGATGGTAGCACTACAGAACAGATAGGTATTAGATCTCCTTACAGCAATGGAAGGAGGAGTTTGCGCAAAGATAGGACAATCATGCTGCACATTCATTCCTGCTAACGATGCTGACAATGGTACACTGACAGAAGCAGTATCACAACTGGCCCAGATGCACTCCAAAATGATGGAAGAAAGTAAAGGAGTGAAGAAGGATGACAGCTGGTTTTCAATGTTATAGTCATGGATGCCATCTTGGCTGTCGGACGGACTGAAGATTATAGTTGGGTGCATAATACTGGCTGGAGCTGCACTGATCATACTAAGATTTTGGAAGGCCTGGAAGGCACGCACTACAGACGAAATGATCGAAATGGTTGGTATGCACCCCTTGATGCCGGCAGATGATGGCCAGCACACGGACACAATAATAAAAGAAAGAGAAAAACTGCGCAAACAGATCATCACCAACCACCTGGACCCACCATCTGTGAAGCTCGAAAACCCAAGAAACCCAAGGAGCTACATAGGGAAGTGGGTATACTGCACACCTGGAGGAACCTGTGTATATATGTATTGGTCATTTGAAGACCATGTCAACTACTATGGACACTTGGGAGGAGTAACTAAAATATGGAGAGTAAGAGGAGATAAGGAAAAAGATATGTTTGTGGTCGACAAGTCGACCAGAGGGGGGACTGAAGTGGGAGAATGGAACAAAAGGCTCCCACCAATCCCCTCACGCCCCTGGCCTAGAGGATCGCGGCCCAGACACCCGCCACAAGAGGAGTTTGCCTATCTACCAGACGACCAAATACCCTGGTACAGGAACATACGGATGTGCCCACCAGCCTGCCCACCAGCCTGCCCTGCCCATGCCGACACCTGCGGCATGGATGAACTCGACTGAACCATTCAACAGTAAATAAACACATCGTTAGAGATGCCATGAAGACCTAGCCAACGGTCAGCACACCCGTGCAAACATGCACACTGGACACTCCCACACCAATCCACACGAAGAACATATTCAGTGCTATGACCTAGGTGACGGACACACCCACTGACGCGCATCTTTATTATTTTTCACATAGGTTTTTCAAAATGCAGAAACGCAAGACGCACAACGAACTCATCTAAAATGCTTGCTGACGCTTCTCCTAACCCATGCATTGCAATAAGAAATATTATGAAGACATGATACTGGGGATAAAGCAATATGATACCATAACCTAAAGCGCCATGCATCAAACATCCCCACCTATGCACCAGGCCCAAGTAGGCCGCAAGCAAGAGCCTCCATGAACATTGAACGAGCAAGAGTACAATTGCTGACCCTGCAGAGAGAGCCCGGCGAGAACAGACAGTCAAGGGCACAATGTTGCAAACTCGCATGCCACAAGCCGAAGCCAAGGTCACACCTGCAAACTAAGCCAGACACACAGTGGAAAATGCAATATTAAATGTGCAGAATTCTGCCTCAACCACGGTCTCTCCTCACGTGACCAAGCCGAACCTGACAGGGTGCCAGACCCAGGAGGAAGGAGGCGCCTGGATCCCATGTTTTGCGACACAGGCAGCAACAATGAAGCGACTCAATGGACATCTGCGGCGGTGGGAGTAGTCCGCCCTCCAGCATATGAACAAATCCTCGCATTGTCTGCACATACCCATAGTTATACATTGTTGCAAATGACAGGTGCACCGCGAGCTGGGAACAGCGATGGTCCCAGACTGGGGGGCTCGCGAGTGGACCAATCAGAACATGGGGCATTTATCACTGACGCCATTAACATTAGCCAATCCTCAGGGGTCTTCATGTAACAATTTTCATGTATCTAATTGAAGGGACAACCCAAGTATACCACCTGACTGACCCTCAACCACTAACAACGTTCTCTATACGTATGCTATACTAACCCTACCACTCGAGGAACCAATCCAGAGTGGCGATAGGTTTTTTGCTAACTTTCCCAGGTGACGCGAGTAGCGCGTCATACTGAGGTAAAAAAGGGCCTGCGAGCCCCACGAAGAGAGAGAGTCAGGACGGACGCGTACGATCCTTGACCCATCCCTGCCGTTTTTTAATAAACAGCAGAACCACCTTGCTTCTTGCGTGTGCCTCATACTCATTTTTGGGATACGCGGGCGGAGTTGGGGCCTCCCTGCCCGGGGGTCCGCGGACGGCCAGCAGACCCCGGCAGAATTTCCCCCCGACAATGTTATATGATTTCATATCATATCCTTCACACATGGGAGGAACAGTGATGTGTTATTAAATCTGTTCTGGTAATAGCAGCTCATTGAGTCTCAGGCTGTGACACGCCTGGGCAGTGTCTGTTCATGTGGCACACACTGAGGTTGCTTTTTATTTGGTCATTGTCTATTTCTCCACAGGGATTTGTGACATGACATTGTCACATGGACAGCAGAGCCTCACTTTACCATTAACTTGTTACATGTGTATGTTGGGAGATGGTTGCGGACAGCAATTGTGTTTCAGCAGCTGCCACACTCATGGAAGTGGGCCAGGTGTATGCATTTATTTGTGTTTGCAGGATACATTTTCCTGTGGATATTCGGGGTGGTGTCACAACACGGCAGTCAACGTGCACGACACACTGTCGATGGAGTGATGATGTGTCACTATGTCAGCGTCCAGCATGTAGGTGATGTCAGTTATGGAGGGGGTTATCTGCAGGGTGGGGTCACGGGTGATGGGGGTTTGGGTGGGGGTGTCCCATGTGGAGAGGGCTGCCTGCAGGGTGGGATCATGGGTAATGGGGGCTGGGGTGGGGTGTCCCATGTAGAGGGGGCTGTCTGCAGGGTGGGGTCACAGTTGATGGGGCTGGGGTGGGGGTGTCCCGTCAGGAAGGGTCTGCTTGCCACGTATTGCAAGGTGCAGACGCACAATTTGGCTGGGGTGTGGCCGGGGATTGCAAGCTGTTTTTGCACGATTGCGCTGGGGTGCGGCTGGGGATTGTGAGGTGTTTTCACCTGATTGCGCCTGTGTGCGGCCGGGGATCGCGCAGAGTTTTCACGCAATTGGGCTGGGGTGCGGCTGGGAATTCCAAGGTGTTTCGCACAATTATGCTGGGGTGCGGCCGGGGATCATGCAGAGTTTTCACGCAATTTTGTTAGGGGGGCTGTATGCTGGCCCAGGGATAGAACGGAGGCTTGCACCTTGTTAGGCATTTCACTTGCTTTTTCCTGCACGTGGGGTCGTGTTGGGGGTGTTACTGGCACAGCTTGCTGTTCCTTGCACCACGGCTACTGATACCTCGGGAAATCCATGAATACGCCCAATCATTTCACTGCGACACAGCTGGCGCACGCTCCTTCTCGGCGCACAGCACTTGCACCTTCTCTGCGCCACATTCTCTGAATCGGGGCCATATCTTTATTTTGCTGCAGCAAAAGAAAACACTATTACAATTTTTCTAACCACAGGACACACAATTGTATTCATTCGTCTCCACAAACACCACTATTAAAATACATTCACCTCAAACAACAAATATAATAAACACACACATATCACAAGCTACTTTCACTTTAACCTCCACCCTAGCCCAGTCTATCAATCTTTCACATGCTTCTCAAATCCACTCCAATAATGTCACATTTTTCTCATTTTTTTTTTCTTTATTTTTTCTTTTGCAGGACTTGAACCCCTCAATATATTCTCCACCAAATCTGTGCTCCACTATGGATCACAATACATTTCTCAAATGCATAAATGTTAAACCATTTCTCACCACATAACAACACATCCTCCCTGGCCTCCACCACCCTCTTTGTGTTCTCTGACCCAAAGGGCCAAAATACAATTCTTCCTTGTGCTCCTTGCAGCCAATTCAATGTCCAACCCGCCAAAATAGTCTCTGCCACCTTCTAAGCACTTTAAGTCCTATTTAATAACCTCACAAACCCTACAGCAAGACAACAAATAAATTGTGAATATCCTCCCGTTCAATAAAAGTCCACTTTAAACACTTTCCTAACACACTGACAAACTTAATAATACATAAATAACAATTCTATGGTCACCTTCCTGTCTACCTAACAGGGAACTCTAATAATTCTCCAATAGTTCTTGTGTTCCTCTTTTATCTACTGCGTCACCTGTAGACGTCTACCTCCGTGAGGAAAAAAGCAAGGAACTCACTTTCCACGATACAAGCTATTTCTGCAAACCTTACTTACAGGTAACCCTCATCTATGAAGCAAGCTAAAACGCGTATCTCACAGGAAATCCAATATTTACATACCTTTTGTCATCTGTACTATTAAGTCAATCGTCTAAGCTCACTGCCATATTACACTCCATAATCTGCTGACAAACAAACTAACAAACCCATAGCCGTTCCCTCTCCCCTGTATTTGTCATATTGCTGGGCTCATACTTACATTTCTGCTGATCGGCTGCAGCTCTCGGACTCGCTGTCACTACTCTAGCCTGCAAACCCCACCTTCTGCTCTCCGTAGCAGGCAGGAGTGCAGGGGAGTCGAAGAGAGACATGATTTACAGCCTTGAGCATGAGCAACCATCGCTCTGCTACCACTTGAAGTGTAGTTAGAAAAAAAGAGTTTGGCTCAAGGGAAATCCCCTCAATGAAACAAATTGCTACTTTTATTAAACCAAGCAGGGATACGCCCATGGATTCTACAGCTCCAAATGCATTCTCTGCCCATAACAGGCAGGCAGTGAGTTTTCAAGCTGCAGTGACCTCATAAGCAAAAGATACATTCCTCGCTCTTAGGTGAAATGGGATTGGGTGAACAGAATAGGCATAATTACAGTCTATAGGGGACAGATAATTTGATTGGTCTGGCTGGATCTGGTAGCTCCACCTGGCACCACCCCCCCAGATCAGTGCAAGCCTTGTCAGTTTAGGAAATTTACCAGCATGTGAGCAAAAATTATGGGTGGGGAAGGTGAGCTCAGAGCACGGCCTGTTTCCCACTATTGTTTCACACCTCTGACTTCCCAGTCCTTGAACAAGGACACTCCATTCTCCATCTTCAGGTTGTGTGGTATTTTTACAATCTTCTGTCTTCAATTCGATGGGAACAACTTCATCTGTTCTGAATGGGCCTTGTTCTCCAGCTCCAGGTCACGTGTTCAAGGACCGTAAAAATGATTTTCGCTGCTGGCATTCATGGCAGATTTCAGCCTTTTTGTCCTTGCAGGTGCTGTATCTTTTCAGCTAGCTGTCTCAAGCTAGCTTGTGTTGTTTTGCAGCTGGCTAATGTCACTGTGAGTGTTCAGCCATGTCCCCTTTTCATGATAACTTTGGTGATGTAATCCGGGCATGGTCTGTGGAGCTGCTTCAGTGGGTGGCATCAGTCTTCTTGGGGGTTTGCTGGGGGGGTTGAGACCCCTCAACAGTCGCCCCTCTGGCCCAGCAACCCATCCTAGACTACAAACTCAAAGCCCCTCCCCACAGATGGGTTTTTGTTCCTTCACACCGTTGTCATCAACCTCAGGTCGCTTCAGCTCCTTCTAGGTTGGTTTGTGATCCAGGTCATTACTTCCTCTTCACCCTGCTCACCTTCAGCGCCCTCTTCTTCCTCTGAATCCATTCAGTTCAGTGTCTTTCTCGGGCATCATCAGGGCTTGTGTGCTCGATGACATTATGGCACATGTTCTTCATTTGGATGGCACTTGCATAAGAGCTTCTGGCCCAGTGTTGGTCTGCGGATATTGTCTACTCTTCTTGTGCCATGTACCATTGGAATGAGACTGCAGCCTCTTTTTCCTCCACTCTTTATTTAATCTTCATTCTGGCAACATAATTGTGCTATTCTTGATGGCATTCTGGACAGAGGCCTGCCTTGTTTCTACCCATGTAAGCAGCTTTAAGGTCTTGCCACCTCTTGATGTATTATTCCATTTCTCTGTGCACCATCTCCACTGGAACTGCCAGGAGCACTTTTGCTATGCATCCCGGCAGCCTTCCCTTTGTTCTTCTCTTGCAAACTCTTGTCCATGTACGGGTAGCTGGTGTTTCTTGTGACATTCAGGCAGTCGTCGCACTTCTGTTCTTGCACTCATGAGGCACTGCAGCACCCCTTGTGTTGCACTTACTTTGTTTAGGCTTTCAGTATGTGTTGTCAAGTCATCTGCATTCGAGCAATCCTCTATCATTGTCCATGTTTTCATTATTCGTCCTCATGAGGACATTTCTCCTGTGTCTTTCATTGTAGTGAAGCCTGCTTCCTCTGGAACTGCCATAGAAATCTTGTAGTTGCTCATGGCCTGGGAAGCGGGAAGGTTTGCATGGCTGCCATTCCCTCAAACCTCCCTCCCCACATTGGTCACATACCGGTATGTTAAGGGGCTTCAATTCAGCACTCCAACTAAGTCAATGCCTGGTATGGGATGCCCAAGAGAAGCCCTTATTTATATGTTTTTATGACAAGTTATAATCTGGATGATAAACCCTTATATAACGCCCCTCTCTTTGAATCCCCCTGACCTCACTGAGCCAAGAAGTAGGTTTGTTTAGCAATTTACAAATTTATTGGAAAATTAAACAAGATATATATATCACACTTTTATAAATAAATTAATATTTGATAACACACTTATGAAGATGATGTTGATCAACAATGGATCCTAGCACACTTTTTTTTATCAGTTAGGAGTTGGTACAGAAAGGATAAAATTGCTGAGAATGCTTTATGGTTTCAAGGAAGAGTAATGGTGGAAAGGAATGCAGTACAGAAATAAACTGATATGGTTTCAACAAGAGATAATATAATCACTTTTCCCCTTTGAGGCAATTCACTCCCCCCCTATGCAATATAAAGAGATGGAAGGAAAGCACAGTTTTCAGGGATACAATCACAATACAATACAAATTTCAGTTCCCCCCTAGCAAGCTTAGAACACAGGGATGATTTTAAAACACAGGCAAAATACTTAAATGTGAATTGCAAAGAAGTGAAAATATGCTAAAAATGATTTTAATTCCCTATAGGCGATTCAGGGTAGGTGGCAGCTACTTTGAATTAGTTCAGGTCAACACTATCAGTGATTCATGAGGGATTATTCGGTTGAAAACGGATTTCAGCAATGCAAAGCAAAAGACAGTGATTTTTGACAGGTGGTGAAATGAACTAGTTGCAATTCGCTGCACTTTTTCCGAGTGCGTCGAGCGCGATTACGGAACAACTATAAGGAGTAGAAAGTCGGTTTAGGGCTTGTTGGAAAGCTGAGGATCTTAGCTTTAAAATGAGCACACGCGGTTCCAAAGATACGGACAATTTTGTGGAGGTAGATTTTCAAAAATAAAGTAGTGATTCAGAATGGCAAATGACACTTTCACAGGTTTAAAGTCAGAGAATGGACACAATTGCTATGATGCAGTTATGGACAGGTTAAAATGGTTTGAATCAGATTATTTTAGACTAAGAGATTGGTTCTGGCACAGTTTTCAGGATACTCGCTCCTAGTCTTGGAAGGAATGGGCCTCCGTCACAGATCTGGTCAACAGGTTTAGCTGCGGTTCTCTCGCCACGGACGGTCTCTGGTACCAGTTCTGCTCACAGCAATCTGGGTCAGCTCTGCTCTGCTGGTCTGGATCTCTGGTTCTGGCAAATGTTCTTGGCACTGCATACAGCTCTGCTTTCTGCACAAGGTTCTAGGCCAGAATCAAACAGCTCGCCCGGCTGTTGAATAGTTTGGTTAGGTTGCTGGATTCTGAGGCCTGCTGAGAAGGATTCAGCTTTTGGACTAGGCCTCTCTGCTGCAAGTTCTGAAATCTGGAGTCTGGTTTTCTAAGTTCTGGATGGTCCTTCTTGATATCGTCTGGTATTCGCAAGAAATCAGTTTGAAATGGAAAAGTGAATGTCTCTACCTGGGTCTCAGTGGCTCCTTTTATGTCTTTTGAAAGTGGGTTGGAAGGCTGACTTTCTATGCCCAACCCTCTGAGGATCCTGATAGGTGAGAGAATCTACCGTCCTTTGATTGGAGAACAGAGTTGTGAGTCAGAGTGTTGCTACATTTTACAATCTATTGAAGAAACGCCCCTTTGCTTTTACTGAGAAAATCAATTTTACCCAAAACACATATTTCCCAGATACACAAGTTGTTGAAAATACATGTACACATGTTGGATGAATTAAGACAGGTCTCTGATCAAGCCCCATGTTCCTGCTAGCTTGGGTTCAGAAATGACAACATTTTGCGCTTTTTATTAGCTTTTGCAACATTGGTTTTTCCTCAAAATTTACACAGAGGTACACCCCCTCCCTGAGCACCTTACAATATGTTTTCAATTCTCTAGTGTAAGCACAGTGTCTCCAATATAAATAACTAGTGGGGTTCGGCCTCAGAACATCGTACGGAGTCCTTACACCTCTTGAAATGTGCACAGAAAAATCACAGGAATTATGATATTATTTACATAATTTTGACACTTCCGTACTATGAATTATCCATCTTTTTAAAATTATGCTCTGGCCCAGATGAGTGTGGTTTAGGTTCCAAACCACATGGGGGAATTTCTGTCTATCCCTGCCTCCAGCTCAGGTGGCTCCCAGAGGCAATGCTCCTCCCAGTTTCTTCCAAGAGGAAGCCATTTATGACCCCCCTAATTTAACATTTGCCTGAGCCAAGGAAAGCTCATTGTTCTGTTTCCTGCAGCCCCAGGTTCTCCAAACCTAATTCAATCAGAGAGGTGTAATCTCCTTTTGGTGGGAACAGCAGAAGGCAGCCAGGCCTGTGAACGCAGTTGCTGGGCAAGTTTCAACTCCTATCGGGGGTCGTTGCCAGGCAGAATTCAATCTCTTCAAGCCAGGCTTCAGCTAAATGTCACTTTTGTTCCCGTTTTTCTTCATGCCAATCAAACTTACAATTTTGACACATGCAGCTAGAACGCTGATTCTAAGTTCAAAACTATGACATTTAAACAGTTGCAACCTATGTGACACTCCAAAGTAAATCACTCATTTATTTTAAACATTTCAATTTTAGTGGCTTTAAGTCCAATTTCACTTGAGCTGCTGACATCCACAGCTCAGCCAGTTGTGTTATGAACATTATTTTAGGCTCTTCATCTTTCCGGATTTTGTATGCACACAAGACTACATTCTGCCAAATGTCTGGTGGTGTTCAGTGAGATTTTTAAATATCTTGCAATGTTTGGAATAGGCATTTTTAGCTTGCATTTCAGAGAAACAAAGATGATTTCAAGGCGCTTTATGAGCTAACAGGCACTGCTGTTTTTCCTTTGGCACTACGTTTCACTCATGGTGCTTCTGGCCCATCATGCTCGCACTGGTGTTTGGCAGGTCAGGCGACCATTTTGGTGTGTGTAAAACTGCGCGGTTTTCCTGGATTCTGGCGCAAATGTGGGATTTTCAGCCATCTTGTAGTTTCTAAGCCCACAGCGCCAAATGTTGTAGCATAATGATTCAAACGTGGGTCAAGACACCTGACAAGCCCCCCCTGCCCGACTGCACTTTGATTTTGAGTCGAGGGGGAGTCGGGTGCAAAGGATGTTTTGATCCACGCGCTGGGATGTCCACATCATCTTCTTCTGATTCCGCAGATTGCACAAGTTCAGCATCTTTTCCTCCATCACGGTGGATCGATCGGTTCTCCTCGCCGGTCCTGATGGGAGTTTAGGGCAGTACTCTGGGCCCCTCGGATCTTTGCTCTCGGTCCCCGGGTCATCCTCCTTGGTCAGTCTCCATGGTTTCATCTCTCTTAGGATGACAAAGCAAAGCGGCAATACCCATTCGTAGACATTTCTCCCCCACTATTGATATAGTGGGGCGGCATATACATTTTATAAATCAAGAGACATTTACATTCTTATTTTAAAAAACAAGATATAATCAGGAGACATTTGCATTCTGTTACTATATTTTTGATATGTGGAATAGTTTAGGGTTGGAGTTTTTATTGATCTGGGGCGGCCCCCTCTGGGATTTCAGAGGGTTCCTCCAGTTGTTGCAGTGTGTGCCTGGGATGGCAACACTTTAGCTGATTAATGTGGACCCACTTATCTTCCCCCTCTGCCGAACTACCTTTGGGGATGCGGATCTTGTAGGCGACTGGGGAGATCTTGTCTACAATTTCAAAAGGTCTCTTCCATGTAGGCATACATTTTCGCTGTTTGGCCTTTGGAAATTGTATAGATAGACCCGGTCTCCCACATTGTATTCTTTCCGGGTAGCCTTCAGGTCATAGTGAGTTTTCATACTCTCAGCTGATCTTTCTAGATTCCGCTGAGCATAGCCAAAAGCATGTTGGAGGTGTTTCCTTAAATTCTTAACATACTGATGAGTTGTGGAGGCATTGATTAATGTCTGCTCTTGGGTCCTGTAGAGCAAATGCTGGAGAAGCACCATCTTGCGTCCAGTCATCAGCTCAAACGGTGACATTTTAGTTGCAGATGAAGGGGTAGATCTGATGGCCATTAGGACAAGAGGTAATCGGATATCCCAACTTGGCCCAGAATCTGCCACAAACCTTTTTAAGATGCTCACGATGGTTCTGCTGTATCCCTCCACTGCACCAGAAGAGGCTGGCCAGTAAGCAATATGTAGCTTCCTTTTAACCCCCAGTATCTCCCACATCTTTGTCATTACTTCGCTGGTAAAATGGCTACCTCTGCCTGCCTCAATCCTTTGGGGTAGGCCAAAACGTGAAAAGATGTGGTTGATCATCAGGGCAGCTGCTGTTTCTGCCTTGCAGTTTGGGGCCGGGAGACAATCCACCCATTTAGTAAATAAGCATGTCACCGTCAACATGTACATATTTCCCCTAGAGGAGCGAATCACGGGGCCTATGAAGTCGACTTGCAAATCTGACCATGGCAGTGTCATCCCCCTCTTTTGGAGAGGCGCACAGTGTGTGAGGGATGTTGGCTGAAATTGTGCAAACACAAGACACCCCTTCAAGTATTGGTCGAGGTCCTGCCCCATATGTGGCCAGTATGCAACCTCTCTTAAGATCTCAAGTGTGTATGAAACCCCCTATGACCGGCGGTGGCCGCATCATGGGCGTGACTTAACATCAGGCTTTGGAATGAGGTAGGGACCACCCACTGATCATGGCCCGCTTGGGATTTCCTTACCAGCAAACTGTCTTGGATTCGGAACATTTTTGGACATTTCATCAACTCTCTAAGGTCCTCTTTCCCAATGTAATCGGTATCCGTCAGGGGAAAGTTCTCAGGGTCCTCAATGTGTTGGTAAAACTTACCAATTATTGGATCCCCCTTCTGAGCCGTGTTCCAATCAGCATATGGGGTCTCCTTACTCCATTGTGCAGTTGAAAGATCATTGTGAGCATTTGCCTGGGACCTAGTGATAGCAGTGACCTGGATTTCCCCCAACAGGGACTATTAGATTCCCTTGGATGACCCCGGTTATGGCCAGCTGATCAGCTAAGTCATTTCCAGTTTTGTCTGGTCCCTCTACTTTAGAATGACCATTGATCTTTTTCCAGTAGATGGTCATCCCATTCGAGGTGACCAGATCATCAATATTTTGGATTACCTTCCCATGTTTAGAGGGTTTGTTATTAGCACATAACATGCCTCTGGTTTTCGAATTAACCAGGTGCATCCATCCACATAGACAGTGGGCATTCCCTCAAACTTGTCTTCCTCAAAGACTTTGTGTGGGGAATTAAGGTATGCCTCCATGTTGTCCTTGATTTTTAGACTTTCATCCTCGAGACAGTTTTCTCTGGCACAATCATGCAAGTCAGCCAGACCCTGCGCGAGGGGACTCTTCTTGTTTTGGCCATATCTGACCTCCACAGGAAAGCCTTGCATTGACAGAATCCAGGAAGTAATTCGGGAATTACTCACATTTCCGGCCCGGATTCTGTCACTTTGGAGATATTGCAGAGGCTGATGTGGAGTCTCCACTATGATGTGTTCCCCCTGGATAAACGGGCAGTAATTCTTCAATGCCCACACCGTTGCCAGGAGTGCATTCTCACAATCGTTGAATTTTTCCTCCACAGAGGATAAAGTTTTGCTCGCATAGGAGATTACTTTATTGACCTTGTCATGCTTTTGATATAATACTACAGTCAAGCATGTATTAGAGAACCCTGTCTCCAAGAAAAACTCCTTGTTTCTGATAGAGTAAGCTAGGCAGGGCGCTTGTGAGAGGCTTCTTTTGAGCTGTCTTACTGCCTCAGATTGTTCTGGGCCCCATTCCCACTTGACCCCCCCCTTCAAGAGATGAATCAGGGGTTTGGTGATCTCTGCGTAGCCCTCAATGAACTTTCTGCTGTAATTAGTCAGTCCAAGGAGGCTCCTTAGTTCCCGCAGAGTTGTGGGGTCTTTCAGTTTCTGAAGTGCTTCCACTTTCTTTTCCTGGGGACAGAGACACTGAGGAGTAATCTCATGCCCCAAGAAATTAACACGGGTTCTACACCACTGTGCTTTCTGAAAGGAAAGTTTTGCTCCGGCGGCCCTCAACTGGGTCAGAACATAACGGATCTCCGCTATGTGTTCCTCCACAGATGAACTTTTGATGAGTACATCATCTACATAAGCCAGGTTACCCCTCGCACCCAGGTCGGGCATGGCCTTATGTAGAAAAATGTTGAATTCATTGCCGGAGTTGAGGTATCCGAAGGGAGTTCGGGTCCATGTGTAGTGCTCACCCCCAAAGGTAAAAGCCAGTTTGTATTGGTCCTCCCAACTGACAGTCACGGTCCAGTATCCATTGGTCAGGTCTATTGCAGTGAAAACCTGTGACCCCTGGATGTGGGCCAGCCCTTGGTCAATGCAGGGAAGAGGTCATCGGGAAGTATGGACGCGTTTGTTGAGCTCCCTAAGGTCAGCGCAGTCTCCACTGGCCGTTTGGCTTCAATATTCCCAGCACCGGATTATTGAAGGTGATGTGAACTGGACAGATTATCCCCGGGACTCAAGGTTCTTAATTATTTCAGTAAGGGACTCCATGGATGCGAGAGGCAAGCGACATTGCTTCACAAACACTGGAGTCATGCCAGGGTCAGTGGAAATGGTTGTGGTGTGGATGTCGGTGCGACCACAGTCATATGAGTCCACCACAAAGAGATCCTGGAAATCCAAGAAAACTTGTTTCAACTTTTGCGTCTGCTCCAGAGTCACACAGGCATCAGCTAGGTCGACTCTCTCTTCAACCATCTGCCTGAAGCCTGGAAAGACTTCTGGTTTTGCTATCTCAGCGGCCTCCTCCAGCTGGGTGGAGAAGTCCCTGGTCAGCGTGCTGATTTGGACTGGAGGCTTCAGGTGGGAAAGGCAGCCCTCATGGACCTGGAAAATCCCCTCATCCCTTCTGAAGTCACAAGTCACATCTTCCTTACCATAAGGGCAGGAAGTGTAGACCAGGAAGTTCCCCCATGCCGGGTAAAGATCCTGTCTGGTGTTGTATTGTCATCACTGTCACTGTCAAAACAGTCCTTGGGGATTGGTCCTAACAGTTCATTTCCTAGATCAATGGAGAAATGTCGGTCATCAACCGCCATTCCAATAATGGTGCCTGTGGCTAGAGTAATACTCTTTAAGTCGCTGTTATCCACCTCTATTGGAATGGTGTCATGTTCTATGTTGACTAATGGTGTTGGGTTTACCCCTAACCCTTGCTGTTGGAGAAAAGCATTTAGATGAATATAAGAATCAGGGTTTTTCAATTTTTGTCCTCTTTTAACTTTCACTTCCAGGGAGAATTGTCGGGTCCTTTCTGGGATGGTGACTTCCTCTTTAATCTGAATTTAAACTGTATAAGGTTGCAATTGAGCTGACCTAAATGCTTTTTCTGGATCATCAAAGCCCATGGGATTATCCGCTAATCGGGACCAAGCTTTGAAGTTTATTAGGTCCAAACTAATGGCAAAGCGATTGAGAATATCACTGCCTAAGTAAAAGGCGGCAGTGACGTCTCGCACGACCCAACAATTATGGACTATGCTCTTGTTGCCAATGGAAATTTTGAGCATACACCTGCATGGCAGGAGATGTTTGGAATTGGGTTTTTCCAGATCCATTTCCCATTTGTCTATCAGTTTGAATGTGGGAATTGCTGGATCTTTTGGGAGTTGGCGGAACATGGCTTCGCTGATGAAGCTCTTACCGTTGTTCACGCACACTCGGATGAGAACAGAGTTCTTCCCATCATTTAACAGAACAGGGATGAACAACTGCTCTCCAATTTGCTGAATATCAGCCAGGCTCTGAGCTGATTTCACATCTTTCTGGACTATCGGAGTGGGAATGTCTGATTGTGGGTTAGTAAAGAATTTCAGAGTGTTTCCTTCCAGTGTGGAATACTACCTTAAACTGGAAAGAAGGTTGATTTTCAGAAATAGAGAGGACACCCCCTCACCAGTCTGTTGCCCTAATGCTATTACTGTCACGTCTGGAATTTGGTTGTTCTGGAAGTGAAATTCTACTTGGTCAGATTTTTGTTCAACCATGTGGCAGGTGCCGTTTAAACTAACATGGTTGACGCTCTGTTTTAATTTTATTGGTCGGCTAGTCTGGGTCCAGAGGACCTTGTTTACGCAATCCATTAGGGGGTGACAACCTTCTCGGGGGGTCATTCCCTAGTAAACAAGGGGTGCCCTCTGGAGTCACTACTACGACCGGGTGTTTCACCTGGTGTCACCCGATTTTGATGTCCAAATCTGCAGTCCCCTCGACAGGAATTTCCTTCCCGTCAAAGTTCTGAAGTTGTCCAGGAAGAGAGGTGAGAGGAATGCAGTAATTCTCCCCCCTTCCTGTATTTAATTCATCAAATGCCCTTTTGGACAGAAGGGTAGCTTGGGATCCAGTGTCCACCAGTGCCAAAATTGTACCCTGTCCCTGTACTTGTACCGGGGCATAGTATCTTCCCTCCTTCTCCTCAAGGGGGCACAGATAATGCACATTTTTGGACAACTGGTGGGCTAATTTTCTGGTTTTGGACATTGAGAGAGAAGAGATTTGGGCAGAGTTCGGCAGGGAGTTTTGGGAATCTGAAAGAAAAAGTTGGCAATTGGATATTGATGCGGTTTTGGGTTCCCCTGGTTCTGGTTCTGGGCCGCCCCCCCTTTTTGGAGGCAGTCACCAGGATGGGTTTGAACCAGGGGATTTCGGTACTTTTGGTTCTGGGATAGAATGATGGGCGGCGACAGCTCAATTCCCACATCTACCCAGTTTGGGTTGGAATCCCTTGGGACCCATTTTTCCTTGGGAGGAGTTCCCCCATCTCTGAAGGAAAAGATCATTTTCCCAGGATCCTCTGAGGATCCCTCTCCCTCAAATTGGAAGACCTGTACCTCCTCAACAAAATGGGTCTGTTTGGGTCCTTTGTTTCTCCTACCTCCTCTCTGCTCCTATGGTGGCAGACTTTCAGGGGTAGGAGATTTTGTTTCCGGTTCTTGGGTTTCCAGGGGCTGTTTACAAGTGGGGAAGGAAGCTTCCTGCAAGGCTTTACACCCCCCTTCCCTTTGTGCCTCTTCCCTGGGAACCAGTGGGTTATCGGGATGCTGCCCCCGTCATTGTTCTGGAGCACCAGGTCCAGAGTTTGGGGCTTTCTGCGCTGGCATGCTCATCTGACGGCTCTGTTGATCCCTCAGCATGTGACCCAGATCCCGTGCCATATTTTGGACCTGGTGCTCTAACTGGAAAACCCGCTCAGGCTGATACAGGGTTCTATTTTCTCCCCTGGGTTGATCCCGGGAAGGTTAGCTATCTCTTCTCTGGTAGTACCCCGGGTTGGGAAGATCTGGGTACCCCTCCACCCTTGGCCTCCCCTCTCCCAGATTAGGTGGTCAGGGCTCAGGGAATTGGGAAAAGAAGGATGGATGATTTTGGGGCTGGAAGTTGGGTGGATACCTGGGGAAAAAGTTCTGCCCAGGGTTTGGTGAATTTCTGCCCTCCTGTGGGAAGTTAGGAGGGAAGTTCCCTGGGTTGGGTGCATGGTTGGATCCCCCCCTTGGGCTGGAGGTGTCCAACCATACCCCAGGATGGGTCGGTTCCCCTTGTAGCGGGGATTTACATAGTCAGGGGAGTGAGGGACCCCATTTGTGGGACTACCTTCTTGACTCCCAGTCTGTGACTGGCACGAGGGCCTTCTGGGCTGAGAATTATACGGTGCAGGCAGGTTTTTAGGCCCCCCATCTCCAAATCTAAAATGGGGGCAACCTTTACCTCTGCCACCTTGGCAGCAGCAGGGGTGCTGGTTGATTTGGGGCTTTTCTGAGCGTTATTTTTATTTTCTATGGGCTTCTGCACCTCATAGATCCGGGTAGCCAGTTCAATGACCCAGTCTAGTGACCTTTTCTCGTGAAAATCTCTCACTAGCTGGGTCATTATGTATTTCGGTAAGGCATGGAAAAACGTATTTACAAACTCTTTGCTGTCCGTGCGCACCCTTCTGGTAGTCTGCGCAAAGGCACGCTTCAATTCCTGCACAAATTCTTGTGGGGCCTGATCCTCCCCACATTGCAAATTGTAGGCTGCCTTGCGAGCCTCTCGGGATTTCTGTGAACAGAAAAATGTTTCAAGATGGCCGCCCTATATGTGGACCATCTTGAATGGTTTTGGTCCTCCAGCCCCGCAAAGAAAATGGAGTATTCTGGGGAGGATGTCCATTTGACATACTGAATGCAGATACTGCTGTCCTTCAAATGGAAAGTCTCCATCATGTGCTCATAAAGCTCCAAGTGTTCCCAAACAGAATACTTGGCGTTCTTGTGATAAGGGGTGATGACACTCCTTATTGCCTTAATCTGTTTTAAGGGGTCCTTAAGCAAGGCCCTTTTTGCCTTATTGACCTTTTTGTTTCGGGTAACCCTGGTCCATTCATCCTGTGACTCAGAAGCACTGCTCCCAGAGGTGCCCGTCTGATCTTCCAGGTTTTCCCGGATTCTGCGAGCCTGGGAATGGCTGGCAGAATGTGGAGACCTGGTCTCCTTTGTCCTGTGACGTTCAGAGGAGTCTTCAGATTCCTCCTTGCTACCAGGATTTGATGAGTACCCCCCCCCACTGACCTAACTGGGAAGAGGTTTTCAGAATGCCCTTAGAGGGCCTACTCTCCCGGGGTTCCCCACTAAATTGCACTGTACTTAGGTGCCCATACCCGGATGCCCACCCATCCATTCCTGGGTGGTACTGGCCTATGAGCCGCATACTTTTGGCTGGATGGTAATCTGCCATCCCTGTGGCCCTGGGCTCATGTGCGCCAAGGACTGGGAGAGATTAAGGCCTCTGGTACTAGGGCTCCTGAGGTTATGCACAGGTGTTTCCCTTTCCCAGCGAACCTCATCTCTATCAGCCCCTGCTCCCTGTTGTCATGCAAGAGCCTGTGCTTTCAGTTCCTCAGTTAAGGCCTTACTAGACTCTATCAGTCTCTCCTGCATGGCTACCTGTTGCTGGAGCCTATCATTGTGCTGACAGAGAGCCTCATTCTCTCTCTGTGCCTCCTGGTTGGTCGTGGAATACTGGGCCAGTCTTTGCTGCAGGAAGGTTACCTCCTGTGTCCCATCCCTACTTGCCTGTTCCTTTCTTGCCAGAGCATCTTCCACCCTCCTGGTGTGCTCTAACAAGTTTAAATGCTCTTTTTGGAGGTCACCCAGTCCCTGGAGGGCCATGTGATTTTCTTCATTTTTTTCTTTTAATTGGCAGACTTCCTGGCCTAAGGTGTCCCTTTTCTGACTAAGAGCCTGCATCTGTGCCGCCAGGTCATCCCTCTGCCTTTTAAGGGCCTCAGCTTTCTGGCGCTCTTCTTCAAATTCTGTCTGGGTATCCAGGTCTTTCAGAATCAGTGTGTTGCTCTCTGCCTTCTTCCTATCTAGGTGGCTTTGCAGGGTGACTACCTGCTCTGCGCATGCCCTATTGAAGTCCAGTTGTTGCTGCAGCTTTTTCTGGCTCTGCAGTAGGGTGTCCAAAACTTCTTGGTACTCCTTCTGCAATGCAAAAACAAAGGTGATGGCTGGAAGGTTTAGAGTGAATCTTAACCACTGGCATTGCTCTGGGCAAACTTCCAGGCCATCGTTCTTCGCCTGCCAAGCCATTACAGAAGGGGAAAGACCATATGCAAATCAGCCTTGGTCACACCCCAAAGGGGGCAGTGCAGCCCGAACTGCTAGGTCACATCCCTTCTGCACGAGACCACAAGCATCCCCAAACATGTTTCGGCCTTGTTGGGCCTCATCAGTGAGGAGTAGCTTGGGTCTCTAGGCCCAGCAGGCACGGGCCTAGAGACCCAAGCTACTCCTCACTGATGACGCCCAACAAGGCTGAAACATGTCTGGGGATGCTTGTGGTCTCGTGCAGAAGGGATGTGACCTAGCAGTTCGGGCTGGACTGCCCCTTTTGGGGTAGGACCAAGACTGATTTGCATATGGTTTTTCCCCTTCTGTAATGGCTTGGCAGGCTGAAAATCGAGGGTCTGGAGGGTTGCCCAGAGCTTTGCCCGTGGTTATGATTAATTCAAAACCTTCCAGCCATCACCTTTCTGTTTTGTTAAAGTCACCCCGAGTGGGACGGGTATGCCCAGACGTGGGTCCCGAGTCTGCCGGGCCTAGAGACCCAAGCTACTCCTCACTGATGACGCCCAACAAGGCTGAAACATGTCTGGGGATGCTTGTGGTCTCGTGCAGAAGGGATGTGACCTAGCAGTTCGGGCTGGACTGCCCCTTTTGGGGTAGGACCAAGACTGATTTGCATATGGTTTTTCCCCTTCTGTAATGGCTTGGCAGGCTAAAAAACGAGGGTCTGGAGGGTTGCCAAGAGCTTTGCCCGTGGTTATGATTAATTCAAAACCTTCCAGCCATCACCTTTCTGTTTTGTTAAAGTCACCCCGAGTGGGACGGGTATGCCCAGACGTGGGTCCCGAGTCTGCCGGGCCTAGAGATCCAAGCTACTCCTCACTGATGACGCCCAACAAGGCTAAAACATGTCTGGGGATGCTTGTGGTCTCGTGCAGAAGGGATGTGACCTAGCAGTTCGGGCTGGACTGCCCCTTTTGGGGTAGGACCAAGACTGATTTGCATATGGTTTTTCCCCTTCTGTAATGGCTTGGCAGGCTGAAAAACGAGGGTCTGGAGGGTTGCCCAGAGCTTTGCCCATGGTTATGATTAATTCAAAACCTTCCAGCCATCACCTTTCTGTTTTGTTAAAGTAACCCCGAGTGGGACGGGTATGCCCAGACGTGGGTCCCGAGTCTGCCGGGCCTAGAGACCCAAGCTACTCCTCACTGATGACGCCCAACAAGGCCGAAACATGTCTGGGGATGCTTGTGGTCTCGTGCAGAAGGGATGTGACCTAGCAGTTTGGGCTGGACTGCCCCTTTTGGGGTAGGACCAAGACTGATTTGCATATGGTTTTTCCCCTTCTGTAATGGCTTGGCAGGCTGAAAAACGAGGGTCTGGGGGGTTGCCCAGAGCTTTGCCCGTGGTTATGATTAATTCAAAACCTTCCAGCCATCACCTTTCTGTTTTGTTAAAGTCACCCCGAGTGGGACGGGTATGCCCAGACGTGGGTCCCGAGTCTGCCGGGCCTAGAGACCCAAGCTACTCCTCACTGATGACGCCCAACAAGGCTGAAACATGTCTGGGGATGCTTGTGGTCTCGTGCAGAAGGGATGTGACCTAGCAGTTCGGGCTGGACTGCCCCTTTTGGGGTAGGACCAAGACTGATTTGCATATGGTTTTTCCCCTTCTGTAATGGCTTGGCAGGCTGAAAAACGAGGGTCTGGAGGGTTGCCCAGAGCTTTGCCCGTGGTTATGATTAATTCAAAACCTTCCAGCCATCACCTTTCTGTTTTGTTAAAGTCACCCCGAGTGGGACGGGTATGCCCAGACGTGGGTCCCGAGTCTGCCGGGCCTAGGGACCCAAGCTACTCCTCACTGATGATGGCCAACAAGGCTGAAACATGTCTGGGGATGCTTGTGGTCTCGTGCAGAAGGGATGTGACCTAGCAGTTCGGGCTGGACTGCCCCTTTTGGGGTAGGACCAAGACTGATTTGCATATGGTTTTTCCCCTTCTGTAATGGCTTGGCAGGCTGAAAAACGAGGGTCTGGAGGGTTGCCCAGAGCTTTGCCCGTGGTTATGATTAATTCAAAACCTTCCAGCCATCACCTTTCTGTTTTGTTAAAGTCACCCCGAGTGGGACGGGTATGCCCAGACGTGGGTCCCGAGTCTGCCGGGCCTAGGGACCCAAGCTACTCCTCACTGATGACGCCCAACAAGGCTGAAACATGTCTGGGGATGCTTGTGGTCTCATGCAGAAGGGATGTGACCTAGCAGTTCGGGCTGGACTGCCCCTTTTGGGGTAGGACCAAGACTGATTTGCATATGGTTTTTCCCCTTCTGTAATGGCTTGGCAGGCTGAAAAACGAGGGTCTGGAGGGTTGCCCAGAGCTTTGCCCGTGGTTATGATTAATTCAAAACCTTCCAGCCATCACCTTTCTGTTTTGTTAAAGTCACCCCGAGTGGGACGGGTATGCCCAGACGTGGGTCCCGAGTCTGCCGGGCCTAGAGACCCAAGCTACTCCTCACTGATGACGCCCAACAAGGCTGAAACATGTCTGGGGATGCTTGTGGTCTCGTGCAGAAGGGATGTGATCTAGCAGTTCGGGCTGGACTGCCCCTTTTGGGGTAGGACCAAGACTGATTTGCATATGGTTTTTCCCCTTCTGTAATGGCTTGGCAGGCTGAAAAACGAGGGTCTGGAGGGTTGCCCAGAGCTTTGCCCGTGGTTATGATTAATTCAAAACCTTCCAGCCATCACCTTTCTGTTTTGTTAAAGTCACCCCGAGTGGGACGGGTATGCCCAGACGTGGGTCCCGAGTCTGCCGGGCCTAGAGACCCAAGCTACTCCTCACTGATGACGCCCAACAAGGCTGAAACATGTCTGGGGATGTTTGTGGTCTCGTGCAGAAGGGATGTGACCTAGCAGTTCGGGCTGGACTGCCCCTTTTGGGGTAGGACCAAGACTGATTTGCATATGGTTTTTCCCCTTCTGTAATGGCTTGGCAGGCTGAAAAACGAGGGTCTGGAGTGTTGCCCAGAGCTTTGCCCGTGGTTATGATTAATTCAAAACCTTCCAGCCATCACCTTTCTGTTTTGTTAAAGTCACCCCGAGTGGGACGGGTATGCCCAGACGTGGGTCCCGCGTCTGCCGGGCCTAGAGACCCAAGCTACTCCTCACTGATGACGCCCAACAAGGCTGAAACATGTCTGGGGATGCTTGTGGTCTTGTGCAGAAGGGATGTGACCTAGCAGTTCGGGCTGGACTGCCCCTTTTGGGGTAGGACCAAGACTGATTTGCATATGGTTTTTCCCCTTCTGTAATGGCTTGGCAGGCTGAAAAACGAGGGTCTGGAGGGTTGCCCAGAGCTTTGCCCGTGGTTATGATTAATTCAAAACCTTCCAGCCATCACCTTTCTGTTTTGTTAAAGTCACCCCGAGTGGGACGGGTATGCCCAGACGTGGGTCCCGAGTCTGCCGGGCCTAGAGACCCAAGCTACTCCTCACTGATGACGCCCAACAAGGCTGAAACATGTCTGGGGATGTTTGTGGTCTCGTGCAGAAGGGATGTGACCTAGCAGTTCGGGCTGGACTGCCCCTTTTGGGGTAGGACCAAGACTGATTTGCATATGGTTTTTCCCCTTCTGTAATGGCTTGGCAGGCTGAAAAACGAGGGTCTGGAGTGTTGCCCAGAGCTTTGCCCGTGGTTATGATTAATTCAAAACCTTCCAGCCATCACCTTTCTGTTTTGTTAAAGTCACCCCGAGTGGGACGGGTATGCCCAGACGTGGGTCCCGCGTCTGCCGGGCCTAGAGACCCAAGCTACTCCTCACTGATGACGCCCAACAAGGCTGAAACATGTCTGGGGATGCTTGTGGTCTTGTGCAGAAGGGATGTGACCTAGCAGTTCGGGCTGGACTGCCCCTTTTGGGGTAGGACCAAGACTGATTTGCATATGGTTTTTCCCCTTCTGTAATGGCTTGGCAGGCTGAAAAACGAGGGTCTGGAGGGTTGCCCAGAGCTTTGCCCGTGGTTATGATTAATTCAAAACCTTCCAGCCATCACCTTTCTGTTTTGTTAAAGTCACCCCGAGTGGGACGGGTATGCCCAGACGTGGGTCCCGAGTCTGCCGGGCCTAGAGACCCAAGCTACTTCTCACTGATGACGCCCAACAAGGCTGAAACATGTCTGGGGATGCTTGTGGTCTCGTGCAGAAGGGATGTGACCTAGCAGTTCGGGCTGGACTGCCCCTTTTGGGGTAGGACCAAGACTGATTTGCATATGGTTTTTCCCCTTCTGTAATGGCTTGGCAGGCTAAAAAACGAGGGTCTGGAGGGTTGCCAAGAGCTTTGCCCGTGGTTATGATTAATTCAAAACCTTCCAGCCATCACCTTTCTGTTTTGTTAAAGTCACCCGAGTGGGACGGGTATGCCCAGACGTGGGTCCCGAGTCTGCCGGGCCTAGAGACCCAAGCTACTCCTCACTGATGACGCCCAACAAGGCTAAAACATGTCTGGGGATGCTTGTGGTCTCGTGCAGAAGGGATGTGACCTAGCAGTTCGGGCTGGACTGCCCCTTTTGGGGTAGGACCAAGACTGATTTGCATATGGTTTTTCCCCTTCTGTAATGGCTTGGCAGGCTGAAAAACGAGGGTCTGGAGGGTTGCCCAGAGCTTTGCCCGTGGTTATGATTAATTCAAAACCTTCCAGCCATCACCTTTCTGTTTTGTTAAAGTAACCCCGAGTGGGACGGGTATGCCCAGACGTGGGTCCCGAGTCTGCCGGGCCTAGAGACCCAAGCTACTCCTCACTGATGACGCCCAACAAGGCCGAAACATGTCTGGGGATGCTTGTGGTCTCGTGCAGAAGGGATGTGACCTAGCAGTTTGGGCTGGACTGCCCCTTTTGGGGTAGGACCAAGACTGATTTGCATATGGTTTTTCCCCTTCTGTAATGGCTTGGCAGGCTGAAAAACGAGGGTCTGGGGGGTTGCCCAGAGCTTTGCCCGTGGTTATGATTAATTCAAAACCTTCCAGCCATCACCTTTCTGTTTTGTTAAAGTCACCCCGAGTGGGACGGGTATGCCCAGACGTGGGTCCCGAGTCTGCCGGGCCTAGAGACCCAAGCTACTCCTCACTGATGACGCCCAACAAGGCTGAAACATGTCTGGGGATGCTTGTGGTCTCGTGCAGAAGGGATGTGACCTAGCAGTTCGGGCTGGACTGCCCCTTTTGGGGTAGGACCAAGACTGATTTGCATATGGTTTTTCCCCTTCTGTAATGGCTTGGCAGGCTGAAAAACGAGGGTCTGGAGGGTTGCCCAGAGCTTTGCCCGTGGTTATGATTAATTCAAAACCTTCCAGCCATCACCTTTCTGTTTTGTTAAAGTCACCCCGAGTGGGACGGGTATGCCCAGACGTGGGTCCCGAGTCTGCCGGGCCTAGGGACCCAAGCTACTCCTCACTGATGATGGCCAACAAGGCTGAAACATGTCTGGGGATGCTTGTGGTCTCGTGCAGAAGGGATGTGACCTAGCAGTTCGGGCTGGACTGCCCCTTTTGGGGTAGGACCAAGACTGATTTGCATATGGTTTTTCCCCTTCTGTAATGGCTTGGCAGGCTGAAAAACGAGGGTCTGGAGGGTTGCCCAGAGCTTTGCCCGTGGTTATGATTAATTCAAAACCTTCCAGCCATCACCTTTCTGTTTTGTTAAAGTCACCCCGAGTGGGACGGGTATGCCCAGACGTGGGTCCCGAGTCTGCCGGGCCTAGGGACCCAAGCTACTCCTCACTGATGACGCCCAACAAGGCTGAAACATGTCTGGGGATGCTTGTGGTCTCATGCAGAAGGGATGTGACCTAGCAGTTTGGGCTGGACTGCCCCTTTTGGGGTAGGACCAAGACTGATTTGCATATGGTTTTTCCCCTTCTGTAATGGCTTGGCAGGCTGAAAAACGAGGGTCTGGAGGGTTGCCCAGAGCTTTGCCCGTGGTTATGATTAATTCAAAACCTTCCAGCCATCACCTTTCTGTTTTGTTAAAGTCACCCCGAGTGGGACGGGTATGCCCAGACGTGGGTCCCGAGTCTGCCGGGCCTAGAGACCCAAGCTACTCCTCACTGATGACGCCCAACAAGGCTGAAACATGTCTGGGGATGCTTGTGGTCTCGTGCAGAAGGGATGTGATCTAGCAGTTCGGGCTGGACTGCCCCTTTTGGGGTAGGACCAAGACTGATTTGCATATGGTTTTTCCCCTTCTGTAATGGCTTGGCAGGCTGAAAAACGAGGGTCTGGAGGGTTGCCCAGAGCTTTGCCCGTGGTTATGATTAATTCAAAACCTTCCAGCCATCACCTTTCTGTTTTGTTAAAGTCACCCCGAGTGGGACGGGTATGCCCAGACGTGGGTCCCGAGTCTGCCGGGCCTAGAGACCCAAGCTACTCCTCACTGATGACGCCCAACAAGGCTGAAACATGTCTGGGGATGTTTGTGGTCTCGTGCAGAAGGGATGTGACCTAGCAGTTCGGGCTGGACTGCCCCTTTTGGGG